>NC_135817.1:87129505-87465088 GCF_964213995.1 Mustelus asterias
GGGCCGAATGGCTTCTGATGCTGTATGATTCCATGATCATGAATTACTGCTGCCTCCAATGCAGCGTGTCTTGACAGATACATACAGTGTAAATATATTTGTCCGTGCTTCATTGCTGGGGATGTTCTGTGTATCTGAAAGTCTCCTTATTAATTGATGAGGTGTTCAGCAACGCCGGGACACTTCCTGCAACAGCAATTTGATGACTCGTTACCCTTCTGTCCAAAAATGAAATGGAATTTCTCAAGAGTCTGGCAGTTCCTTTTTTATAAGAGGTTCAATCTGACAACTCATCCAGAACGCAGTCCAGCCCGTCTCCCTCTCTCTCTCTCTCTTGTTCTGACTCTCAGCATCTCTCTCCGTCTGTCTTCCAGTCTATCTCTCTCTCTCTTTTTCACGCTCTCTCACTGAGTCTCTGACTCTCTTTATCTCTTCCTTTCTCTGTCTCTCCGACTCTCCACATCTCTCGCTCAATCCCTCTCTCTTTCCCCCTTTGTCCATTTCTCTCTCTCGCCTTTCCCTCTCTAGCTCCCCCTCTCTCTCACTTTCACTATTATCCTCACTCTTTCTGTCTCTCTCCCTCTCCATTTCTCTCTCCCCCTCTCTCTCGTTCTCTCACTCAGTCTCTCTCTTTCTGTCTCTTGTCTCTGTCTCTTATCCTTGTCTCTCTCCACCTCAATCTTTGTCTTTCTCTATCTCTCCCCCTCTGTGTCTCCCTCTCTACCTGTCTCTCTCCCGAGTTTCTCATTCTCTCTCTTTCTTTCATTCTTTGACTCTCTCTGTCTTTCTCTATCTCTCTCCCTATCGCTGCCTCTCTAGCTCTCCCCCTCTGTTTCCCCCTCTCTGTTTTTCTCTCTCCCCCTGAGTCTCTCATTCTCTCTCTCTCTCATTCTTTGACTATCTTTCTTTCTGTCTCTATCTCTCCCCCTCTGTGTCTCCTTCTCTGCCCGTCTCTCTCCCCCAAGTCTCTCACTCTTTCTCTCTCTCTCTCTCTTACTCTTTGACTATCTCTCTTTCTGTCTCTATCTCTTCCTCTCTATCTCTCCCTCTGTCTGTTTCTCTCCCCCTCTTTCTCACTTTCATTCTTTGATTCTCTTTCTCTCTCTATCTTTCCCTCTATCTCTGCCTCTCTCGCTCTCTCCCTCTGTCTCCCTCTTTCTGGCTTTATCGCTTCCCCTGAGTCTCCCAATCTCTCTCTCGCTTTCATTCTTTAACTCTGTCTCTTTCTCTCTCTTTCTCTCTCTCTTTCTATCTCTCCCTCTCTGTCTCTGTCTCTCTCTCTGTTTCTCTTTTTCAGCTCATGGCTGTCCATGTCTGGAGTTAATTCTGGAGTGAAATTGTATTATAAATCCTGTCCAAACAAATCACCATCAAGATGGAGTGGGACGTGACTCAAGTCAAGCTGAGAGAGAACCGGACGAGATATCTTTCGTGCCACCTCTCTCCTCCTCTCTACCTTTCTCCTTTTCTCTGTCTTAACCCCGTCCCTTTTTTCTTTCTCGCCCTCTCCTTTTTCCTCCCAGTTTGTTCACCCCCCCCTCCCCCCTCCCCCACCTCATTCCTCGTTCCCCCCCTCCCAGCTCCAGCCTCTTCGCTGAGCTATTTAATTCGGTCTGAATAACTTTTGATGTTCACTTGTATCATTTCAAATCTCATTTGTCTTCAGGCTTAAAGGAAGAATATCAGAGAATTTTGTTTTTGTTCAATGCCTATTCGATGCAGAAATGAGTATTGATTGTGTTTGGTCTGGGTTTCACTCCAGGCATGGATGAGAAAGCAGATGAGATGTTGTCCTTCAAGCAGGTTGGGGGACAATTTGACGGTACAGTGCAGTGCTGATAGAAATGATGCCAATCTGTATTTTACCCATCACTCTCTTTACTTGTAAACTCTCCTCCAATCTGGCCCCCAGACCCTTTGTTCACAAGAGGTTCTTGGAGGGAAGGAAGACACCCACCAAGTGGCTAATCTACCTCCAGGGTAACCATAGGCAGCTTCATGGTTCTCCCAATCTCCAGAGTATTCTCCAGAGGAATCCAGGGTATTCGGAGTACACGGTGGCAGAGTGGTTAGCACTGCTGCCTCACAGCACCAGGGACCTGGGTTCGATTCCCGGCTTGGGTCACTGTCTGTGCACATTCTCCCCGTGTCCCGGTTTCCTCCGGGTGCTCTGGTTTCCTCCCACAGTCCAAAGATGTGCGGGTTAGGAGGATTGGCCGTGCTAAATTGCCCCTCAGTTTTAGGGGGACTAGCTAGTGTAAATGCATGGGGTTATGGGGATAGGGCCTGGGTGGGATTGTGGTCGGTGCAGACTCGATGGGCCGAATGGCCTCCTTCTGCACTGTAGGGATTCTATGATTCTATTCAGACCCTGAACTCTGTTCACAATCCAGGCTGACACTCCAATGCAGTGCTACATTGTTGGAGGTGCCTTCTTCCAAATGAAACGTTAAACAGAGGCCCCGTCTGCCTGCCAGGTGGAAGCAGACGATCCCTTGGACCACTATTCACTCACCTGGTGAAGGAGCGGAGCTCCGAAAGCTCGTGATTCCAAATAAACCTGTTGGACTTTAACCTGATGTTGTGAGACTTCTCACTGTGCCCACCCCAGTCCAACGCCGGCATCTCCACATCATCAATATTTCAAAGAAGAGCAGGAGAGTTCAAGGGGCAGGTTTTTCACACAGAGGGTGGTGGGTGCCTGGAACACGCTGCCGGAGGAGGTGGTGGAAGCGGATTCTATAACAACGTTCAAGAGGCATCTGGATCGATACATGAAATAGGCAGGGAATAGAGGGATATTTGATTTGATTTGATTTGATTTATTATTGTCACATGTCTTAGTATATAGTGAAAAGTATTGTTTCTTGCGCGCTATACAGATAAAGCATACCGTTCATAGAGAGGGAAAGGAGAGAGTGCAGAATGTAGTGTTACAGTCATAGCTAGGGTGTGGAGAAAGATCAACTTAATACAACGTAGGTCCATTTAAACGCCTGACAGCAGCAGGGAAGAAGCTGTTCTTGAGTCAGTTGGTACGTGACCTCAGACTTCTGTATCTTTTTTCCGACGGAAGAAGGTGGAAGAGAGAATGCCCAGAGTGTGTGGAATTCTTAATTATGCTGGCTGCTTTGCCGAGGCAGCGGGAAGTGTAGACGGAGTCAATGGATGGGAGGCTGGTTTGTGTGATGGATTGGGCTTCATTCATGATCTTGGATATGAAGCATACAGGGGCAAGAAAATATTAGATTGGAGAGACATCATCTCAGCACAGACTTGGTGGGCCGAAGGGCCTGTTCCTGTGCTCTACTGTTCTTTTAGTTCTCCCTGGTGTCTGAACAAACATTTGGGAAAGTCGCCATAGCCTCAGGGGAGGGGGTGGCCTACTGGTATTATTGCTAGACTATTAGGAGTGACTGTCTGTGTGGCGTCTGCCCTGCATGGGTTTCCTCCAGGTGCTCCAGTTTCCTCCCACAGCCCGAGAGACGTGCTGGTTAGCGTGCATTAGCTGTGCTAAATTCTCCCTTAGTGTACCGGGGTGTGGCGGTTAGGGGATTTTCACAGTAACTTCATTGCAGTGTTAATGTAAGCCTTACTTGTGACACTAATAAATAAACTTTAAACTTAAAACTTGAATCTAAAAACTCAGCAAATGTTCTGGGGACCCGGGTTCAAATCCTACCACAACAGGTGGTAGAATTAGTATTCAATAAAAAATATCTGGAGTTAAGAATCTACTGATGATCATGAAACCATTGTCGATTGTCGGAAAAACCCATCTGGTTCACTGATGTCCTTTAGGGAAGGAAATCTGCCGTCCTTACCCGGTCTGGCCTCCATGTGACTCCAGAGTCACAGCAATCTGGTTGACTCTCGGCTGCCCTCTGAAATGACCGAGCAAGGCACTCGGTTTCAAGGGCAACTAGGGATGGGCAATAAGTGCTGGCCCTGCCAGCGATGCCCGCGTCCCACGAATGGATAAACAAAAATGACCAATCCGTGGTGATTTAACCTGAGGGTCATCACACCTCAGGCGAGTGATGGAGATGGAACTGCCAGGAAGAAGGCAAAGAGGAAGTCGTAAGACCACAGCAGCTCAAGAAGGCAGCTCATCACCATCTTCTCAAGGACAATTAGGGATGGGCAATAAATGCTGGCCTCGCCAGCGACGCCCACATCCTGTGAAAGAATTTTAAAATGTGCTGTACACGTGTACTGAATGAACCTGACCTCATGCCCGAATAGGCTGCCAGCATCCAGAGACTAAGCTCAACTGTAACGGCAACAGGGAGTGTTCACCAGTTAAGGTGGTGGGGAACTGTGAGGAGGCTCAGACAGATTAGTTAGTGACTTTCTACCTCTCTCTAATAATTTCCCACTGGTGTTAACACAGAACAAACTCTCCATTCAGTTGTACTAAATCTCTCTAAGTGCTTTTTAAATGCTAGGCACAAATTAGGTTGCACAGTGGTTAGCACTGCAGCCTCACAGCGCCAGGGACCTGGGTTCAATTCCAGCCTTGGGTGACTGTCTGTGTGGAGTTTCCACATTCTCCCCGTGTCTGCGTGGGTTTCCTCCGAGTGCTCTGGTTTCCTCCAGCAAAAGAGAGTTGGATACATATTTGAAAGTGATAAATTTAGAGGGCTGGGGAGATGGGGCTGGAGAATGGGACTAGCTGGGTAGCTCTTTGGGGAGCCAGTGCGGACATGCTGGGCCAAAGAGCCTCCTTCTCATAGAATCTATATAGAATCTACAGCACGGAGACAGGCCCTTTGGCCCAAACTGGCCTTCTGTGCTGCAAACTTCTATGATTCCAAGTACAGTTCTGCGGATTGAGGAGCTTTTGGTGGGTGAGAAATGTGATGGTTACCTTAGTTGAAGAGCTCTTTGCTAAACCATTTCTAAGAGTAGGAGCTGGAAGCCGACACCTTACTCTCTGCCGCTTCTCCTCTGCCTCTTTCCCTCGGTCTTGTCCCCGTTCCTCCTCCTGTACATGTTGGTTCCTGTGTGGGCAATAAACGCTGGCCAGGCTAACGGTGCCCACATCCCGTCAATTAATTTTTAAAAAGGTCAAGCCGACTAGTGGCAGAATTGGCGTCACAGGTTTCCCAGGAGCAGAACCCCTTCGGGGCGAGCAGAGAAGTTGAGGGAGGAACAGGTCAGTCTCCTTTTCTGCAGAGTGGTCAGTAGAGCAGGCGATGTATTGGTTAGGCAGAGCATCAATGAAGAAATGGTGACATAGAAAGAGATTGTAGAAGTTTTTTATACACACATTGTTCACCCTTACTGGAACACCATCATAGAAAGGGCAAAGTTCAATAGATGTACCCAAAGACGAGTAAAAAACATCAATTTCTTAATGGGCAATTTCTATCGAATAGCTGAGACTTGTGAATATGGAGCTCTGAGGCAACGAGTTCCGCAAATTCACCACCCTCTGCGAGAAGTAGTTCTCCTCATCTCAGTTTTAAATCTACCGCCTCTCAGTCTATACCTGTAACCTCTTGTTCTAGACTGTAATAAAGACAGACTAGAGTGCAACAATTTTCTTAGTTTGGCGTTAGCGTGAGGATGTTTCACTCCAGGTATGATTCTATTGACACACTAGGAAGCTTTAATTAAAACAAACTTTATTTTTAACAGCATAGTTTAACCATAACAAATGAATTAGCTGAACTTTTACCAATTGATCTACTTAAGCATGACAAGATTCTTAACTGCTAACCTATCTCTATTTGTTCCAATTCAAGCAACATTTCTCTTATAGACTTAAACTCCTCTTCAAAATCAGTTCACAGCACATAGGCCGACATGCTTGTAACTGGGCTGCCACTCCTCGAGCCTTCAGAACATCTCTGGAAAGAGCCAGAGAGAGAGAGAGAGACCTAGTTTTCCGAGCAAGTCCCAAACAGCAGCCTCCAGAGACAGAGAGAGAGAGAGACCTCTTGCTTCTTTCAGAACCCAGCTGTAACTGCCGGCTTTTTTTCCTGTAAGTTTAGCTCCTCTCCTTATGCCCATGGCTGTCACTGTCAATCAACTTAATCAAAACCCTACTCTGAAACCCCAGGGGAAAAAACAAATAAACAGAAATGCATTAACTCACATTTACTCAGATTAAAACAAACACCCCATTAACTAAGATCAATTATTAGTCTGCATTCTCAGCGTGCGAGCTGCCTGGTTTGCAGACAAATTGTCACCGTATAAACAGAGCTGACTTTTAAACATACCCCTCACAAGGAACATTATATAAATATATTTCTTAAAGGCACAGTATCGTCACATCACCCAAATTGAAGTTCCACACCCACTTTTACAGAAGATGAAGTGGGAATTTGAGTCAATACTGCACCAGGGAGTAATCTCACCAATAGCCGAACCTTTAAGTTGGTGTCCAGGTATAGTTCCCATACTGAAACTAGATGGCTCACTCTGAACCTGTGTTGACCTCACAGAGTTAAAACAAAGCCCTGTAAAGTTTAAATTTTATTTATTTATTCGTGTCACAAGCAGGCTTACATTAACACTGCAATGAAGTTACTGTGAAAATCCCCTAGTTGCCACACTCCTGCGCCTGTTCAGGCACACTGGGGGAGAATTTACCACGGTCAATGCACCGAACCAGCACATCGTTTGGACTGTGGGAGGAAACTGGAGCACCCGGAGGAAACTCACCCAGTGCAGGCTCGATGGGCCAAATGGCCTCCTTCTGCAAGGAGATTCTATGATTCTATGACGGGCGCCGGATGAGCAGGTCATGGTGACCGCTGGGGTTGTGGGCAATCTGTCTTCACATACTGCCTGCTTGTTGATGGAGTGGAATTCTTTTCAGTTGACGCTCGGCTAGTTATAGTGAGCACACAAGCCAATGTGGGTGCAGCGTGTAACACCCTGCACCCAGCCAATGCCTCAATCCTCCAGGGAGCCGTCTGCGTTCCTCTGGGTGTAGACAGCCTTGTGAGAGTGCAGACAGTGTGGAGTGTTGGTGAAGCTGCTTGCTGCAGCCTGTATCGAGCAGGCACAGTGTAATACCAGAAAGGCAGCAGCACTCAGGAAAATGCAGTGCTGGTCACACCATGGAGTGACAACTGAACTGTGGCTGCAACAACAAGACAGGATTTAATTTCTATAGTGCCTGTCACCGCCACCAGAGAGCTTAAAGCGCTTTACAGTCAATGAAGTACTTGTTAAAGTGTAGTCTCTGTCACCATGTACGGAACACAGCAGTCATAGAGGTTTCCAGCATGGTAACAGGCCCTTCGGCCCAACTTGTCCATGCCGCCCCTTTTTTTTAAACCCCTAAGCTAGTCCCAATTGCCTGCATTTGGCCCATATCCCTTTATGCCCATCATACCCATGTAACTGTTTAAATGCTCTTTAAAAGTCACATTGTGCACAGCAAGATCCCACAAACAGCAATGTTAAACCTGTTTAGAATCATAGAATCCCTACAGTGCAGAAGGTGGCCATTCAGCCCATCGAGCCTGCTCCGACCACAATCCTACCCAGGCCCTATTCCCGTAACTCCTCATATTTAACCTGCTGATCCCCTGACACTCGGATCAATTTAGCATGGCCAATCAACCTAACCTGCACATCTCTGGACTGTGGGAGGAAACCGGAGCACCCGGAGGAAACCCACGCAGACATGTGGAGAACGTGCAAACTCCACACAGACAGTGACACGAGGCAAGAATTGAACCTGGGTGCCTGGTGCTGTGAAGGACCAGTGCTAACCACTGTGCCACCGTGCCGCCCAACATCTCGTGATGTTGACTGAGGGATAAATATTGACTGGGGCATGTGGACACTGGAACTAACTGACATCACTGGGCGCTTGTGCGGAGAGCGGGTAGAGTGAAGAAGAAGCCACACAGTGAGCACCACCCTGTAAATAAATCTCTGTTAGTCTTAACCCTCCATGTTTCGCAGTGTCAATTCTCCAATATACAGCAATCAGCCTCCAGTTTCATGTCTCACCTGAAAGGCAGCGCCATGGATGATGCAGCACTCCCTCAGTATCACACACCACAGTATCAGGTTTGATTTTTCCACTCATCCCCTCAAGTGGGATCAGGCCCATCATATGACTCCAGATACTATAGTTAAGAAAGCCCACCAACGCCTCTACTTTCTCAGAAGACTAAGGAAATTTGGCATGTCCGCTACGACTCTCACCAACTTTTACAGATGCACCATAGAAAGCATTCTTTCTGGTTGTATCACAGCTTGGTATGGCTCCTGCTCTGTCAAGACCACAAGGAACTACAAAAGGTCGTGAATGTAGCCCAATCCATCACACAAACCAGCCTCCCATCCATTGACTCTGTCTACACTTCCTGCTGCCTCGGCAAAGCAGCCAGCATTATTAAGGACCCCACGCACCCCAGACATTCTCTCTTCCTCCTTCATCCGTTGGGAAAAAGACACAAGAATCTGAGGTCACGTACCAACCGACTCAAGAACAGCTTCTTCCTTGCTGCCATCAGACTTTTGAATGGACCTACCTTGCATTAAGTTGATCTTTTTCTACACCCTAGCTGTGACTGTAACACTACATTCTGCACTCTCTCCCTTCCTCCTCTATGAACGGTATGTTTTGTGGAAATGGCTGCTACAAGGGGACACAAGGTTAAGGTGCTGGGGGGTAGGTACAGGGGAAATGTTAGGGGGAAGTTTTTCACACAGAGGGTGGTGGGCGAGTGGAATCGGCTGCCGTCAGTGGTGGTGGAGGCAAACTCAATAGGGTCTTTTAAGAGACTCCTGGATGAGTACATGGGACTTAATAGGATGGAGGGTTATAGGTAGGCCTAAAAGGTAGGGATATGTTCGGCACAACTTGTGGGGGGAAACTAGAAGCAGGAGTAGGCCATTTGGCCCTTTGAGCCTGCTCCGCCATTCATTTTGATCATGGCTGATCATCGAATTCAATATCCTGATCCCCCTCTTCCCCCCATATCCCTTAATCCTTTTAGTCCCAAGAGCGAAATCTAATTTCTTGTTGAAATCACACAACATTTTGTCCTCAACTACTTTCTGTGGGAGTGAATTCCACACATTCACCACCCTCTGGATGAAGAAATTTCTCCTCACCTCAGTTCTAAAAGGTTTACCCCTTATCCTCAAACTATGACCCCGAGTTCTGGACTCCCCCACCATCGGGAACATTCTTTCTGAATCTACCCTGTCTAATCCTGTTAGAATTTTATAAGTTTCTATGCGATCCCCTCTCACTCTTCTAAACTCCAGTGAATATAATCCTAACCCACTTAGTCTCTCCTCATATGACAGACCTGTCATCCCGGGAATCAGCCTGGTAAACCTTCGCTGCACTCCCTCTATAGCAAGGACATCCTTCCTCAGATAAGGACACCAAAAGTGCACGCAATACTCCAGGTGAGGCCTCACCAATGTCCTGTACAATTGCAGCAAAACATCCCTATTCCTATATTCAAATCCTCTCGCTACGAAGGCCAACATACCATTTTCATTCTTTGCCTCCATATATAAATATGTAAATATGTGGGGTTACAGGAATAGGGTCTGGGTGGAATTGTAGTCGGTGCAGACTCGATGGGCCGAATGGCCTCCTTCTGCAGTGTAGGGATTCTACGATTCTATGATTTACTGCCTGTATTCGGTTTCAATTCGTGTCCTAAAGCAGGAAAGCAAAGGGGAGAGGCAGAGAGGTTTAGGGAGGGAATTCAGGGCCCAGACAACTGGAGGCACGGTCACCGATGGTTCAGTAATGGGAACCGATGATGCTTGAGAGGCCAGAATTAGATGTGTGCAGTTACTACCATGACCAAGGTGCAGTTTATCCAGCCCTGCAACTCCACAGGTTGCAACATTTGTTTAAAAATTTGATTTACTCACCAAAATGGCCAATTATTTACCTTTGCTGCCATTAGACCCACAGTAAAAGAAACTTTAACCCCCCGGCTTCTTTCAATAAACTCAGAATGATTGATTTACTTTAAACCTTCCCGAAAACGCAATTGTGCTCTTGAAGTATAGCTTTTAAAAAATTTCCCAACACAAACAGGACAAATGGATATGGTCGCTGCAGAGATGGGTTTTGGAGGATAGGCTTTATATACAAAGGGATAATGTTTACAGGGTTTCGATGCTGTCGATCTGGATCTCCCACGTGTGAAGGAGGCCAAGAAGAGAAAATGCTGGAAAATCTCAGCAGGTCTGGCGGCATCTGTAAGGAGAGAAAAGAGCTGACGTTTTGAGTCCAGATGACCCTTTGTTCGAATATGTGAAGGGAGGCTGCTGGCCCGAGTAGGTGTCTGGTGGTTCTCACCAATGGAGCTTCAATGGGGGCAGCACGGTGGCACAGTGGTTAGCACTGCTGCCTCACAGCACCAGGGTCCTGGGTTCGATCCCTGGCTTGGGTCACTCTCTCTGTGGAGTTTGCACGTTCTCGCCGTGTCTGCGTGGGTTTCCTCCGGGTGCTCCGGTTTCCCCTCACAGTCTGAAAGACGTGCTGGTTAGGGTGCATTGACCCGAACAGGCACCGGACTGTGGCGATTAGGGGAATTTCACAGTAACTTCATTGCAGTGTTAATGTAAGCCTTACTTGTGACTAATAAATAAACTTTACTTTTACTTTACTCCAATGTGAGGAGAATGGAAAGCTGAATCAATTCTTCTCTCCTTAGTTTTGCAAATGCAGACAAGTTCTACTCAGCAGAGTATTCACTGGCTGCATGTTGATAATCAGACACTGAATTTCAGCCAAGGCAGGGAGAGAGTGAGTGAGGGCAACTTTGCTTCTTGCATTTTTCCCAAAACCCAGTTCAGAATTACAGGTTCAAAACTTAAAGCTCCCGTGTCAGGTGATTTCCACTCCATCACCAGCCTTTGCCTCTCAGCCTGCTTTTTCCCCCTTCAATTAAAATAATTACAGTTCAAACAAACTAACAGCTCTGCCCCCCTTCCCCCTAAGTACCGTGCAGATCAGGTAGCTGAACTCCCACAGAAAAGGCATGATTACTGAGGGTCCAAGATGAACTTATAACCTTTTTAAAAATCCAAGTGTCCGAATAACACTGTCCTTCCATATTTAAAACAGGTACAATTGGTGAAGTTCCGATCACCCAACAGTCTCTCACAGATTGCGGGGCTGACTGGATCAGATTACACAGATAGAGAGGAGGGATTTGAACACAAGATTGATCCTTTTGTAATTGGGATATTGCCGGATCTGGTGTTCATGTGGGTCAATGAGCACAGATTGACAGGTTAACGGTCTTGATATGAGTTAGAATCAGACGCTTTGGGAAGTGACTGGCCCGGATAGGGTACCCGGACGAGCACTCAGATTCTGTGCAGACCAGCTGGCGGGGGTATTCGCAGACATCTTCTGCCTCTCTTTACAACAATCTGAGATCCCTATCTGCTTCAAGAAGATGACCATTATCTCGGTACCAAAGGAAAGCCAAGCAGCGTGCTTTAATGACTATCGTCCGGTGGCTCTGACATCCATCATTATGAAGTGCTTCGAAAGGTTAGTCATGGCACGAATCAATTCCAGCTTCCCGGATTACCTGGATCCACTACAGTTCACCAACCGCCGCAACAGGTCCACAGCAGACACCATCTCCCTGGCCCTGAACTCAACTCTGGAACACCTAGATAACAAAGACATCTATGTCAGACTCCTATTTATTGACTACAGCTCAGCCTTCAACACCATTATTCCCACAACACTCATCTCCAAACTCCGTGGCCTGGGCCTTGGCATCTCCCTCTGTGACTGGATCCTGAACTTCCAAACCCACAGACCACAATCAGTAAGGATGGGCAACAACACCTCCTCCATGATCATCCTCAACACCAGTGCCCCACAAGGCTGTGTTCTCAGCCCCCAACTATACTCCTTATACACCTATGACTGTGTGAGCAAATTCTCCTCCAATTCAATTTTCAAGTTTGCTGATGACACCACCATAGTGGGTCAGATCTCAAACAATGACAAGACAGAGTACAGGAATGAGATAGAGAATCTGGTGAACTGGTGCGGCAACAATATCTCTCCCTCAATGTCAACAAAATGAAGGAGATTGTCATCGACTTCAGGAAGTGTAAAGGAGAACATGCCCCTGTCTACAACAATGGGGACGAAGTAGAAATGGTCGAGAGCTTCAGATTTTTAGGTGTCCAGATCACCAACAACCTTTCCTGGTCCCTCTCTGCCGACACTCCAGTTAAGAAAGCACACCAATGCTTCTACTTTCTCAGAAGACAAAGAAAATCCGACATGTCAGCTACAACTCTCACCAACTTTTACAGTTGCACCATAGAAAGCATTCTTTCTGGATGTATCACAGCTTGGTATGGCTCCTGCTCCGCCCAAAACCGCAAGAAACTACAAAGGGCCGTGAATGAAGCCCAGTCCATCACACAAACCAGCCTCCCATCCATTGACTCTGTCTACACTTCCCACTGCCTCGGGAATAATTAAGGACCCCACGCACCCCGGACATTCTCTCTTCCACCTTCTTCCGTCAGGAAAAAGATACAAAAGTCTGAGGTCACGTACCAACCGACTCAAAAACAGCTTCTTCCCTGCTGCAGTCAGACTTTTGAATGGACCTATCTTGCATTAAGTTGATCTTTCTCTACACCCTAGCTATGACAGTAACACTACATTCTGCACTCTCTCGTTTCCTTCTCTATGAATGGTATGCTTTGTCTGTATAGCGTGCAAGAAACAATACTTTCCACTGTGTGTTAATACATGTGACAATAATAAATCAAATCAAATCAAAAAGCTGAATTTGGGTGAAAGATAGGGGAGTGGCCAGGGGGGGATACACATCCTGCCCATTGTACCGGGCATCTCATTAACCACTGCACCCAGGAAACAGGTTATGCCAGGCTGCATTTCCCAGTCATTTCCCTGGAATGGAATAAACAGCTCCAGGTAAGCGACATGGACTTCCAAACTGATTTATTGCAGATCTTCCAGCCTCTGCTTAATGCCTTTTAGCAAATGCTCTGTTAAAACTGACATCAGAGTTTAGAAAATCCATACACATTTACTTCCTTATTTATGTTCATTTAATCTCAGACTTCTCATTCTGCCTTCACTCACCACTGTTTCAATCCATCCATCAGACAGGTACTTAAACTGTCAACTCCACCAAGCACCAACCAGGGTCCACAGACAACGTATTTCCATCCTGAACATGATCCTCCCCTCCCCCACTCCCTTCATGCTCATTCTGCTGAAATCAAGATCATCGCTATAGCGATACCTTCCCATGAAGGGCCTCAGCCTCCACCAGCCCATTTATCTCTCTGTCACTCCTCCCTCTCCCTCCATCACTCTTCCCTTCTGGCACTCTTCACCCACTCCATCAGGAGCGGCTTTGTGGCACAGTGGTTAGCACTGCTGCCTCACAGCGCCAGGGACCCGGGTTCGATTCCCAGCTTGGGTCACTGTCTGTGTGGAGTTTGCACGTTCTCCCCGTGTCTGCGTGGGTTTCCTCCGGGTGCTCCGGTTTCCTCCCACAGTCCGAAAGACGTGCTGGTTAGGGTGCATTGACCACACTAAATTCTCCCTCATTGTCGCTGAACAGGCGCTGGAGTGTGGCAACTAGGGGATTTTCACAGTAACTTCATTGCAGTGTTAATGTCAGCCTACTCGTGAATAATAAATAAACTTTAAACTTAAACGTAATCACTCCCCTGTCACTCCCACTCCCTCTGTCAATCCTTCCCTCTTTCAGTCACACCTCTCCCGACATCAATCCACCTTTCCCTCCACCTCGCCCCATCCCTCCACCCTCGCCCTGTCCCTCCACCTCGCCCCATCCCTCCACCTCGCCCCATCCCTCCACCCTCGCCCTGTCCCTCCACCTCGCCCCGTCCCTCCACCCTCGCTCTGTCCCTCCACCCTCGCTCTGTCCCTCCACCCTCGCCGTCCCTCCACCCTCGCTCTGTCCCTCCACCCTCGCTCTGTCCCTCCACCCTCGCCCTGTCCCTCCACCCTCACTCTGTCCCTCCACCCTCGCTCTGTCCCTCCACCCTCGCTCTGTCCCTCCACCCTCGCTCTGTCCCTCCACCCTCGCTCTGTCCCTCCACCCTCGCCCTGTCCCTCCACCCTCGCCCTGTCCCTCCACCCTCGCTCTGTCCCTCCACCCTCGCCCTGTCCCTCCACCCTCGCTCTGTCCCTCCACCCTCGCCCTGTCCCTCCACCCTCGCTCTGTCCCTCCACCCTCGCTCTGTCCCTCCACCCTCGCCCTGTCCCTCCATCTCGCCCTGTCCCTCCACCCTCGCTCTGTCCCTCCACCCTCGCCCTGTCCCTCCACCCTCGCTCTGTCCCTCCACCCTCGCTCTGTCCCTCCACCCTCGCTCTGTCCCTCCACCCTCACCCTGTCCCTCCACCCTCGCCCTGTCCCTCCACCCTCGCCCTGTCCCTCCACCCTCGCTCTGTCCCTCCACCCTCGCTCTGTCCCTCCACCCTCACCCTGTCCCTCCACCCTCACCCTGTCCCTCCACCCTCGCCCTGTCCCTCCACCCTCACCCTGTCCCTCCACCCTCGCTCTGTCCCTCCACCCTCGCCCTGTCCCTCCACCCTCACCCTGTCCCTCCACCCTCGCCCTGTCCCTCCACCCTCGCTCTGTCCCTCCACCCTCACCCTGTCCCTCCACCCTCGCCCTGTCCCTCCACCCTCGCCCTGTCCCTCCACCCTCACCCTGTCCCTCCACCCTCGCCCTGTCCCTCCACCCTCGCTCTGTCCCTCCACCCTCACCCTGTCCCTCCACCCTCGCTCTGTCCCTCCACCCTCACCCTGTCCCTCCACCCTCGCTCTGTCCCTCCACCATAGAACATAGAACAGTACAGCACAGAACAGGCCCTTCGGCCCACGATGTTGTGCCGAGCTCTTTCTCTCCCTCAGTATTTACTTTCTCCCTTGACCATTCTCCCCACAATAAACACCTTTAGTCGATTCGAGCTGGCCCCTCACCCTCACGGTGATGTCAGCGCTGGATCTGAGATTGTATTCACAATATTCTCCTCAGAGCTTTCAGCAAGATGCATCAGCGCGATAACTTCACGTCTTCCTTCTCCTCTCTTAGCAGAACAAGGACTTTTCAAAGCAAATTAAGAAGCGTTTCTGAATGAACTCGCTTGCTTTCTGTGGAGCAGTTTGGTGATTAAGTGTATTGTTAAGTTTATCTAAATGAGCTCATTAGCAGAGATGAACGGGAAGTTGTTGCCTGATTCACTGAGCTGCTGTACAATCTCCTCTTCCTCTCGGAGACTGATTTGCAGTCCAGTTGCCTTGTGTGTTCATTAACGGGCTCTGTTTACACAATTTGGAAATGCTGATTTTAAAATTCACTCTCGATGCTAATGCAGTGCTTCCCACACTGCCTCCGATATCCCAGAAACAACCTGACGCTGTCTCCTGGTTTTCATAGAATATCATAGAATCCCTACAGTGCAGAACGAAGCCATTTGGCCCATCGAGTCTGCAACGACCACAATCCCACCCAGGCCCTATCCCCATAACCCCATGCATTTACCCCAGCTCGTTCCCCTGACATGAAGGGTCAATTTAACATGGCCAATCCACCTAACCCGCACATCTTTAGACTGAGGCAAGAAACGGGAGCACCCGGAGGAAACCCACGCAGACGCGGAGAGAATGTGCAAACTCCACACAGACAGTGACCCGAGGCCGGAATTGAACCCGGGTCCCTGGTGCTGTGAGGCAGCAGTGCTAACCACTGCGCCACTGCTGGTGTGACCTGCGTTACGCTGAATCAGGAGAAGCTTAAATGGAGACAGATGGATTTGGAATGCTTAACTCATTGGGAACATTTTGATTTCAGGCAGTAAACCTGTCGCCCATATCTGGACATAGATTGTATGTGACTCCAGTCCAATGTTGTTTTAATTCTTTCACAGGATGTGGGCATCGCTGGTTAGGCCAGCATTTATTACCCATCCCTAATTGCTCTTGAGTAGGTGGTAGTGAACTGCCTTCGGTGGCACGGTGGCACAGTGGTTGGCACTGCTGCCTCACCGTGCCAGGGGCCCGGGTTCGATTCCCGGCTCGGATCACTGTGTGGGTTTTGCACCTTCTCCCCGTGTCTGCGTGGGTTTCCTCCGGGTGCTCCGGTTTCCTCCCACAGTCTGAAAGATGTGCTGGTTAAGGTGCATTGACCATGCTAAATTCTCCCTCAGTGTACCCGAACAGGCACCGGAGTGTGGCGACTAGGGGATTTTCATAGTAACTTCATTGCAGTGTTAACGTAAGCCTACTTGTGACTAATAAATAAAACTTGAACTTTAGCTTTTCGTGAACTGCTGCAGTCCATGAGGTGTAGGTACATCCACAGTGCTGTTCGGGAGGGAGTTCCAGGATTTTAAACTTGCGACTGTGAAGAAGCACTTAAAAAATTGGGAGGTCACTTGTTGTGGCTTCAACAAGGAACAGTTTATTGTGAATATAATTGTATGTACAAGATAAGGGTCTGACAGAGCTGTAATACAGTAAGAAGTTTAACAACACCAGGTTAAAGTCCAACAGGTTTATTTGGTAGCAAAAGCCACACAAGCTTTCGAGGCTCTGAGCCCCTTCTTCAGGTGAGTGGGAATTCTGTTCACAAACAGAACTTATAAGACACAGACTCAATTTACATGAATAATGGTTGGAATGCGAATACTTACAACTAATCCAGTCTTTAAGAAACAAAACAATGGGAACAATGGTTCTCCAAGGCGGCCTTCGCGACACACGACAGCGCAGAGTCGCGGAGCAGAAACTGATAGCCAGGTTCCGCACACACAAGGACGGCCTCAACCGGGATATTGGGTTTATGTCACACTATTTCACATAAATATTTCTGCTTTTTTCCTCCTGAGTCTTTATCATGCGATCCTAGAATCAGAATTTATGTCACACTATTTGTAACTCCCACAGTTGCGTGGACCTGCAGAGTTTCACTGGCTGTCTTGTCTGGAGACAATACACATCTTTTTAGCCTGTCTTGATGCTCTCTCCACTCCCATTGTTTTGTTTCTTAAAGACTGGATTAGTTGTAAGTATTCGCATTCCAACCATTATTCATGTAAATTGAGTCTGTGTCTTATAAGTTCTGTTTGTGAACAGAATTCCCACTCACCTGAAGAAGGGGCTCAGAGCCTCGAAAGCTTGTGTGGCTTTTGCTACCAAATAAACCTGTTGGACTTTAACCTGGTGTTGTTAAACTTCTTACTGTGTTTACCCCAGTCCAACGCCGGCATCTCCACATCAGAGCTGTAATAAACAGCCTATTCCCCTCTTTGTTCAAGAGGCGGCTGGATATAGCACTTGGGGCGAACGGGATCAAAGGTTATGGGGAGAAAGCAGGATTAGGCTATTGAGTTGGACGATCAGCCATGATCGTAACGAATGGTGGAGCAGGCTCGAAGGGCCGAATGACCTCCTCCTGCTCCTATCTTCTATGTTTCCATGTTTCTCCTCCCTGGTTCCTCCCCGACCCAGGGCGTGCGCCCTCGCTCCTGATTGGCTCGGTTTCCCACGTTGCCTCTCCATAAGGTCCGGCCCAATGATGTGACCCACACTGGATCCCCACCACCCCCCCCCCACCCCGCCCCACACTCCTTCTCCCCAAACTCCTGTGTCCACCTGTGAATGCAAACAATAGAACAGCATTAAACGTAGGAAAATAGGCACAATAACACAGCATGGACAGCCCAGGGGAAACTCCATCCACAAAGTCAATCAGTCTGGAGACTTCTGGGCTCTGGGGGGACACCTCAACTCGGTACTGAGTCCTTTGGTGGGTATAGAATCCGGGCAGGCAGGTGAAAAAGGCAATCCGTAGGTTTCTCCATTAACCGCAGGAACTGTTGGATCAGTAGCTGGCATTGCCCAAGTCCACCACAGGACACACCTGTTGGCCGCCTGTATCACGCCAACTCTCTTCCTCAGATGATCGATATGTCTTTTTACACTGTGACCTCGTACTTGGGGGCGGCACGGTGGCACAGTGGGTTAGCACTGCTGCCTCACAGTGCCAGGGACCCGAGTTCGATTCCCGGCTCGGGTCACTGTCTGTGTGGGGTCTGCACGTTCTCCCCGTGTCTGCGTGGGTTTCCTCCGGGTGCTCCGGTTTCCTCCCACAGTCCAAAGATGTGCGGGTTAGGTGCATTGGCCATGCTAAATTCTCCCTCAGTGTACCCGAACAGGCGCCGGAGTGTGGCGACTAGGGGATTTTCACAGTAATTTCATTGCAATGTTAATGTAAGACTACTTGTGACACTAATAAATAAGCTTTAACTTTAACTTTTTCTGCACCATATGAAGCTGGTCCCAGTCTTTGCGCTCCTTTGCCAGGCACCCACGTCCAGCTTGATGTAAAGTTCGTGGCCAGGACTAAATCAACAAACTGGAAATCTCTGACCCTTTTTCTCAAGTCATGATTGTGGTGGACCTCAGTTGTGCCTTTGTCCTATATGGACCACCGTTGTGTGTTTGTCATGCCTGGACACATCCCCTCCCGGTTCGGTTCCTCCCCTCGGCACCTAGGTGGCTGTCTCCTCCCCCTTGTTCAGTCCAGGTTGGTTATTTGTTGGGATCTGCTCCTGATTCTGTTGTGAATAAAAGCCTACACTTATAGTGGCACACAAGTAGTCTTTCGCCTTATTGATAGCGCATCAATGATTATCTTTCTGGGAGGCTGGCCGAGCCTCCAGTCTCCCCACCAAATCTAAAAATACTAAATCCAAAAGGGTCCCTAAATGGCGTCCCATTAATAATTCAGCTGGCGTGACCCCTATGGTCACACATGGTGTTATAGGACAACAAGAAACTTGCTCAAACGTAAACGCAGTGGCTTGTGAGCTTGTTTTTGCATCAATGATTTGAATGTTAGTACACCTCTTTCTGCGAATCTATTGGGTGATAAGGGGATGAGCGAATGCGGCAAATGCCGTTTGACTAAAGAAATTTCTGGAACTTTGCTGTAAGTGAACAAAGAAATTCAACGCACAAAGGTGTGAAGTGATTCATTTTGGTCAGAAGATTGAGGAGAAGGAATTTGAAATGAAGGACAAAGAACAAAGAAAATTACAGCACAGGAACAGGCCCTTCGGTCCTCCAAGCCTGCACCGACCATGTTGCCCGACTTAACTAAAACCCCCTACCCTTCTGGGGACCATATCCCTCTATTCCCATCCTATTCATGTATTTGTCCAGACGCACCTTAAAAGTCACTATCGTATCTGCTTCCACTACCTCCCCTGGCAGCAAGTTCCAGGCACCCACCATCCTCTGTGTAAAAAAACTTGCCTCGTACATCTCCTTTAAACCTTGCCCCTCGCACCTTAAACCTGTGCCCCCTAGTAATTGACTCTTCCACCCTGGGAAAAAGCTTCTGACTATCCACTCTGTCCATGCCCCTCATAATCTTGTAGACTTCTGTCAGGTCGCCCCTCAACCTCCGTCATTCCAGTGAGAACAAACCAAGTTGTTGGTTCCTTCTCACTGCTGTTCCATTGTCTGACACTAAGACTTCCAGAATGCCATGGATGGCAAACATCTGCCTCAACTTGTCAATGGTGGCTGTGGCCATTGTAGATTTCATCAGCTGGACATCCAACCAGTTGGAATGTGCATCCACCCAGATGAGAAACATCTGTCCCATGAACAGTCCTGTGAAGTCTATGTGCTGTCTTGACCAGAGCCACTCCATTGGATGTATGTTTGCTGGCGGTGACAATGGCTGCTGGGCTTCACAACACAGGCACTGGCTGACCACTCTGTCCATCTCTTTATCACTGCTCAGCCACCAAACATCATTCCAGGGTGTACATTATACAATTCCCGTAGTAAAAGCTATCGCCCTTGGGATGACACTATAACACGAACCCTCACACAATAACACGCCATCCTCACATGTTATCTCCATCCTACGCTGCTAATTGGGTTTGATTTGCTCAGATTTACCCTCTCGCCATCTTTGCTTCACCATTCTTTTAAATTTTAATAACACTGGGGCCCTTTTGGTCCAGGGTTTTATGTGATTCTTTGAGATCAACAAAGCCTCGTATCAGGTGTAGCGCCAACACGAGTTCCTGTGGTTCCAGTGGTGAAGGTGCTGTCAGCACAATCGAGTCTTCCCAAAGTGACGGGGTGAAAGCTGAGGCAAAGCAAAGAGACAGCAAGAGAAAATGTTCATTCAGAGGTAAGCGGCTGAGTGCGTCCACATTCCATATTTGCGCTGGAAAAAGGAACTGTCCGCAACTAGCAATAGAGCCCATCGCTGTACCCTCACAGAGCCCATCGCTGTACCCTCACAGAGCCCATCACTGTACCCTCACAGAGTCCACTGCTGTACCCTCACAGAGCCCATCACTGTACCCTCACAGAGCCCATCGCTGTACCCTCACAGAGCCCATCGCTGTACCCTCACAGAGCCCATCGCTGTACCCTCACAGAGTCCACTGCTGTACCCTCACAGAGCCCATCGCTGTACCCTCACAGAGCCCATCACTGTACCCTCACAGAGCCCATCGCTGTACCCTCACAGAGCCCATCGCTGTACCCTCACAGAGCCCACCGCTGTACCCTCACAGAGCCCATCGCTGTACCCTCACAGAGCCCATCGCTGTACCCTCACAGAGCCCACTGCTGTACCCTCACAGAGCCCATCGCTGTACCCTCACAGAGCCCATCGCTGTACCCTCACAGAGCCCACCGCTGTACCCTCACAGAGCCCATCGCTGTACCCCCACAGAGGCGATTAGTGGCACTGTTGCTGTGCCTGGCGCAGTGTGTTTTAACCCTTATACGGTGGACAGAGAATTGTGAGTCAACTTCTTGTTATTACAATAGTATTTATTCACACACACAATTAATGTTAATCACCCACAAAATCAATGTAAGTTATTTACAGAATACAAAAGTTCAAGTTCAATACGAGAGCTTGACTTAACTTTTGCGTAACTGGCAAGTACCAAGGCAGAGATTGGCCTTTATCCGTGTGTTGGTCTCCGTCGCCCTCAGTGTAGTCTGGTCCTTTGGTCTGGTCTGATACTCTGGCTCGCGTCTTCCTTCTGTTGTTGGTGTGGTAGCTCTCCTCGTACTGGTAGTTGCTGGTGGCGGTCATCGTTGTTCTGTTCCTGCCTCTTTTTCATGGTCTCCCTTCTGTTGTGCAGTGCCTTTTATCCCTCATTGGTTTCTCGCCCTCCTGGGCGGCCTCTTGATCATTGCCAATCAATCGATCAGGGGTTGATCATCCCGATCGATAGAGTCCAATCAGGTGCTGCGCACCGGGTGTGTACCCAACGGCCATGTGTGTAAGTGCTGGAAGCACGTAGGTCACATACATCCCTCCCAAATAAGGGGTTAAGGCTCCCCTTGATCTGGTAAACAAGTATAGAACATAGAACATAGAACAGTACAGCACAGTACAGGTCCTTCGGCCCTCGATGCTGTGCCAAGCTTTGTCCGAAACCAAGATCAAGCTATCCCACTTCCTATCATTCGGGTGTGCTCCATGTGCCTATCCAATAACCGCTTGAAAGTTCCCAAAGTGTCCAACTCCACTATCACAGCAGGCAGTCCATTCCACACCCCAACCACTCTCTGAGTAAAGAACCGACCTCGTACATCCTTCCTATATCTCCCTCCATGAACCTTATAGTTATGCCCCCTAGTAATAGCTACATCCACCCGCGGAAATAGTCTCTGAACGTCCACTCTATCTATCCCCTCATCATCTTATAAACCTCTATTAAGTCGCCTCTCATCCTCCTCTGATCTAAAGAGAAAAGCCCTAGCTCCCTCAACCTTTCCTCATAAGACCTACCCTCCAAACCAGGCAGCATCCTGGTAAATCTCCTTTGCACTCTTTCCAATGCTTCCACATCCTTCTTATAGTGAGGTGACCAGAACTGCACACAGTATGTTTGACCAGAGAGTGAATTTTGTCTTTGGGACGGCCTATATTCTGTGTATTCGGTTGTCTGGAGTTGCAGCCTCTTTCTCTCTGTCCAATATTCATTTAAGCTGCAGCCTGTCTGTTTCTGCACTTGGCCAATTATCCCAGTGTGCTTTGTTAATCGCCATTTTAAGTGGCCTGTTTGGCTACACTGGATTATCCTCTCAGAATAAACCCAACAACAGTTTGTGATCTGACATTCTGGTGAACTGTCTATTAGTGGGCGGCACGGTGGCACAATGCTTAGCACTGCTCCCTCACAGCGCCAGGGACCTGGGTTCGATTCCCGGCTTGGGTGACTGTCTGTGTGGAGTTTGCACGTTCTCCCCGTGTCTGCGTGGGTTTCCTCCGGGTGCTCCGGTTTCCTCCCACATTCTGAAAGACGTGCTGGTTAGATGCATTGACCCGAACAGGCGCCGGAGTGTGGCGACTAGGGGAATTTCACAGTAGCTTCATTGCAGTGTTAACGTAAGCCTTACTTGTGACTAATAAATAAACTTTAACTTTATATATATATATATCGATGAAACATCTTCACCGCTACTCGGTAAATTTCACTCTGAATCGCTCCAATTTGCATTTGTTAAGTGTGCATTCTGAGGGACACCGCCTCCAAATGTAAAACCCACACGCCCAAAGATCAGGGTTTAAAAGCGGAACGTGAGGAGGGCTTGCCGACAAGTAGCTGCTATCTGATAGTGTTCTCCTATTGTCTGGTAGATGCAGTTAATTAATGCTGGCTTCAAACAGCTCTGCCGAGCTGTGGTGAGTGCCGCTCCCCCTTTATCAGTCAGTCCGTCACATTCACACCCTCCTTGGAGTCAGCTAATGAATGATGGATGTGCAGCACAGTCGAGTCCTCCCAAGGTGACGGGGAGAAAGCTGAGGCAAAACAAAGAGACAGCAAGAGAAAATGTTCATGCTCGAGGTGTAGGTGTTGCCTTTAAGTTTCCTTGGGGCGGCACGGTGGCACAGTGGGTTAGCACTGCTGCCTCACGGCACCACGGACCCCGGTTCAATTCACAGTCTCAGGTCACTGTCTGTGTGGTGTCTGCACGTTCTCCTGTGTCTGCGTGGGATTACTCCGGGTGCTCCGGTTTCCTCCCACAGTCCAAAGATGTGCGGGTTAGGTGCATCGGCCATGCTAAATTCCTCCTTAGTGTCAGGGAGATTACCAGGGTAAATATGTTGGGTTATGGGGATAGGGCCTGGGTGGGATTGTGGTCAGTGCAGACTCGATGGGCCGAATGGTCTCCTTCCGCACTGCAGGGATTCTATGTTGATTCTATGATGTGAAAGATAGCAGGGTGAATAGGAGTTTTACATCACGGTGCTCTGTAACTGGATAATTTTAAAACTGGGCGCGCACAAGTGTCTCTCATGGTACAGGTTGAGGATGATGAGGGTCGGAGAAATGATGAGGTTAGCAGGAACTAAGATTTAGTTTTTAAAACCCCTTGATTGAATGAAGAAGGGAACAAGTGGTGGGCAGGAACTTCATAACTTTTGAGAACATAAGAACATAAGAACTCGGAGCAGGAGTAGGCCATCTGGCCCCTCCAGCCTGCCCCGCCATTCAATAAGATCATGGCTGATCTTTTTGTGGACTCAGCTCCACTTACCCGCCCGCTCACCATAACCCTTAATTCCTTTACTGTTCAAAAATCTATCTATCCTTGCCTTAAAAACATTCAATGAGGTAGCCTCAACTGCTTCACTGGCAGGGAATTCCACAGATTCACAACCCTTTGTGTGAAGAAGTTCCTCCTCAACTCAATCCTAAATCTGCTTCCCCTTATTTTGAGGCTATGCCCCCTAGTTCTAGTTTCACCCGCCAGTGGAAACAACTTCCCTGCTTCTATCTTATCTATTCCCTTCATAATCTTATATGTTTCTATAAGATCTCCCCTCATTCTTCTGAATTCCAATGAGTATAGCCCCAGTCTATTCAGTCTCTCCTCATAAGCCAACCCTCTCAACTCAGGAATCAACCTAGTGAATCTCCTCTGCACCCCCTCCAGTGCCAGTATATCCTTTCTCAAGTAAGGAGACCAAAACTGTACACAGTACTCCAGGTGTGGCCTCACCAGCACCTTATACAGCTGCAACATAATCTCACTGGTTTTAAACTCCATCCCTCTAGCAATGAAGGACAAAATTCCATTTGCCTTCTTAATTACCTGCTGCACCTGCAAACCAACTCCTTGAGATTCCTGCACAAGGACACCCAGGTCCCTCTGCACAGCAGCATGCTGCAATTTTTACCATTTAAATAATAGTCCATTTTGCTGTTATTCCTACCAAAATGGATGACCTCACATTTACCAACATTGTACTCCATCTGCCAGACCCTCGCCCACTCACTTAGACTATCTATATCTCTTTGCAGACTTTCAGCGTCCTCTGCACACTTTGCTCTTCCACCCATCTTAGTGTCATCTGTGAATTTTGACACACTACCCTTGGTCCCTGGTTCTGATCAAAAAGAAAAGGGAGGCGTACGTTAAGTCCAGGCAACTGAAAACAGAT
Organism: Mustelus asterias; assembly: GCF_964213995.1. Classification (NCBI taxonomy): domain Eukaryota; kingdom Metazoa; phylum Chordata; class Chondrichthyes; order Carcharhiniformes; family Triakidae; genus Mustelus; species Mustelus asterias. The sequence continues at coordinate 87,154,009 of NC_135817.1, forward strand.
GCAGCTCTGGAGGAATACAGAGAGAGTAGGAAAGAACTCAAACGGGGAGTTAGAAGGGCAAAAAGAGGTCACGAAATGTTCTTGGCAGAAAGGATTAAGGAGAATCCTAAGGCATTTTATTCATATGTTCGGAACAAAAGAGTTGTCAGGGAAAAAGTCGGACCTCTCAGAGACAAAGGAGGGGAATTATGCTTAGAACCCAAGGGAATAGGGGAGATCCTAAATGAATACTTTGCATCGGTATTCACAAAGGAGAGGGACTTGATGACTGGGAGTGTCTCAGAGGGAGGTGTTGACCCGTTAGAGAGAATCTCCATTACAAGGGAGGAAGTGTTAGGTTTTTTAGGTAACATTAAAACTGACAAATCCCCAGGGCCTGATGGCATCTAGAACATAGAACATAGAACATTACAGCGCAGAACAGGCCCTTCGGCCCACGATGTTGCACCGACCAGTTAAAAAAAAAAACTGTGACCCTCCAACCTAAACCAATTTCTTTTCGTCCATGAACCTATCTACGGATCTCTTAAACGCCCCCAAACTAGGCGCATTTACTACTGATGCTGGCAGGGCATTCCAATCCCTCACCACCCTCTGGGTAAAGAACCTACCCCTGACATCGGTTCTATAACTACCCCCCCTCAATTTAAAGCCATGCCCCCTCGTGCTGGATTTCTCCATCAGAGGAAAAAGGCTATCACTATCCACCCTATCTAAACCTCTAATCATCTTATATGTTTCAATAAGATCCCCTCTTAGCCGCCGCCTTTCCAGCGAAAACAATCCCAAATCCCTCAGCCTCTCCTCATAGGATCTCCCCTCCATACCAGGCAACATCCTGGTAAACCTCCTCTGCACCCTCTCCAAAGCCTCCACATCCTTCCTGTAATGTGGGGACCAGAACTGCACACAGTACTCCAAGTGCGGCCGCACCAGAGTTGTGTACAGTTGCAACATAACGCTACGACTCCTAAATTCAATCCCCCTACCAATAAACGCCAAGACACCATATGCCTTCTTAACAACCTTATCTACTTGATTCCCAACTTTCAGGGATCTATGCACACATACACCTAGATCCCTCTGCTCCTCCACACTATTCAAAGTCCTCCCGTTAGCCCTATACTCAACACAACTGTTATTCCTACCAAAGTGAATTACCTCACACTTCTCCGCATTAAACTCCATCCGCCACCTCTCGGCCCAACTTTGCAACCTGTCTAAGTCTTCCTGCAGACTACGACACCCTTCCTCACTGTCTACCACACCACCGACTTTGGTGTCATCAGCAAATTTGCTAATCCACCCAACTATACCCTCATCCAGATCATTAATAAATATTACAAACAGCAGTGGCCCCAAAACAGATCCCTGAGGTACACCACTTGTAACCGCACTCCATGATGAATATTTACTATCAACCACCACCCTCTGTTTCCTATCCGCTAGCCAATTCCTGATCCAATTTCCTAGATCACCCCCAATCCCATACATCTGCATTTTCTGCAGAAGCCTACCATGGTGAACCTTATCAAACGCCTTACTAAAATCCATATATACCACGTCCACTGCCTTGCCCCCATCCACCTCCTTGGTCACTTTCTCAAAAAACTCAATAAGGTTAGTAAGGCACGACCTACCTGCCACAAAACCATGCTGACTATCACCTATCAATTCATTACTCTCCAAATAACTATAAATCCTATCCCTTATAATTTTTTCCAACATCTTGCCGACAACAGAAGTGAGACTCACCGGTCTATAATTCCCGGGGAAGTCTCTGTTCCCCTTCTTAAACAATGGGACAACATTCGCTAACCTCCAATCTTCTGGTACTATACCAGAGGCCAACGACGACCTGAAGATCAGAGCCAGAGGCTCTGCAATCACTTCTCTTGCCTCCCAGAGAATCCTTGGATAAATCCCATCCGGACCAGGGGATTTATCTATTTTCAGACCCTCCAGAATATCCTGCACATCCTCCTTATCAACTGTAATACTGTCTATTCTACTCCCCTGCAACCCAGTGTCCTCCTCAGCTATATTCATGTCCCCTTGCGTGAACACCGAAGAGAAATATTGGTTCAATGCTTCACCAATCTCCTCCGGTTCCACACATAACTTCCCTCTGCCATCTATAACTGGCCCTAAACTTGCCCTAACCAACCTTCTGTTCTTGACATACCTATAGAACGCCTTAGGATTCTCTTTAACCCTATCCGCCAAAGTCTTCTCATGTCCCCTTTTAGCCCTTCTAAGCTCGCTCTTCAACTCCCTCTTAGCCAATCTAAAGCTTTCTAGTGCACTACCCGAGTGCTCACGTCTCATCCGAACATAAGCCTCCTTTTTCTTTTTAACCAACAAAGAAACTTTTTTGGTGCACCACGGTTCCCTAGCCCTACCAATTCCTCCTTGCCTGACAGGGACATACCTATCACAGACTCGCAGTAGCTGCTCCTTGAAAAAACTCCACATGTCGGACGTTCCCAGTCCCTGTAATCTCCTAGTCCAACCTATGTTTCCTAATTCTCTCCTAATAGCCTCATAATTACCCTTCCCCCAGCTAAAACCACTGGCCCGAGGTTCATGCCTATCCCTTTCCATCACTAAGGTGAACGTAACCGAATTGTGGTCACTATCACCAAAATGCACACCAACTTCCAAGTCTAGCACCTGGTCTGGCTCATTTCCCAGCACCAGATCCAATATAGCCTCACCTCTAGTTGGCCTGTCTACATACTGAGTCAAAAAACCTTCCTGCACGCTTTGAACAAAAACTGACCCCTCTAACGAGCTAGAGCTATAACAATTCCAGTCAATATTAGTCAAGTTAAAATCCCCCATAACAATTGCCCTATTACTTTCACTCCTAAGCAGGATTGACTCCGCAATCCTTTCCTCAACCTCTCTAGAACTTTTAGGAGGTCTATAAAAGACTCCCAACAGGGTGACCTCTCCTCTCCTATTTCTAATCTCCGCCCATACTACCTCAACAGATAAGTCCTCATCAAACCTCCTCTCTGACACTGTGATACAATCTCTGACCAATAATGCTACCCCTCCCCCTCTTCTACCTCCTTCCCTACTTCGACTAAAACATTTGAACCCCGGGACCTGCAGCATCCATTCCTGCCCCTGCTCTATCCATGTCTCTGAAATAGCCACAACATCGAAGTCCCAGGTACTGATCCACGCTGCAAGTTCACCCACTTTATTGCGAATACTCCTGGCATTGAAGTATACACATTTCAAACCCTGCTCCACCCCACCTCTGCAATGCCGTGCATTGCAGTCCCCATCCATGCATCCCTCACTTTCAGCCCCACTACTCAGGATCCCTCCCCCCCCCCGAATCAGTTTAAACCTCCCTGCATGGCCTTAGCAAATTTACCCCCCAGGATATTGGTCCCCTTCTGATTAAGGTGTAGACCATCCTTCTCATAGAGGTCACACCTTCCCCAGTACGAGCCCCAATTGCTTAAGTACCTGAACCCCTCCCTCCTGCACCATCCCCTCAGCCATGAATTCAAACCTTCCCTCTCCCTATTCCTCTCTAAACTATCCCGTGGTACAGGCAAGAGTCCAGAGATAACCACTCTGTCAGTCTTGGCCTTTAGTTTCCACCCCAACTCCATAAATCCCTGCCTAATATCCCCTTCCCCTATCCTCCCTATGTCGTGTGTCCCCACATGTACAATAACTTGTGGTTTATCTCCCTCCCCCCTAAGAGTCCTGAATACCCTGTCAGACACATCCCGGACCCCAGCCCCTGGTAGGCAACACACCAACCCTGAGTCCCTACCTTTAGTTCCGACCCTCCTATCTGTCCCCTTAATTGTGGAGTCCCCAATCACAAGGCCCAGTCTTTTACAGCCCCTAACCACCTGAGCTTTCTCACTCGGCTCACCCCCAGAGATCTGCTCTCTATGCTCAGTTGATTCCTCCTCAACTGTAGCCTCCAGCACCGAAAACCTATTATGGAGGGGAACCGCCCCAGGGGATTGTCTTCCCGATTGCTTCTTACCCCTCCTCCTGGCATTGACCCAAGCCTCATTTCTAGGAGTTACTATTTCTCTATAACTCCTATCAACTTCCACCTCCGCCTCCCGAATTATGCGGAGTTCCTCTACCTCCCCCTCCAGCTCCTTTACACGCTCCTCCAGAAGCTGCAATCTAATGCACTTCTTACAACTAAAATCTCCTGAAACACTACTGGATTTCCTCACCACATACATCCCACAGGAGATGCAGCATACTGCCTGAACTGCCATCCCTGAAGCCATTACCAGCAAGAAAAAAAAGAAAACAAAAAACTTCCCCACACTTATAATTAGGTTAGAGGAGGATGGAAGGGTGGGATCCTCTACCAGTGTAGAGGATCGGGTATCTCCTCTGCACCAATTTATAGGGCTAGGGGCCCGAGAGAAAAAAAAAAACTACTACTGAGGGGGAACCTCCCAGGTAACTGACTTTTAAAGTTAAAATAAAAACCCTTCCCAGACTCCTTTGCTGCCCACTTCTATCCTAGACTGCTCAGGGAGACAAGAGATGTAATTGCTGGGCCTCTGACGGAAATCTTTATCTCTTCATTGGACACAGGTGAGGTCCCTGAGGATTGGAGGATAGCGAATGTAGTACCATTATTTAAGAAGGGTAGTAGGGATAACCCGGGTAATTATAGGCCAGTGAGCTTGACGTCCATGGTAGGGAAGTTGTTGGAGAGGATTCTTAGAGACAGGATGTATGCGCATTTAGAATGGAACAATCCCATTAGTGACAGACAGAATGGTTTTGTAAGAGGGAGGTCGTGCCTTACAAATTTGGTGGAGTTTTTTGAGGAAGTGACAAAAACGGTTGACGAAGGAAGGGCCATGGATGTCGCCTGTATGGATTTCAGTAAGGCATTTGACAAAGTCCTTCATGGCAGGTTGGTTAAGAAGGTTAAGGCTCATGGGATACAAGGAGAGGTGGCTAGATGGGTAGAGAACTGGCTTGGCCACAGGAGACAGAGGGCAGTCGAAGGGTCTTTTTCCGGCTGGAGGCCTGTGACCAGTGGTGTTCCGCAGGGCTCTGTACTGGGACCTCTGCTATTTGTGATATATATATAAATGATTTGGAAGAAGGTGTAACTGGTGTTATCAGCAAGTTTGCGGATGACACGAAGATGGCTGGACTTGCCGATAGCGATGAACATTGTCGGACAATACAGCAGGATATAGATAGGCTGGAAAATTGGGCGGAGAAATGGCAGATGGAATTTAATCCAGATAAATGCGAAGTGATGCATTTTGGAAGAACTAATGTAGGGGGGAGTTATACAATAAATGGCAGAGCCATCAAGAGTATAGAAACACAGAGGGACCTAGGTGTGCAAGTCCACAAATCCTTGAAGGTGGCAGCACAGGTGGAGAAGGTGGTGAAGAAGGCATATGGTATGCTTGCCTTTATAGGACGGGGTATAGCGTATAAAAGCTGGAGTCTGATGTTGCAGCTGTATAGAACGCTGGTTAGGCCACATTTGGAGTACTGCATCCAGTTCTGGTCGCCACACTATCAGAAGGATGTGGAGGCTTTAGAGAGAGTGCAGAGAAGGTTTACCAGGATGTTGCCTGGTATGGAGGGTCTTAGCTATGAGGAGAGATTGGGTAAACTGGGCTTGTTCTCCCGGGAAAGACGGAGAATGAGGGGAGACCTAATAGAGGTGTACAAAATTATGAAGGGTATAGATAGGGTGAACAGTGGGAAGCTTTTTCCCAGGTCGGAGGTGACGATCACAAGGGGTCACGGGCTCAAGGTGAGAGGGGTGAGGTATGACTCAGATATCAGAGGGACGTTTTTACACAGAGAGTGGTGGGGGCCTGGAATGCGCTGCCAAGTAGGGTGGTGGAGGCAGACATGCTGGCATCGTTTAAGACTTACCTAGATAGTCACATGAGCATTCTGGGAATGGAGGGATACAAACGAATGATCTAGCTGAACCAGTGAGCGGCACAGGCTTGGAGGGCCGAAGGGCCTGTTTCCTGTGCTGTACTGTTCTTTGTTCTTTGTTCTTTGTCCCCAACTCCAAATCATTTATGTAAATCGTAAACAATTGTGGTCCCAACACTGATCCCTGAGGCACACCACTAGTCACTGATCGCCAACCAGAAAAACACCCATTTACCCCCACTCTTTGCTTTCTGTTCATTAACCAATCCTCTATCCATGCTAATACATTACCGTTACACCGTGCATCTTTATCTTATGTAGCAGTCTTTGGTGCGGCACCTTGTCAAATGCCTTCTGGAAATCCAGATACACCACACCCACAGGTTCCCCATTGTCCACTGCACACGTGATGTTCTCAAAGAATTCCACCAAATTAGTCAAACATGGCCTGAGAAGAACTGAGTTAGACCACGAGGAGTCTCGATTTGTGCACAATGCAAATCAGGAAGGAGAAATAATGATTCATGGAATAGATCATAGAATCACTACAGAAGGAGGCCATTCGGCTCATCGAGCCTGCACTGACTCCCTGACAGAGTATCTTATCCAGGCCCTCTCCCGCCCTATCCCAGTAACCACACACATTTAGCACGGCTAATCCACCTAACCTGCACATCTTTGGACTGTGGGAGGAAACCGGAGCACCCGGAGAAAACCCACGCAGACACGGGGATAATATGCAAACTCCACACAGACAGTGACCCGAGCCGGGAATCGAACCCGCGTCCCTGGCGCTGTGAGGCAGCAGTGTTAACCACTGTGCCAACCTGATCTAAGAGTGTAATAACTCGGATCTGTTATCATTGTCCTGGGTCTGAGACAGGGTTGTCCATCATCAGGACTTAAGGACAAAGCTGGAGCCACGGCTGTTGGTAAATTATTGAATATTGTACTAACCGTGTACAATACAGGCTCAGCACAAGATATAGGGCAGGATTTCATGTACCCGCAGCAGCGGGTTTGTAGATGCTCTACCCCAATCAGGTCGGAACATAGCAGTGGGTGTGAACAAGATCCCGAACATTGGAAGGACCAGGGGAGGAATGTTTAAAGGAGAATCCAATATAATCAGTTGAGTAAAGTAGAGAGAGAGTTAAGGATGTTTGTGTTGGCAGAGAGTTCAGAGTCTGGGATGGGAATCACATTCAAAGTGGGCATGTTTCCCTGTGCCCTGTTAAAGAATGGGAAAGCCTTCCCCAGACACATGAGGGAGATATCCTTAAAAAGAACCAGAATGGGATAGGGCAGAAAGAGATGAAGAAGCTTACAGCATCAAACTGGGCCCACGATTAAAGGAGTTCCAGGGTTGAAAGAACAGTGACGCGGCTGACAGTGGCCTATCTAATTATTTGTAGAAATGAATTAGTCTGTGGCCACAGCTCGGTGCGCTGGTTTGACATCTTGTCTGCTGGGTGTCCCAGCCTCCAGATCAGACCATTAACCAGACAACAACTGGAGCTAATATTAAACAGACATTACAATCTACCTGAGTCTCAGCGGAGCAGTTGGAAATCAGACTCTGCTGTATGTTAAATGGCCTTTCACTGGTAACTGTGATAATACTGAGGTAACGACTCATCCAAATCAGACGCGGGGACATTCCATTGAAAGTTGCTTGCCTCAGGCTCTGGCCACTTGCACAGGTTTGCATCAACTCCCTAAGCAGCACATCAATAAACTGCATCAAGGTATATTATTAATAGTTGATGATCTCCTGCGATACGGCAGAGTAGGAATTCTCCCTCACTCTCTCTGCGTGCTCAGAGAATTGTGACAATCTCTCAAAGCACTGTCAGCGACAACAAGGTTCAAACAAAAGTTTCTCATTGCATGTGAAAGAGTGAAGAAATGAGGTGGAGATGCCACCCGGTTGGACTGGGGTGGGCGCAGTAAGAAGTCTCACAACCCCAGGTTAAAGTCCGACAGGTTTATTTGGAATAGGGAGCTTTCGGAGCGCTGCTCCTTCATCAGGTGGAGTGGAGAAATGCTCACAAACAGGGCATACAGAGACACAAACTCAATTTACAGAGTAATGATTGGAATGCAGTCTTTACAGATAATCAAGTCTTAAAGGTACAAACAATGTGAATGGAGGGAGTGTTAAGCACAGGTTAAAGAGATGCGTATTGTCTCCAGACAGGACAGCCAGTGAGATTCTGCAAGTCCAGACAAGCTGTGGGGGTTACAGATAGTGTGACATGAACCCAAGATCCCGGTTCAGGCCGTCCTCATGTTTGCAGAACTTGGCTATCAGTTTCTGCTCAGCGACTCTGCGCTGTCGTGTGTCGTGAAGACCACCTTGGAGAACGCTTACGCGAAGATCAGAGGCTGAATGCCCGTGACCGCTGAAGTGTTCCCCCACAGGAAGAGAACACTCTTGCCTGGTGATTGTCGAGCGGTTTTCATTCATCCGTTGTCGTAGCGTCTGCATGGTTTCCCCAATGTACCATGCCCATAAACATAATACAGAGACAATTCCCCTCCAACTGGATTTTCAAGTTTGCTGACGACACCACCGTAGTGGGTCGGATCTCTAACAATGATGAGACAGAGTACAGGAATGAGATAGAGAATCTGGTGAACTGGTGCAGCAACAATAATCTCTCCCTCAATGTCAGCAAAACGAAGGAGGTTGTCATTGACTTCAGGAAGGGTAGTGGAGGACATGCCCCTGTCTACATGATGTGGAGATGCTGGCGTTGGACTGGGGTAAACACAGTAAGAGTCTTAACAACGCCAGGTTAAAGTCCAACAGGTTCATTTGGTAGCAAACACCATTAGCTTTCAGAGCACTGCTCCTTCGTCAGATGGAGTGGAAATGTGCTCTCAAACGCCCGTTTTGTGTCTCTGTGCCCTGTTTGAGAGCACATTTCCACTCCATCTGACGAAGGAGCAGCGTTCCGAAAGCTAATGGTATTTGCTACCAAATAAACCTGTTGGACTTTAACCTGGTGTTGTTAAAACTGTTCCTGTCTAAATCAACAGGGATGAAGTAGAAATGGTCGAGAGCTTCAAGTTTCTTGGTGTCCAGATCACCAACAACCTGTCCTGGTTCCCCCATGCCGACGCTATAGTTAAGAAAGCCCACCAACGCCTCTACTTTCTCAGGGGCTAAGGAAACTTGGCATGTCCACTACAATTCTCACCAAGTTTTACAGATGCACCATAGAAAACATTCTTTCTGGTTGTATCACAGCTTGGTATGGCTCCTGCTCTGCCCAAGACCGCAAGGAACTACAAATGGTCGTGAATGAAGCCCAGTCCATCACGCAAACCAGCCTCCCATCCATTGACTCTGTCTACACTTCCCTCTGCCCCAGAAAAGCAGCCAGCATAATTAAGGACCCCACGTACCCCGGACATTCTCTCTTCCACCTTCTTCCTTCGGGAAAAAGATACAAAAGTCTGAGGTCACATACCAACTGACTCAAGAACAGCTTCTTCCCTGCTGTTGTCAGACTTTTGAACGGACCTATCTCATATTGAGTTGATCTTGCTCTACACCTTAGCTATGACTGTAACACTACATTCTGCACCTTCTCCTTTCCTTCTCTATGAACGGTATGCTTTGTCTGTATCACGCAAGAAACAATACTTTTCACTGTATACCAATACATGTGACAATAAATCAAATCAAAATCCACAATATTTACACCTTTGTAACTGTATATGCATGTTTATCTGTGGATATAACTGTATGTGTGTATGACTGTATATGTATGTGAATATTTGCCTATAATTGTGTATGTAAAACTGTGAGTGTGTGTATTTGCGTGTGACTGTGTGTGAATGTCAGAGTGTGTGTCTGAGAAGTCGTGTGTGTGTTTGTGTGTGAGAGAGAGTGTGTTTGTGTGTGTCTGAATGTGTGTCTGAGGGGTCTTGTGTGCGTTTGTGTGTGAGAGTGTATGTGTGTGTGCGCTTGTGTGTGCCTGTGCGGCTGTGTGTGTCTGTGTGTGAGAGTCAGCGTGTCTATGAGTGTGTGTGGGTTTGTGTATGAGAGAGTGTGTGTTTGTGAGTGAGAGTGTGTGTGTGTGTCTGAGGAGCTGTCTGTGTCTGAGTGTATGTGCTTCTGTGTGAATGTGTGGTTGTGTGTGCCTATGTGTGTGAGTGTCACAGTGTCTATGAGTGTATGTGTGTTTGTGTGTGAGTGAGTGTGTGTGTCTGAGGGGCTGTGTGTGTGTCTGTGTGTGAGTGAGTGTGTGTCTGAGTGTGTGTCTGAGGGGCTGTGTGTGTGTCTGTGTGTGCGATGCAATGTGCGCCTGTCCCTCTGTGTGTGTCTGTGTATTACCATTTGTTTCAAGCAGAAGTGATTGCGGGTGGAAGTGTTGGATGAGATATCTGGTGATGGCTGAAATTGTGCAGCTGGACTCCGGATTCAGTCATTTGGACGGAGAACTCAGCACTGAGCCGAGACTTGGCTATCCAGCTGAGAAAAACAGCCTCATTCACTTGTGAACACAAATCGAACTGATTCATCACAAGAAAACCAACTGCTTCAACAGAAAAGACATTTTTATAACAGAGGAAGAGTGTCAGAATGGTGCAGGCTGTAAATTGAAATGAAATTGTCTGTCTCTGCTATTTACAGCTGAACTGATGGAATAGCCTTTCAAATTGAAACACAAGGCATTGATTTCTTGTTCCTTGACGGTCAGTGTTGATAAACTTATGTGTTTTTAGTTACTTAATGTTTGCTTGATTCCTCATTTCTTTTTATAAATCTAGCTGCTGCCTCAATGATTTTATTAACAAAGATTTTAAACAGGAAATCAGTGAGGCAAGTAACATAAGGCTGAATTGGATAAACACAAAGTGGAGAAAGGAATAATATCAACGGTAACTTGCATTTATATAGCACCTTTGACATAATAAAATGCCCATGGCATTTCACAGCAACATTATAAAACTAAACATGACACCGGGACACAGGAAATAGAAGGGTACCTTCACCTGGGGAAGGGAAGTACGGATGGGAGGAGGCTCCTGAAGAACATAAGCACCAGCATAGGCTAACTGGGCTGAATGGCCTCCTTTGTGTGCTGAATAATCAGAGTAATTCTATGGATTCCTCGTGCATGACACCTTTACAGAATTAAAAATCCCAAAACTCTGCCCATAATCATAGTCATCGACTTCAGGAAATGTAGTGGAGAACATGCCCCTGACGAGACAGAGTACAGGAATGGGATAGAGAATCTGGTGAACTGGTGCAGCAACAATAATCTCTCCCTCAAAGTCAACAAAACGAAGGAGATTGTCATCGACTTCAGGAAGCGTAGTGAAGAGCATACCCCTGTCTACATCAACGGGGATGAAGTGGAAATGGCCAAAAGCTTCAAGTTTTTAGGTGTCCAGATCACCAACAACCTGTCCTGGTCCCCCCATGCCGACACTATAGTTAAGAAAGCCCACCAATGCCTCTAATTTCTCAGAAGACTAAGGAAATTTGGCATGTCAGCTACGACTCTCCCCAACTTTTACAGATGCACCATAGAAAGCATTCTTTCTGGTTGTATCACAGCTTGGTATGGCTCCTGCTCTGCCCAAGACCGCAAGGAACTACAAAAGGTCGCGAACGAAGCCCAATCCATCACTCAAACCAGCCTCCCATCCATTGACTCTGTCTACACTTCCCGCTGCCTCGGCAAAGCAGCCAGCATAATTAAGGACCCCACGCACCCCGGACATTCTCTCTTCCACCTTCTTCCATCGGGAAAAAGATACAAAAGTCTGAGGTCACATACCAACCGACTCAAGAACAGCTTCTTCCCTGCTGCTGTCAGACTTTTGAATGGACCTCCCTTGCATTAAGTTGAACTTTCTCTACACCTTAACTATGACTGTAACACTGCATTCTGCACTCTCTCCTTTCCTTCTCTATGAACAGTATACTTTGTCTGTATAGCGCGCAAGAAACAATACTTTTCACTGTATACTAATACATGTGACAATAATAAATAAAACCAATTCTAATCATAGAGAGTGTGTACAAGCAGCTTTAGCAGTGGGCAAAAGGAAAGAGCTCAAAGCAGCTTTGGAATCTGTAGAGGACTGATGAAAATGGTGGGGGGGGTTACCTTTTTCTCTGATTGGGACGCCCTTTAAACACGGTGCTCCGATCTCATGGCCGCTTTGCCAGCGGTCCCCCCACCTCCCCCTCCACCACTCCCCACCTCCCTCCCCTGCCACCCCTCCCCCTCCCACCCCCCCCCCCCCCCCCCCTCGCCCATATGATGGCATGAAACACACCCAGCTGTGTTTTTTTTTGGACAGAGGGTGGTTAAGGTCTGGAGAGAAAACTTGTCTGTCTCTCTGAAGAGAAACATTCCTTTTTTAAAGTTTATTTATGAGTCACAAATAAGGCTTACATTAACACTGCACTGAAGTTACTGTGAAAATCCCCCAGTCGCCACACTCCGGCACCTGTTCGGGTCAATGCTGCTAACCAGCACGTCTTTCAGACTGTGGGAGGAAGCCAGAGCACCCGGAGGAAACCCATGCAGACACGGGGAGAATGTGCAGACTCCACACAGACAGTGACCTGAGCCACTCTTAGGAGTAGAGATAGGTTTGTAAATAAAGGGAATCTGGTGAAGGGATATCGGCCTGTGAGGAGTTGTTTCAGTAAGTGGAGCAGTGGATGGGATGAAGGTGTGATGTACACAGGGCATGAGGCCAGATGGAGATGTAGAGGTGTATGGGAGAGAGGTAGTGGTGAAATGTCTTCAGCTGGCAGTGTGTGAGCTCCCTGCGGAGTGCCATCCTGCTAATGCCTGACGGGTGTGTGAGTGTGTGAGCTGAGGGTGACGGCATGTTTGACTTACCCTGCTGGAATGGATGAGATCATTCATCCTCTTCCTGCACTTGATTATAGATCTTTTCAGCACCGTGTTTACGCTGACCATGGGAGACACCGCCTCGTGAGCCGGCATGGTGGAGCTCGTCTGGCCATCGCTGAGGACATCCCAGCGGCTCCGAACAACAGATGACTCAGCAAAGTGTCACTGAACCTGGGAGCCACAATCCTCTCACCTTTTGGGGTTTTTGGTGCCCCGGGACTATCCTGGCACGGAGACACTGCGAAGGCTGCGTGTGACTACACTTCAAACATGGCGGCCGGAGGAAAGAACCACTGAGGTCACGGCAGGTGGGCCAGTCAGGGGGCTGCTCACTGGTGATGTGATGTGGAGATGCCGGTGTTGGACTGGGGTGGGCACAGTGAGAAGTCTCACAACACCAGGTAAAAGCCCAACAGGTTTATTTGGCAGCACAAGCTTTCAGAGTGTCGCTCCTTCATCAGGTGAGTGAGGATTTGTGTTCACAAACAGGGCATATACAGACACAAACTCAATTTACAAGGTAATGGGTGGAATGCGAGTCTTTACAGGTGATCAAGTCTTAAAGGTACAGACAGTGTGAGTGGAGAGAGGGTTAAGCACAGGTTAAAGAGATGTGTATTGTCTCCAGCCAGGACAGTTAGCATCTTCTAAATTGAGTTTGTGTCTGTATATGACCTGTTTGTGAACACAAGTCCTCACTCACCTGATGAAGGAGCCTGAGACTCCGAAAGCTAGTGCTGCCAAATAAACCTGTTGCACTTTAACCTGGGTGTTGTGTGACTTCTTACTGCACTGGAGATGTGACATGCTTCTGGATTTTGCATCAGTAATGAGGTGAGCAGCAGACAACATGACACGAAAACACACATCCCCAAAGGAGGACTGGAAAGATAATAAAGAGAGAGAAAATAAACCATGAGGGCAAACGAGCGAGGAATATAAAAACTGACAATAAGAACTTCCTTAAATATATAAAAAGGAAGGGAGAGGTCAAAGTGAATGTAGGCCCTTTGAAAATGATTCTGGGGAGATAGTTATGGGGAACAAGGAAATGGCAGAGGATTTAAACAGATATTTTGCTTCAGTCATAGAATCATAGAAATCATAGAATCATAGAAACCCTACAGTGCAGAAGGAGGCCATTCGGCCCATCGAGTCTGCACCGACCACAATCCCACCCAGGTCCTACCCCCACATATTTACCCGCTAATCCCTCTAACAATAGAGGTTTCTGTTTCTTGGAGTTTGAAGATCATAAATCTGCTGCCCAAGCCAGACGCAGGCTTATGAGTGGAAAAGTGAAGGTTTGGGGCAATGTTGTAACAGTGGAATGGGCAGATCCTATAGAGGATCCAGACCCAGAGGTCATGTCAAAGGTAAAAGTGCTGTTTGTTCGTAATCTTTCCCAGTCTTAGGATAGAAGATACTTCGATCATCCCATTAATGCTAAAGAATACTGGGAGGAATTAAATACCATCGCCATCACTAGAGAAGGAATGCGAGACAAACTAATGGGGCTAAAGACATACAAGTCCTCTGGCCCTGATGGCTTGCACCCGAGGATCCTAAAAGGATTATCTACAGAGGTAGTGGATGCATTGGTTCTAATTTTCCTTAAATCCTTGGATCCTGGAGAAGTATCGGAGGATTGGAACTGCCAATAAGGCACCCCTATTCAAAAAGGAAAGGAGGCAAAAAGTGGGTAATTATAGGCTGATTAGTCGAACATCTATTGTTGGAAAAATGTTGGAATCAATTCTTGAGGAAGCAATACTGGCAGATTTGGAAAATTATAATCTAATCCAGCAGAGTCAGCATGGCTTCCTGAAAGGGAAATCATATCTGATGAATTTATTAGAGTTTTTCAAGGAAATCTCAATCAGAGTGGATCGAGGGGGACCAGTAGATGTGTTGTATTTGGGCTTCCAGAAGGCGTTCGACAAGGTGCCTCACAAAAGGTTAAGTTATAAGAGCCCATAGTGTTGGAGGTTGTATGTTGGCACAGAGAGAGAATTGGCTGATGGGCAGGAAACAGCGAGTGGGGATAAAGGATTCTTTTTCAGGTTGGTGACCTGTAAGCAGTGGGTTCCACAGGGATCAGTGCTGGGACCCCAACTGTCTGCAATATATATTAATGACTTGGAGGAAGGAAGCAAATGTACTGTAGCCTAATTTATAGACGACACAAAAATAGGTGGAAAGGCAAATTGTGAGAGGGATACAAACAGTTTACAAAGAGACATTGATCGGTTCAGTAAGTGGACAAAAAGTTGGCAAATGGAGGAGAATGTGGGAAAATGTGAAGTTGTTCATTTTGGAAGGGAGAACAAAAGGACGGCTTAAGTGCTGTAAGCCACAGGGCTAAGGGTCGTGTGCAGGAAGGTGGGATTAGAAAGCGCACCTAGCTCTCCTCGAACTGGCATGGACAAGATGGGCCGAATGACGTCCTTCTGTGCTGTAACTTTGCTGTGGTTCTAACAGAGTATTATTTAAATGGAGAAAATCTGCAGAAAGTTGCAACATATAGAGACTTGGGGATACTTGGGCACGAAACACAGAAAGCTCGCACACAGGCGCGGCAGGTAATCAGGAAAGCTAATGGAATGTTGACCCTTATTTCAAGAGGGTTGGAGTATAAGAGCAGGGAAGTCTTGCTCCATCTGAAAAAGGTTCTGGTGAGATCACATGTGAGCAGTTTTAATCCCCTTACTTAAGGCAAGATATTATTTCATTACAGGCAGTTCAGAGAAGGTTCACTCAGATGATCCCCTGTATGAAGGGATTGTCTTACGAGGAAAGGTTAAACAGGTTGAGTCATTGGAATGTAGAAGAATGAGAGGTGAAACATATAAAATTATTGAAGACATTGATAGGATAAATGCTGAGAGGATGCTTCCCCTTGTAGAAAAGTCTAGGACCAGAGGGCATAGTCTCAGAATAAAGGGGCACCAGTTTAAGACTGAGATGAGGAGGATTTTTTTCTTTCAGAGGGTTGAGTGTCTTTGGAACTCCTTGCCACAGAGAGCTGTGGGGACAGAGTCCTTGTGTATATTTAAGGCTGAGATAGATAGATTTTTGATCATTAAGGGAGTCAATGGTTATGGGCAAAGGGCAGGAAAGTGGGTGAGAGGAATGTTGGATCAGCCACAATCCTATTGAAGGGCAGACCAGTCTTGAGGGGCTGAATGGCCGACCTCTGTTCCTATTTCTTATTGTCTCATATGTGCCACCGCAGTTTGAGCGCAGGTGGGAGATAGTCATCGACTTCAGGAAGCGTCGAGGAGAACATGCCCCTGTCTACACCAATGGGGACGAAGTAGAAAGGGTCGAGAGCTTCAGGTTTTTCGGTGTCCAGATCACCAACAACCTGTCCTGGTCCCCCCATGCCGACACTATAGTTAAGAAAGCCCACCAACTCCTCTACTTTCTCCGAAGACAAAGGAAATTTGGCATGTCCGCTAGGACTCTCACCAACTTTTACTGATGCACCATAGAAAGCATTCTTTCTGGTTGTATCACA
Source organism: Mustelus asterias (assembly GCF_964213995.1). Taxonomy (NCBI): domain Eukaryota; kingdom Metazoa; phylum Chordata; class Chondrichthyes; order Carcharhiniformes; family Triakidae; genus Mustelus; species Mustelus asterias. The sequence continues at coordinate 87,170,356 of NC_135817.1, forward strand.
GCTTGGTATGGCTCCTGCTCTGCCCAAGACTGCAAGGAACTACAAAAGGTCGTGAATGTATCCCAATCCATCACGCAAACCAGCCTCCCATCCATTGACTCTGTCTACACTTCCCACTGCCTCGGCAAAGCAGCTAGCATAATCAAGGACCCCACGCACCCCAGACATTCTCTCTTCCACCTTCTTCCATCGGGAAAAAGATACAAAAGTCTGAAGTCACGTACCAACTGACTCAAGAACAGCTTCTTCCCTGCTGCTGTCAGACTTTTGAATGGACTTACCTTGCATTAGGTTGATCTTTCTCTACACCCTAGCTATGAGTGTAACACTACATTCTGCACTCTCTCATTTCCTTCTCTATGAACGGTATGCTTTGTCTGTATAGCGCGCAAGAAACAATACTTTTCACTGTATGTTAATACATGTGACAATAAGAAATCAAATCAAATCAAATCAAAAATCCAGCCCAATGATGTGGATGTGGGGGACTCAGTTTAATAGTTGGGATTTTTCCGCAGCCCCACCATGTATTTCATGGTGGAGAAAGCCATTGGTCGGTAGCGGGATTGCGCCGTTGTCAATGGGGTTTTGCGTTGAATGCAACACTCACCCCCGGGGATCCTGTGGCACGGGTGCATCATTGACGGGATGAGAAGATCCTGCCCTTGTTAACTGCTGAAAACTCTGGTCAATGTTTTCAAATCTACACAAAACTAGGTGGGAATGTGAGTTGTGAGGAGGATGGAAAGGCACCTCAAGGGGATCTGGGGAGGATTAGCAATTTGGCAGATGGAATATGATGGGGAGAAATATGAAGTTATCCATTTCGAAAGAAAAACAGAAATACAGAGTAATTCTTAAATGGGGAGAGGCTGGCAAGTGTTAAACTTCAGAGGAACTTGGGTGCCCTGGTTCACAAGTCACTGAAAGCGAACATACAGTAAATAATTAAGAAGACAAATGTTTTGTTGGTCTTTATTCCAAGAGGATTTGGGTACAGGGGTAAAGATGTCTTACTGCAATTATGTAGAGCCCATTTAATGTTCACCTAAGGGTCTCATCCCATCAGCCTCAGTTTTTAGGCTCGTGGGAGTGGGTATGGGTTGGGTGGGAAAATGACACTAAACCATTTCTCCATCTTGGACGGCAAGGAGAGGGTGGGGCGCCTCATTCTGAAGGCTCCCTCAGGGTTGGAGCACCCTTTCCCCTCCAGGATGTTGGAGTTCTGGAACACCCTTCCCCCGACCTACACTCCCTCTCAACTGCCACTCCCAGGTGTCCCCTATCCTCCTACCCCCCGGACCCTCGGGATTGACCATTGGAAAGGTCCCGGGACTTAGTTCCCAGCAGAATGCCGCAGTACCCGCTTCTGCACACTGCAGTGCTGTCTCTAACAGGGTGAAGAGCTGTCGGCCAATCATCTTCCTTCTGAGAGCCAACAATCGACCCGTCCACCGCTAATCACTGCTCCTGTGGGTGTTAAAGGGCAGTGGGAGTTTGAGAGTTGGCAGCTGTGTGTTAGGCACCAACTCTCAGGATGGCGAGCACTCATCACCCAAATCTTACCCCATTGGATACAGGGATAGTGCAGGGAAATGAAGCTGAAGCAGTGGTGGGGCAGGTTTGAAGGGCTGAATGGCCTTCTCTTGCTCCTATTTGCCTTCTGCTTTCATGTTTGCAAGGTGCTGGGTGGCCTCTTTCTGTGCTGCAACAGGCCTGTGATACTGTAATTCTGTAAAATGCTAATTACAAAATGAGGCAGAAAGATCCAAGATAAGGTTCAGAAAGAGCTGAAGGATGCTCCCCAGAGAGAGCAGAGAGAGAGATAGACACACACACTCAGAGAGAGAGAGAGATAGAGACACACACTCACAAAGAGAGAGATAGACACACACACACTCAGAGAGAGATAGAGACACACACTCACAAAGACTGAAAGAGACACACACGCACAAACAGAGAGAGAGAGGACACATACTCACAGAGAAAGACACACACACACAGAGAGATGGGGACAGAGAGAGAGAGAGAGGAGACATGCACAAAGGTGGAAATTTATACAATGCGAGAGGGAAGAGATAGACACACACACAGACACAGACAGAGAGAGAGAGATACATACACACATTCTCTCTCTGTAGGGAGAGAGAATGCCACACATTCACAAAGAGAGGGAGACACACAGAGACACAGAGAGACGGAGATGGAAACATACAGGGAAGAGAGAGGGACATACAGACAGGGAGAGACACAATCACAGAGAGAGGGATACTTAGAGACATACACACATACATACACAGATAGCCAGAGTGAGCAGCATCAGAGGACACCAACACTGGGAACAAAGCTGAGGAATAGCAAAAGATTTTGGACAGCTGGATGCTCGGGTGAGGGGAGGAGGAGGTGCATTTGTGAAGTTAGAACAGATTTGTTTAATGTGATAATGAGGGGCCCAGATAGTTCCCTGGGGAATGGGACGGAATTGCAAGGAAGACATGTCCACACTGATAAACTGTCAGAGGAATGAAGAGCAAGGGCAAACTCAGGAGCTGGAGGAGATACAGGTAGCAGCTTACAAATCAACTGTGCAAGAATGTTCATAAAATAAAGACACATTGATATTGGCAAGATAAATACAGTCATGTAATCACATTCCTCAATGTTTCTTTCCATCAATTACCGCAGATTTCTGTCATTGGGTGAAATTATTTTCACTACCTTTCATAACAAAGTGACTGTGTGTCTCTCCCAGTTTGTGTCTCTGTGTATGTCTCACTGTCTGCAGATCCTCCACTCACAATGCAAGCGAGTCGCAGCCTCACAGAATAGACCAGTTTCCATACCAAACTCTCAATGTCCCTATCAGACACTCCTAGGACAGGGACAGCACGGGGTTAGATACAGAGTAAAGCTCCCTCTACACTGTCCCCCATCAAACACTCCCAGGACAGGTACAGCACGGGGTTAGATACAGAGTAAAGCTCCCTCTACATTGTCCCCTTCAAACACAGTAAGAGTTTTAACAACACCAGGTTAAAGTCCAACAGTTTACTTGGTAGCAAATGCCATTAGCTTTCGGAGCGCTGCTCCTTCGTCAGATGGAGTGGATATCTCATTAAAAGGCACACAGCGACACAAACTCAAGTTACAGAATACTGATTAGAATGCGAATCTTTGCAGCTAATCAAGTCTTAAAGATACAGACAATGTGAGTGGAGGGAGCATTAGGCACAGGCTAAAGAAATGTGTATTGCCTCCAGACAGGACAGCCAGTGAGATTCTGCAGGTCCAGGCAAGCTGTGGGGGTTACCGATAGTGAGACAAAACCCAAGATCCCGGTTGAGGCCGTCCTTATGTGTGCGGAACTTGGCTATCAGTTTCTGCTCAGCGACTCTGCGCTGTCGTGTGTCGTGAAGGCCGCCTTGGAGAACACTTACCCGAAGATCAGAGGCTGAATGCCCGTGACTGCTGAAGTGTTCCCCAACAGGAAGAGAACAGTGTTGCCTGGTGATTGTCGAGCGGCGTTCATTCATCTGTTGTCATAGCGTCTGCATGGTTTCCCCAATGTACCATGCCTCGGGACATCCTTTCCTGCAGCGTATCAGGTAGACAACGTTGGCCGAGTTGCAAGAGTATGTACCATGTACCTGGTAGATGGTGTTCTCATGTGAGATGATGGCATCCGTGTTGATGATCCGGCATGTCTTGCAGAGGTTGCTGTGGCAAGGTTGTGTGGTGTCGTGGTCACTGTTCATCTGAAGGCTGGGTAGAAGGCCTTCGTCGTCCAGTACTTCCCCGGAGCGGAGAAGCTACGGCATCTCCTCCGGAGCCTTCAACATGTCATTGATGAAGACGAACATCTCGCCAAGGCCATCCCCAAACCCCCACTTCTTGCCTTCAAACAACTGCACAACCTCAAACAGACCATTGTCCGCAGCAAACTACCCAGCCTTCAGGAGAACAGTGACCATGACACCACACAACCCTCCTTACCCACCAACGTCCTATCCAATCAAATGCAGTCCCCTACCACCAAACTCTCCACAGGGAAGAGCATGGAATCCTCCTCCTTGTCACCTCGCAGCTTGTGGGATCTTGCTGGGCACAAATTGACTGCAACGTCTCCCACATGACAATGGAAATAAGTTTCAAACAGTATTTGATTGGCTGTAAAGTGCTTTGGGACTCCCTGAAAGGCAGCCTGTAAAAGAAAGTTGAGTTATAGGGTCAGTCATAGAGTTTCGAGGCTAGTTTCCTGGCTGTCTAGTTTTGCAGTGTTATCCAGGCTGCCTCTCCTGGGTGACCAGGAGACTTGTCCCTCACTGAAGTGAAACACCAAGGAGGTCAGCAGCAGCGTCTCGGTCCGAGGGCCGATCTGTCGGGAGGTAGATATTTTCTTCCTGTGTTTCCTGGCAGCACAGGACATGCACCTGTCAGACACTCACCCCCGGGCACAGCAGCTGGCCACACAGAAGGGGAGATGGAGGCCGCTCCAAGTGTCACTAGCCATTGAATCACTCAGCATATAGCTCTTCATCAGCCTTGGCTCTGCCCATGTCACTCCAACAATCAACACCATCATCGGAACCAGCAGACAGAGGAAGGTATTTGATTTGATTTATTATTGTCACATGTAATAGTATACAGTGAAAAGTATTGCTTTTTGCGCGCTATAGAGACAAAGCATACCGTTCATAGAGAAGGAAAGGAGAGAGTGCAGAATGTAGTGTTACAGTCATAGCTAGGGTGTAGAGAAAGATCAACCTAATGCAAGGTAAATCCATTCAAAAGTCTGACAGCAGCAGGGAAGAAGCTGTTCTTGAGTCAGTTGGTAAGTGATCTCAGACTTTTGTATCTTTTTCCCGACGGAAGAAGGTGGAAGAGAGAATGTCCGGGGTGTGTGGGGTCCTTAATTATGCTGGCTGCTTTGCCCGAGGTGGCGGGAAGTGTAGACAGAGTCAATGGATGAGAGGCTGGTTTGCGTGATGGATTGGGCTACATTCACAACCTTTTGTAGTTCCTTGCGGTCTTGGGCAGAGCAGGGGCCCACACCAAGCTGTGATACAACCAGAAAGAGTACTTTCTATGATGCATCTGTAAAAGTTGGTGAGAGTCGTAGCTGACATGCCAAATTTCCTTAGTCTTCTGAGAAAGTAGAGGCGTTGGTGGGCTTTCTTAACTATAGTGTCTGCATGGGGGGACCAGGACAGGTTGTTGATGATCTGGACACCTAAAAACTTGAAGCTCTCGACCATATCTACTTTGTCCCCGTTGATGTAGACAGGGGCATGTCCTCCTTTATGCTTCCTGATAAGGAGGATGAAGCAAAGAGTGCACAGTAAACAGAGAGAGAATTTCTATAAAACCACAGCAACTTGTATTCATATAAAGCATCTCGAGTGGAGAAAAATACCCGGAGATGTTTCACACTGACCCTCATAGCACATTGCCAGTGTCTGAGCTAGTGGCAGTGAGTGACAGGGCTTCCACAGTAGCTGCTGTGCCCTTCAGGGTAAGCTCCACTGATACCCAGTGTGAGAATGAGTGGGAGATCTGCATGTCACACATGAGGCCTATATGCTGCTGGGTGATTGGGAGTGCTGGGTGCATCGAGGGATTGGTGGGTACGAGATGGCATTTGAAGATACATTCACTGACCTTGACCATGTAGCACTGCAGCTAGGTCCTGGGTGTCAGGCATATAGGGCGTTGGTGAGGCCACACTTGGAATATTTACTGCAGTTTTAGTGTCCTTATCTGAGGAAGGATGTCCTTGCTATAGAGGGTGCGCAGCGAAGGTTTACCAGGCTGATTCCTGGGATGGCAGGTCTGCCATATGAGGAGAGACTAAGTCGGTTAGGATTATATTCACTGGAGTTTAGAAGAGTGGGAGAGGATCTCACAGAAACTTATAAAATTCTAACAGGGTTAGACAGGGTAGATTCAGAAAGAATGTTCCCAATGGTGGGGGAGTCCAGAACCAGGGGTCAGAGTTTGGGGATAAGGGGTAAACCTTTTAGAACTGAGGTGAGGAGAAATTCCTTCACCCAGAGGGTGGTGAATGTGTGGAATTCACTCCCACAGAAAGTAGTTGAGGCCAAAATGCTGTCTGATTTCAAGAAGGAATTAGATATAGCTCTTGGGGCTAAAGGGATCAAGGGATATGGGGGGAAGGGGGGAATCAGGATATTGAATTTGATGATCCGCCATGATCATAATGAATGGCGGAGCAGGCTCGAAGGGCCGAATGGCCTCCTCCTTCTTCTAGTTTCTATGTTTCTATGATTTAGAAGGGCATTGGAACAGATGAGCAGATACAAAAAGCTCAGTTGGCCCAGAGAAACAGAGGCCAGTGAACCCTGCACCTTCTCAGCCCACGTCTAACTCTGCAGTAAATACAGCAGAAACTGCCATGCCAGAGCGGAGCTCGCGAACCACACCAGGTTCTGCTTAACACAGAGTTAACCCCCATGGCATAAACCACCATCTTCTGAGAAGAATCCCACACACTATAAAGAGGGTGAATTGAAAGAGGTGTGGTTCGGTTGACTCTGTCTACACTTCCTGCTGCCTCGGCAAAGCAGCCAGCATAATTAAGGACCCCACGCACCCCGGACATTCTCTCTTCCACCTTTTTCCTTTGGGAAAAAGATACAAAAGCCTGAGGTCACGTACCAACCGGCTCAAGAACAGCTTCTTCCCTGCTGCCGTCAGGCTTTTGAATGGACCTACCTTGCATTCAGTTGATCTTTCTCTACACCCTAGCTATGAGTGTAACATTACATTGTGCACTCTCTCCTTTCCTTCTCTCTGAACGGTATGCTTTGTCTGTAGCGCAAGAAACAATACTTTTCACTGCATGTTAATACATGTGACAATAATAAATCAAATCAAATCAATAGGGGTTTACAAATAGGTTGGATATACATTATGGAAACTTCTGCAATGATGTAACAAGAGTCAAGCTTGGGGGGAAAAGGCTTGGATGCTCCTTTTTTCAGGGAATTCTAAGGAATGAGTAGAGATTTTGAAACTCTGCGGAGGGAGCAGTTATCGAGCGGAGGGCCTGAGGGTTGAGAGCAGAAGCGACCAGATGTCCTTCACATTAATGAAGATGGTGTTTCTGGGATCGCCTGAGGCAATTGGCAAGTGACTGACGAGGGAGGGAGTTCTGATCGCGTCAGCCTGACAGAGCGGGAGTTCTCAAATATAGCTGGAGGTTACTGCAGTGTGAGTTAATTAAATTAGACTTCCTAATGCAGCCGCTATTTACATTCAGGTCCAATGGGGCTGTTGTTGAAATGGGGCTGCCCTTGTTAAATCACAGGGACTTGCAGTCTGAGCTGGTATACCACCACCGCCCCCAACCCCATTCCCCCCCCCACCTCCCCAAGTTAGATGACATGAGGCATCATAGCGTTTAACCTTGGTGATGAGGTCATCCTAATGTGGCTCAGTGTCAAATATTGTTTGATAACCTCCTGTGAAGCACCTCAGGACATTTTGCAATGTTAAGGCCCTTAATGAATACTTTGCATTGGTATTCACAAAGGAGAAGGACATGGAGGATGGTGTGTCTAGGGAGGGGTATGTCGATATTCTAGGGCATGTCGATATAAAAAAGGAGGAGGTGTTGCGTGCTTTGAAAAGTATTAAGGTCGACAAGTCCCCAGGGCCTGATGGGATCTATGTGAGAATACTGAGGGAGGCGAGGGAGGAAATTGCTGAGACCTTGTACGAAAGCTTTCTATTCCCTTTAGTCACAGGGGAGGTCCCAGTGGTTGGAAAGTAGCCAATGTTATTCCTTTGTTTAAGAAGGGCAACAGGAATAATGCAGGAAATTACAGGCTGGTGAGCCTTACATCCGTGGGAGGGAAATTATTCGAGAGGATTCTCAGGGACAGGATTTACTCACGTTTGGAAAAATATGGACTTATTAGCGAAAGGCAGCATGGTTTTGTGTGGGGAGGTCGTGTCTCACAAACTTTATGAAGCTTTTTGAGTGACAAAGATGATTGATGAGGGGAGGGCAGTGGATGTTGTCTACATGGACTTCAGCAAAATGTTTGACAAGGTCCATTATGACAGGCTGATACAGAAGGTGAAGTCACATGGGATCCGCGGTGAGCTGGCTAGACGGATACAGAACAGTCTTGGTCACAGAAGACAGAGAGTAGCGGTGGAAGGGTGTTTTTCTGTCTGGAGGTCTGTAACTAGTAGTGTTCCACAGGGATCAGTGCTGGGACCCCTGTTGTTTGTAATATACATAAATGATTTGGAAGACAATGTGGGTGGTCTGATTAGTAAGTTTGCGGATGACATGAAGATTGGGGAGCTGCGGATATTGAGGAGGATTGCCAGAGGATACAACAGGATATAGGTAGGCTGGAGACTTGGGCGGAGTAATGGCAGATGGAATTTAATCCAGGCAAATGTGAGATGATGCAGTTTGGAAGGTCTAATGCAGGAGGTAAATATACAGTAAATAGCTGAAACCTGAAACGTACGGGTCCACAGTTCCCTGAAAGTGACAACACAGGTGGATAAGGTGGTCAAGAAGGCATATGGCATGCTTGCCTTCATCAGTCGGGGCATAGAATATAAAAATTGGGAAGGAATGTTGCAGCTTTATGGAACCTTAGTTAGACTACATTTGGAATATTGCGTACAGTTCTGGTCGCCACACTACCAGAAGGATGTGGAGGCTTTGAAGCAGGTACAGAAAAGGTTTACCAGGATGTTGCCTGGTATGGAGGGTCTTAGCTATGAGGAGAGGTTGGAGAAACTTGGTTTGCTTTCACTTGAACATCAGAGGCTGAGGGGTGACCTGATAGAAGTCTACAAGCTTATGAGAGGCCTGGATAGAATGGATGGTCGGAGTCTTTTTCCCAGGGTAGAAATGTCCCTATCTCCACATCGATATTAGGGGACACAGGTTTAAGATAAAAGGGGCCAGGTTTAAAGGAAATGAGAGAGGCAAGTTTTTTACACAGAGGGTGATATGCGCTGCCAGGGAAGGTGGTGGGAGCAGATACAATAGCAATGTTAACATCTTGACAGATACATGAATAGGCGGGGAATAAAGGGATGCAGACCGCATAGTATCAACGCAGGCGGAGGGCTGAAGAGCTTGTTCCTGTGCTGTACCTTTCTTTGTTCTTTGTTCTTAAACTACCCCTGTAAACTTGACCTGATCCAAAACTGTACTGCCAGTAGCTTTTATTCACACCAAGTCCCATTCACCCACCATCCCTGTGCTCACCTGATCTACACTGACCCCTGCTCTAGCAATGCCTCAGTTTTAAAATCCTTATTGTTCTCAAACTGCACCATTGTCTTGCCTCTCGATGCCTCTGTAACCTCCTCCAGCCCCAGAACCACGTGCAATATCTGCACACTTACAACCCTGGCCTCTTGCACATCTTTACTTCTTCTGACTCCACCATTGGTGGTCATTCAAAGGAAGAGCTTCTTCACACCCAGGGTAATGGAAACCTGCAACTCTCCCCCAAAAAAGCAGCAGAAGCTGGATTTCCATTGAGGATTCCTAGTCTGGGGTTGACAGATTTCTGTTCAGTCCCACCTCAAACTGAAATAAGAAGAAATCTCATCATCCAGATGGCCGTGAATCTTTGGAATTCTCTGTCCTGTTGGGCTGCGGACACTCACTGAATATATTCAAGACTGAGGTCAGTAGCCTTTGGATGGAGAGCGAATCAAGAGATTTGGAGATCGGGCAGGAAGGAGGAGCTGAGCTTGAAGATCAGCTTTGATCTTTTTGGACGTGGGGCAGTATGGTCTGCTTCACTTCCTATTTCTGATGTTTTTATGTCGGAGAATGAAGTGATTTGGAATAAAGGCAGGTAAACAGAGCTAAGGTACAGATCGAAAATGATCCAACTGAATGGCTGAGCAGACTCAAGTGGCTGAATGTTCCAATGGCGCACAAACATCAGGAGTATATCATCAAAGCATCCTTGATCAGTGTGGTACCTGCTTCGTTGACTCACTGAGTGAAGTTGGCATTAAATGCGGCTTCTCTTTTGAGAGGTGAATTCAGATATGTTGATGTTCATTTATTAGTGTCACAAGTAGGCTTACATTAACACTGCGATGAAGTTATTGTGAAAATCCCCGAGTCGCCACACTCTTGTTCGGGCGCACCGAGGGAGAATTTAGCATGTCCAATGCACCCTAACCAGCACGTCTTTCAGACTGTGGGAGGAAACCAGAGCACCCGGAGGAATCCCACGCAGACACGGGGAGAAGGTGCAGACTCTACACAGACAGTCACCCAAATCGGGAATCGATCCCGGGTCCCTGGCGCTGTGAGGCGGCAGTGTTAACCATTGTGCCGCCATGCCCCCGGGAATCAAACCTGGGTCCCTGGCACTGTGAGGCGGCAGTGTTAACGAATGTTCCGGCGTTCCCCCCGGGAATCAAACCTGGGTCCCTGGCGCTGTGAGGTGGCAGTGTTAACCACTGTGCCACCGTGCCCCCGGGGAATTGAACCCGGGTCCCTGGCGCTGTGAGGCGGCAGTGTTAACCACTATGCCACCCCTGTGTGGCTCATTTTTGGGATGTTTTTGAGCATTTGCAATCTAAGAACATGAGGAAACATTCAGCTTGTTGTGATGATCTAGAATGTGCTGCCTGAATGGGAACTGGAGGCAGATTCATTTGTGACGTTCAAAAGGAAATCGGATAAATTCTTGAAAAGAAGGAAAATTCCCCGAATGAAGAGCAGGGGAATGGAATTAAAGAGAAGGGGTAGAGAATGGCAGAGAGGGGTAGGAAGGGGCAGAGAGGAATGGGGAGGGGGTGGTGGAGAGGGGCAGAGAGGGGAAGGAAGAGGTAGAGAGCTCACAGAGCGGGAGAGAGGGGTGGGAGGGTTATAGAGGAGTAAAAAGGGGCAGAGAGGGAGAGAGGCAGAGAGGGCCATGGAAGGGTTGAGATGTGTAGAGACGGTTAGAGATGAGCAGAGGGGAGCAAAGAGGGGTAGAGAGGGTCAGATAGGACCAGAGAGAAGGTCCGGCAGGGGTGGGGAGAGGAGGATGGGGGGTTGTGGGGTGGGGGGGGGGGGGGGGGGTGTAGAAAAGAGTAGAGACGTTTACTGAGGGACTTCCTGAGCTGAGGCTCCAGGGAGCTGAAGCCATTTGTCACAGTGATAAAATTTGTGTTCACACAAGAGGCCAGAATTAGAGGAGCTCAGATATCTCGGAGGGTTGTGGCATTTGAGTAGATTACAGAGACAGCGACGGGCCATGGAGGGATTTGAAAGTAAGATTGGCAGTTCTTTGCGGCAGAACTACGCGCCAGGAGTCAGTGGGCAGAGATTGCGAGCAGTAAGTGGTTTATCCTCACACCAGGAGCTGCACTCATGCAGCAAACCTTTGTAAGAGTTTCAAGTGTTCCCTTTTCTGGATATCCTCGCACACAGGCAGTGTGCCGCTGTGCGGTACAGATTGCTTACAGTAGATATTTGTTTCAGCTCCTGCTTCTTGTAAAGTGGCAGCTTAATCACTAGTCATGTGTGTGCAGAGGTGACATATAGAGGGACGGTAGATTAGTGCCCCAACCAATCATAATTGAATTTCAGGAGAGAACAAGCAGTTGGGCTTTGAAGAGCACAGGTACATTATATATTCAGCTTTGACACCCAGATACAGCTGCTTATTTTTTGCCTGAGTGCCTGACATATGTTTTTGCAAGCAGAGAATGCTGCTTGAAATTAACTGGGGATTGCTGATTTGTGTGTACTGTGGTGTTCACCATTACAACAAGACATTGGCTTCATCGCACTGTAGCAAAGTGTGGAGACATGTAAGAAACACGGCTAATGGATTAAAGGCTACATTGCGCCTCGGTAATGCGCAGTCATTCCATTATCATCTCTCCTCGCTCTCTCTCTCTCTCTCGCTCCAAGCAGTGTCGGGGATGGTTAATTGCCAACAACAATTTGGAAATTAAAATAGAGAAATGCTGGAAATGCGAATGGACTCTGGGGGCGGAATTCTACCGGCACGTCCACCCGAGGTTCGTACGATCTCGCCCGAGGCCAATGGAGAATTGCCGTTCTCCGAGCCTCACCGCCCTCGGGATCGGGGTGGGCGTGCTGGTAAAATCCCAGGCTGGATTTTGTGTTTGCCTGTTACCCACTGACTGGCATTAGCTCTCAGATCCTCCTCCCACCCTCTGTAAACCTGGGTTCACCCAAAACTCTGCTGCCCGTATCTTAACTCACGCCAAGTCCCATTTGTCCAGTGGCTCCGGTTCTGCTGATTTACATTGGCACCCAGTCCGACATCACCGCGAATTTAAAATTTCTGATTTGATTCGATTTATTATTGTCACATGTATTAACGTACAGTGAAAAGTATTGTTTCTTGCGCGCTATACAGGCAAAGCGTACCGTTCATAGAGAAGGAAAGGAGAGAGTGCAGAATGTAATGTTACAGTCATAGCTCGGGTGTAGAGAAAGATCAACTTAATGTGAGGTAGGTCCATTCAAAGGCAGCAGGGAAGAAGCTATTCTTGAGTCAGTTGGTACGTGACCTCAGACTTTTGTATTGTTTTCCTGAAGAAGGTGGAAGAGAGAATGTCTGGGCTGCGTGGAGTCCTTAATTATTTCCAAAGCAGTGGGAAGTGTAGATGTAGTCAATGGATGGGAGGCTGTTTTGTGTAATGGACTGAGCTTCATTCGCGACCTTTTGTAGTTTCTTGCGGTCTTGGGCAGAGCAGGAGCCCATACCAAGCTGTGATACAACCAGAAAGAATGCTTCCTATGGTGCATCTGTAAAAGTTGGTGAGAGTTGTAGTGGATATGTTGAATTTCCTTAGCCTCCTGAGAAAGTAGAGGCGTTGGTGGGCTTTCGTAACTATACTGTCGGCATGGGGGGGACCAGGACCCCAGGTTGTTGGTGATCTTTTATTTATTTATTTGTATTTATTTATTAGTGGGACATGGGCGTCACTGGCTGATCCCAGAGCCACAGCAATGTAGCTGTCTCTCAACTGCCCTCTGAAATGGCCGAGCAAGTCACCCAGTTGGATCATCAAGAGCAATTAGAGATGGGCAATAAATGCTGGCCAACCAGCAACGCCCATGTCCCAGGAATGAATAAAGAAAAAGCTCCCCCACCTCCATCCCCCCTCCTCTGATCACATCCCAAGCACAGCTGCGACCTGGTGATTGCACCCAATCACCTACCGGAACCAGTGTGGCCTCCTACACCTGTCCTTTCCAATGTATGGTCACCTACAGAGAGAGAGAGAGAGAGGCAAGGTGGTGAGGCGAGTAATGGACATGGGACTGCCAGGACGAAGGAGAAGAGGAAAGTGTAGAGAGGGAATGACGCAATGTAGTATTACAGAAAGAGGAATGGGTGACTGAGAAGAGGATGTCGTGAAGATCAATCATCCAGGTTTGTGTCAACCCCCAGGAAAATGAGTGAAGCTAATAGAAGAAGGCGGCACAGTGGTTAGCACTGCTGTCTCACAGCACCAGGGACCCGGGTTCGATTCCCAGCTCAGGTCACTGTCTGGGTAGAGTTTGCACTTTCTCCCCGTGTCTGCGTGGGTTTCCTCCGGGTGCTCCGGTTTCCCCCCCCATAGTGCAAAAGATGTGAGGGTTAGGTTGATTGGCCTTGTTAAATTGCCCCTTAGTGTCAGGGGGATTAGTTAGGATAAATGCATGGGGATAGGGCCTGGGTGGGATTGTGGTCGGTGCAGACTCGATGGGCCGAATGGCCCCATTCTGCACTATAGGATTCTATGAATGAAGTCCGGGGTCCACACTTCTCGGACCTCCCTGATTGAGCTGTTGACAGTCTGTGAGTGAGGTTCCCTAAATTGGATGGGGCCGTTGGGGAGGGGCAGTGGGGAGAGTTGACTGTGCAAGATATGATTACTGATCCTGAATCGCGAGGCTGGAGGCTCCACCAACATTGGGCCTGGGGACCTTGTTTAATGTTGATCTTGCGAGCTGGGAGGGAGCCAATAAAGCATGAGAAAAAGCCAGGACAAAGCATCTCACCGTCACCGGGGACCCCGTCTACATATTGAAAAGTGTTCTCCATCAGCCTGCCTCTCAACACATCACCAGAACAAGAATTCATTTCTCTCCTTGTTAAATAGGAAGTGTGGAACCAAGTGCCAAGGCCATTGGCTCATCAGCTCCTGAAACTCTATTTTGCATTTTTATTGCAGGAGCTAATCTCCCATTCTGTGCTTAATAAGGATTAATCAAAATTAAATAGCGTCAAGTAAAAGATGGATTATTGCATCGTCAGAAAATGGAATATGACCCGCAGCAAATCACTGAAGAAGATAATCGCCATCCAGAAAACAACCAAAAAATAATGAGTTTCAGATGGATTCACCAATGGTCCCTGCAGAGAACAAGGATTTTCAGAGATATGATTTGCACAGCGACTGATGGAAAGAATTGCATACGAATTCAGGATTTTACTGTAACAAACTGAAAACAAAATAAATTAAATCTTATTCAATCTGCAATATCATTCAATCTGCAACCACTGCATCAAACTAGAACAAAGACCAAAGAACAGTACAGCACAGGAACAGGCCCTTCGGCCCTCCAAGCCTGCGCCAATCATGATGCCTGCCTAAACTAAAACCGTATGTAATTACAGAGTCCGTATCCTTCCATTCCCATCCTATTCATGTATTCGTCTAGTTGCCCCTTAAATGCCGCTATCGTACCTGCTCCCACCACCTCCCCGGGCAGCGCGTTCCAGACACTCACCACCCTCTGTGTAAAAAACTTGCCTCGCACATCTCCTCTAAACTTTTCCCCACGCACCTTAAACCTATGTCCCCGAGTACTTGACTTTTTTACCCTAGGAAAGAGCATCTGGCTATCCACTCTGTCCATGCCACTCATAACCTTGTAAACCTCTATCAGGTCACCCCTCAACCTTCATCGTTCCAGTGAGAACAAACCGAGTTTATCCAATCTCTCCTCATAGCTAATACCCTCCAGACAAGGCAACATCCTGGTAAATCTTTTTTGTACCCTCTCCAAAGCATCCACATCCTTCTGGTAGTGTTGTGACCAGAATTATACACAATTTTTTGGGAACCTCACTCGCAGACTGAGACACAGTGAAGATACTTCCCCATGAACTAATTGACATAACTGAGTTACTTACAACCCATTTGTCCATTAGACCACGCTCTCAGCAGATGTGGAATCTTATTGATTCGAGTCTGAATGATTCCTGGCCATTCCAGCAGGCTCCCTGCGCTCTGCTAAGTCAGGTTGAGTCTTCCTGTGTCCTTCTGAAAGTTGCTTCACTCAGTCTTCCAGCAGCAAGGCACCTTTTGGCCACTTCCACTGAATTTGTGGCACTCGCTGCCCCGTAGCACGGTGGAGTCTGATTCATTCAATGGGTTTAGAAAGGAGGTAGATATATCTCTAATAAAAAAAAGGTTAAAGGGATATGGGGGACAGGCGGGGAGGTGGATTTGAGACCAGGGAGAGATCAGCCATGATCTGATTGAATGGCGGAGCAGGCTCGAAGGCCTGAATTTGCCGACTTCTGCTCCTAATTCCGATGGACCTGGTTCTTAAATATCCTCAAGTTCCATCTCTTCAAAGAAGAACCATTTCCCACGAGCATTCTGCTTGGGGCTAGCACAACAACAGCCCTTTGGTTTGATTTGATTTGATTTATTATTGTCACATGTATTAACATACAGTGAAAAGTATTGTTTCTTGCGCAGTATACAGACAAAACATACCGTTCATAGAGAATGAAAGGAGAGAGTGCAGAATGTAGCTTGGGTTAGAGAAAGATCAACTTAAGGCAAGGTAGGTCCATTCAAAAGTCTGGCAGCAGCAGGGAAGAAGCTGTTCTTGTGTCAGTTGGTACGTGACCTCAGACTTTTGTATCTTTTTCCCAATGGAAGAAGGTGGAAGAGAGAATGTCCGGGGTGCGTGGGGTCCTTAATTCTGCTGGCTGCTTTGCTGAGGCAGCGGGAAGTGTAGACAGAGTCAATGGATGGGAGGCTGGTTTGTGTGATGGATTGGGCTTCATTCACAACCTTTTGTAGTTCCTTGCGGTCTTGGGCAGAGCAGGAGCCCACACCAAACTGTGATACAACCACAAAGAATGCTTTCTCTGGTGTATCTGTAAAGGTTGGTGAAAGCCGTAGCGGACATGCCAAATTTCCCGTTGCTTGTCACAGCAGCATCTTTCTCTCTCTCTGTCCAGGATTTCCGAGACTCTGCAGCCTGAAGGATTAGCTGCCCCTCTCTCATGTCAGGGTGTGAAAACTGGCAATTGATTTCCAAAAGGCTGTGAGCTATAGGTGACACAGTGGCACAATGGGTGGCACGGTGGCGCAGTGGTTAGCACAGCTGCCTCACAGTGCCAGGGTCCCGGGTTCGATTCCAGGCTTGGGTCACTGTCTGTGTGGAGTCTGCATGTTCTCCCCGTGTCTGCGTGGGTTTCCTCCGGGTGCTCCGGTTTCCTCCCACAGTCCAAAACTGCACAGATTCGGTTGATTGGCCATGCTAAATTGCCCCTTAGTCTCAGGGAAATTAGTAGGATAAATACGTGGGGTTATGGGGATAGGGCCTGTGTGGGATTGTGGTCGGTGCAGAGTCGATGGACCAAATGGCCTCTTTCTGCACTGTAGGATTCTATGATTCCAGGACAGAGGCCTGTTTCCTCATTGTTGAGTATTTATAGTGTTCTCAATGTTTCCTCACCAGTAGCCTTGCAGTTGAACTGGGACAATGAAAGAGAACTGAGGGTAGCGTCGCAGCCTGTAGTGTGTTAACATCTCCTGAATAAAGGTGTCAGTTTTGTTGTACCTTCACGGCCTCCTAAAGTCAATCCTGCGAATACCTCACAGAAACTGGCGACGAGGAAGGTGAAGAGCTTTTGCAGCCACACGGAGGATCCAAAGATCGCTGGAAGAAGAGAGCTCTCCACACGCTCCGCCCAAAACAAACTCAGCAGCCATGGGCAGCAAGTACCCCACAACAACAAGATTACAGCTGGGGGAGTGTTAAAACACAAAGAGACGCAGGTTGAATTCCTGTTCATAGATCATAGCATCTTACAGTGCGGAAGGAGGCCATTTGGCCCATCAAGTCTGCACTGACCACAATCCCACCCAGGCCCTATCCCCATGCATTTACCCTAGCTAGTCCCCCTGATACTAAGGGGCAATATAGCATGGCCAATCCACCTAACCCGCACATCTTTGGAGTGTGGGAAGAAACTGGAGCACCCGGAGGAAACCCACGCAAACACGGGGAGAATGTGCAAACTCCACACAGACAGTGACTCAAGCCAGGAATCAAACCCAGGTCCCTGGTGCTGTTAGGCAGCTGTGCTAACCATTGCGCCACCATGCTGCCCATACCTTGTTTTCAGATAAAGGAAGCGAGGTCGTGCTGATCATTTGTGGCACACTGAGCACACGCAAGTCCTTCCAAAGTGAAAATGGTGGGAGTTTTTGGCGCCATGGGATGGTTGACATGAATACAGAGCGATGGAGCTTGTACATGGAACAGTTTGACTATTTTGTACAAGCTAACAAGACAGCAATGGATATGAGTCCCAACTTCCTGAGTATAATGGGGAGGAAACAGTTGGCCTCCACCCGAGCCTGGTGGAGCCTGAAAAGTTCGGCACAAAGACAGATGAAGAAATAGTGGAAATTTTCTTGGGCTGTTATTCACCGAAATGTCCAGGCATCCCAGGTAGGTTTAGATTTCATTAGCGCAATCAAACAGGGGCGGGGGGTAGGGGGGGTGTCGGGATTGCTTGCACAATTTGTAGCTACCCTGAAAAGACTGCCCGATTACTGAGAATTCGGGAATTTGTTAAACGATACCATCAGAGACAGATTAGTCTGTGGTTTAAGAAGGAAGGTTATTCAAAAGCGGTGGTCAACAAAATTAAACCTGACTTTAAATAAAATGTGGAAGTGAGTGGACCAATGTGAGAGAGAAAAGAAGAACAAAGAACAATACAGCACAGGAACAGGCCCTTCGGCCCTCCAAGCTCGCACCGCTCCCTGGTCCAAACTAGACCATTCTTTTGTATCCCTCCATTCCCACTCTGTTCATGTGGCTATCGAGATAAGTCTTAAACGTTCCCAGTGTGTCTGCCTCCACCACCTTGCCCGGCAGCGCTTTCCAGGCCCCCACCACCCTCTGTGTAAAATACGTCCTTCTGATATCCGTGTTAAACCTCCCCCCCCTCTCACCTTGAACCTATTACCCCTCGTGAACATAACCACCGACCTGGGAAAAAGCTTCCCACCGTTCACCCTATCTATGCCTTTCATAATTTTATGCACCCCTATTAGGTCACCCCTCATCCTCCGTCTTTCCAGTGAGAACAACCCCAGTTTACCCAATCTCTCCTCATAACTAAGCCCCTCCATACCAGGCAACATCCTGGTAAACCTCCTCTGCACTCTCTCTAAAGTCTCAACGTCCTTCTGGTAGTGTGGCGACCAGAACTGGATGCAGTATTCCAAATGCGGCCGAACCAACGTTCTATACAACTGCAACATCAGACCCCAACTTTTATACTCTATGCGCCGTCTTATAAAGGCAAGCATGCCATATGCCTTATTCACTACCTTCTCTACCTGTGACGTCACCTTCAAGGATCTGTGGACTTGCACACCCAGGTCCCTCTGCGTATCTACACCCTTTATGGTTCTGCCATTTATTGTATAGTTCCCCCCTACATTAGTTCTACCAAAATGCACCACTTCCCATTTATCTGGATTGAACTCCATCTGCCATTTCTTTGCCCAAATTTCCAGCCTATTTATATCCTTCTATAGCCTCTGACAATGTTCCTCACTATCTGCAAGTCCAGCCATTTTCGTGTCATCCGCAAACTTACTGATCACCCCAGTTACACCTTCTTCCAGATCGTTTATATAAATCACAAACAGCAGAGGTCCCAATACAGAGCCCTGCGGAACACCACTAGTCACAGGCATCCAGCCGGAAAAAGGCCCTTCCACTACCACCCTCTGTCTTCTGTGACCAAGCCAGTTCTCCACCCATCTAGCCACCTCCCCCTTTATCCCATGAGATCCAACCTTTTGCACCAACCTACCATGAGGGACTTTGTCAAACGCTTTACTAAAGTCCATATAGATGACATCCATGGCCCTTTCCTCGTCAACCATTCCAGTCACTTCTTCAAAAAACTCCACCAG
Source organism: Mustelus asterias (assembly GCF_964213995.1). NCBI lineage: Eukaryota > Metazoa > Chordata > Chondrichthyes > Carcharhiniformes > Triakidae > Mustelus > Mustelus asterias. The sequence continues at coordinate 87,189,580 of NC_135817.1, forward strand.
GTTAGTGAGGCATGACCTCCCTCTCACAAAACCATGCTGACTATCGTTAATGAGTTTATTCCTTTCTAAATGCGCATACATCCTATCTCTAAGAATCCTCTCCAACAACTTCTCTACCATGGACGTCAAGCTCACCGCCCAGAATTTCCCGGGTTATTCTTCCTACTCTTCTTAAATAACGGGACCACATTAGCTATCCTCCAATCCTCTGGGACCTCACCTGTGTCCAGTGACGAGACAACGATTTGCGTCAGAAGCCCAGCGATTTCATCTCTTGTCTCCCTGAGCAGCCTTGGATAGATTCCATCAGGCCCTGGGGATTTGTCAGTCTTTATATTCCCTAAAAAACCTCACACTTCCTCCCTTGTAATGGAGATTTTCTCTAACGGGTCAACACTCCCCTCCGAGACACTCCCAGTCAACACATCCCTCTCCTTTGTGAATACCGATGCAAAGTATTCATTTAGGATCTCCCCTACTTCTTTGGGCTCTAAGCATAAGTCCCCACTTTTGTCCCTGAGAGGTCCGATTTTTTCCCTGACAACCCTTTTGTTCCTAACGTATGAATAAAATGCCTTGGGATTCTCCTTAATCCTGTCTGCCAAGGACATTTCGTGACCCCTTTCTGCCCTTCTAATTCCTCGTTTGAGTTCTTTCCTACTTTCTTTGTATTCCTCCAGAGCTCCCTCCGTTTTTAGCTGCCGGGACCTAACGTACGCCTCTCTTTTCTTTTTGACCAATCCCTCAATTTCCATGGTTATCCACGCTTCTCGAATCCTACCCTTCCTATCCTTCTTTTTTACAGGCACATGTCTATCCTGCAGCCCTAACAACTGTTCCTTAAAAGACTCCCACATGCCAGATGTGGATTTACCCTCAAACAGCCTCTCCCAATCAACAGCTGCCAATTTCTGCCTAATCCCACTAAAGTTAGCCTTCCCCCAATCCAACACTTTACCCTTGGGAAACCACTCATCCTTTTCCATCATTATCCTAAAGCTAACAGAATTGTGGTCACTATTTGCCACATGTTCCCCAACCGAAACTTTGACGACCTGACCGGGCTCATTCCCCAGTACTAGGTCCAGTACAGCCCCCTCTCTAGTCGGGCTATCGACATATTGTTCCAAAGAACCTTACTGTACGCATTTTACAAATTCCTCCCCATTCAGACTCCCAGTCCTACGCGATTTCCATCTATACCAGGGAAATTGAAGTCTCCCACTACAACAACCCTATTTTTCCTGCACCTATCCATTATCTCCTGACATATCCGTTCTTCCACTTCCCTCGGGCTGTTGGGGGGCCTGTAGTATACCCCCAACATAGTGACTGCGCCCTTCCTGTTTCTAAGCTCCACCCAGAGTGACTCGTTACACGACCCCTCTGAATTGTCCTCCCTCTGCACCGCTGTAATATGCTCTCCAACTAATACTGCTACTCCCCCACCTCTTTTAGCCCCTCCTCTGTCTCGCCTAAAACACTTGTACCCCGGAATATTCAGCTGCCAGTCGTGCAGTTCGTGCAAGCCAAGTCTGCTCAAGTCAGAAGTCCTGACACATTTCAATCCAAATTTATCTCTGCAACTGGCATGTGACACATCACCCGATGGGGTTGGGGCGGTGATTTCCCAGATCATGTCTAGAGGTGAAGAGAAGCCACTAGCCTTCACGCCCAGGGCCTTGAATAAAGCCGAAAGCAATTATGTTCAGATCGAGAAAGAAGTCCCAGGAATTATTTTTGGAATAAAACGGATATATTAACTCCTGTATGGGAGTAAATTCACTTTCCCCATGGACCTTCGTCCATTAATGACAGTTTTTAGACAACACACTGAGATTCCATCACTGTCAGTGAGCGGGATTCAGAGATGGGCATTGCTGTTGTCAAGATACTGCCAAGTATCATCAATCAAACCTTCATGGTAATGCAGCCAGGCTTTCCCAACTACTCCAGCCCAATAGATCATTGATAAGTAGTTTGTGTGGAAACAACTTTGAGCAGGTAGATATCAGCCCTGTAGCCACTGCACCAGGGAAGAAACACACCAGAAGCCATCCAGTACATTCTGAGGTAATGGAGGCGAGACGTTGAGGCAAGACCTCAGGAGTAAACTCTGAGTTGAAGCCATGATCCACTGGAAGATTGAGTTATCTGCACAGGCAGGATGTCTGACAGAAGAGCAAAGTATTACTGAAACAGAGAACAAGTGTAGTATTCTGACTTGCAGAGGGATCTGGGTGTTCTAGTGCATGAGTCACAAGAAGTGAATATGCAAATACAGCATGTAATTAAGTGGGCTAATGGAATGCTATCTTTCATAATGAGAGGAATTGAATATAAAAATAAGGATGTTATGCTTCAGTTATACAGGGTACTGATGAGACCACATCTCTAATACTGTGGGCAGTTTTGGTCTCCTTATTTAAGGAAGGATGTAAATGCACTGGAGACGGTTCAGAGGAGGTTTACTGGATTGATACCTGGAAGATTGAGTTGTCTTCTGAGGAAAGATTGGACAGACTGGGCTTGTGAGTCTCACCTGATGAAGGAGCAGCGCTCTGAAAGCTCGTGCCACCAAATAAACCTGTTGGACTTTAACCTGGTGTTGTGAGACTACATACTGTGCCCACCCCAGTCCAACGCCAGCAATTCCACATCATGAAGTTTCAAAGAGTAAGGAGTGACTTGATTGAAGATCTTGAATGGTCTGGACAAGGTGGATGTGGAAAGATGTTTCCTCTTGTGGGTGATCCCAGGACCAGGGGGCATGGTTTTAAAATTAGGGGTCGGTGTTTTAGGATGGAGGTGAGGAGAATCTCTTTGCTCTGAGAGGGCTGTGCAACTTTGGAACTCTGCCTCAGAAGGCGGCACGAGTGGGACCCCTGAAGAAGATAGATTCTTTTTAGGCAAGGGGACCAAAGGTTATTGGGGGAGATGGGAATGTGGAATTCCAAACACAAACAAATCAGCCAGGACCTCGTTGAATGGTGGCACAGGCTCGAGCGGCTGAATGGCGCGCTTCAATTTGTATGTTCGTATGTTCCGAGGGTAGCCCCTGTCTCCAATGAGTCTTGAGGTCTGAAGATTTCAGGGAAAACACAAGAACATGAAAAATGGGCACAGGAGTAGACCATTTGGCCCATCCAGTTGCTCCACCATTCAAGAATGTCATTTGAGTTGATTTGATTTATTATTGTCACACGTATTGGGATACAGTGAACAGTATTGTTTCTTGTGCACTATACAGACAAAGCATACCATTTATAGAGTACATAGAGGAGAAGGAAAGGCGAGACTGCAGAAAGTAGTGTTACAGTCACAGCTAAAGTGTAGAGAAAGATCAACTTAATGTGAGGTAGGTCCATTCAAAAGTCTGACAGCAGCAGGGAAGAAGCTGTTCTTGAGTCGGTTGGTACGTGACCTCAGACTTTTGTTTCTTTTTCCCGACGGAAGAAGGTGGAAGAGAGAATGTCCGGAGTGCATGACGTCCTTAATTATGCTGGCTGCTTTGCCGAGGCAGCGGGAAGTGTAGACAGAGTCAATGGATGGGAGGCTAGTTTGCGTGATGGATTGGGCTGCATTCACAATCCTTTGTAGTTCCTTGCGTTCTTGGGCAGAGCAGGACCCCATACCAAGCTGTGATACAACCAGAAAGAATGCTTTCTATGATGCATCTGTAAAAGTTGGTGAGAGTCGTAGCAGACATACCAAATCTCCTTAGTCTTCTGAGAAAGTAGAGGCATTGGTGGGCTTTCTTAACTATAGTGTCAGCATGGGGGGACCAGGACAGGTTGTTGGCGATCTGGACACCTAGAAACATGAAGCTCTCGACCATTTCCACTTCACCCCCGTTGATGTAGACAGGGGCATGTTCTCCTTTACGTTTCTCGATGTCATGGCTGAATTTGTATTTCAACTGCATTTTCCTGCCTGCTCCCCAAATCCCTTCATTCTCTGAGAGAACAATAATCTGTCTATCCCAGCCTTAACTATACTCAGTGATGGAACACCAAAACACTCTGGGGAAGGGAAGTCGAAATTTCACAACACTTTGAGTGAAGTAATTTTTCCTCATATCAGTCCTCGGCCATTTCCGCACTGGCCAAGATGTTTGTGCAGAAAATCGGCCTAACTGGAGCCTTGCTGGGACCCCAGCCTGGAGCTGTGGTGCCCCCCAATCAATGGCTCACACCATTGAGGACTGCCCCCCGACAACACTCAGCGGAGGCCTCAGAGAGCTCCATTCAGCCACTACGGAAGCAATTGTCTGGCTTGGTGATCACTGCACCCACTAAAAAAATTCTCAATCCCAAATGATCAGCCCCCAACTGTGTTTCCGTGTTTTCAATTCCTTCAAAACATAGAAACTAGAAGCAGGAGGAGGCCATTCGGCCCATCCAGCCTGCTCCATCATTCATTTTGTTCATGGCCGATCATCGAATTCAATATCCTGATTCTCCCTTCCCTTCATATCCCTTGATCCCTTTAGCCTCAAGAGCAGTAGCTAATTTCCTCTTGAAATCACAGAACATGGCGGCACAGTGGTTAGCACTGCTGCCTCACAGCGGTTCAATTCCTGGCTTGGGTCACTGTCTGTGCAGAGTCTGCACGTTCTCTCCATGTCTGCATGGGTTTCCTCCGGGTGCTCCAGTTTCCTCCCACAGTCCGAAAGACGTGCTGGTTAGGTGCATTGGCCACACTAAATTTTCCCTCAGTGTACCCAAACAGGTGCTGGAGTGTGGCGACTAGGGGATTTTCACAGTAACTTCATTGCAGTGTTAATGTAAGCCTATTCGTGACTAATAAATAAACTTAAAACTTTTGGCCTCATCTACTTTCTGTGAGAGTGAATTCCACACATTCACCATCCTCTGGGTGAAGAAATTTCTCCTCACCTCAGTTCTAAAATGGTTACCCCTGATCTTCAAACTATGACCCCTAGTTCTGGACTCCCCCACTATTGGGAACATTCTTTCTGAATCTACCCTGTCTAACCCTGTTAGAATGTTATAAGTTTCTATGAGATCCTCTCTCACTCTTCTAAACTCCAGTGAATATAATCCTAATCGATTTAGTCCCTCCTCATATGACAGACCTGTCATCCCAGGAATCAGCCTGGTAAACCTTCGCTGCACTCCCTCTATAGCAAGGACATCCTTCCTCAGATAAGGACACCAAAACTACACACAATACTCCAGGTGTGGCCTCACCAATGCCCTAGAATTGTGAGGGAGGGTTGAAGAATCAGGTAAGTAACACTCCAAGTATGTAAATTACTGAGCCAGCTGTCCCACATAGTGCTGCAGATTGTGCTGAGGTTAAAGGGGCAAGTCGATATGCTGCCACCGGTTTTTGATGTGTTGTCAGTTCCAGCGCTTTGAACCAGCTGCTCGCTCACTAACTTACTCATTTTCATAGAAATCCTACAGTGCAGTTCGGCCCATCGAGTCTGCACCAACAGCAATCCCACCCAGGGCCTATTCCCCGTAAACCCACATATTTACCCCGATAATCCCTCAAACCTATTCGTTCCTGGGACACTAAGGGTCAATTTAGCATGGCCAGTGGACCTAATCCGCAGCATGGATTCATGAGGGGAAAGTCGTGCTTGACGAACATGTTGGATTTTTATGAAGATGTGACTAGGGCGGTTGATGGAGGAGAACCGGTGGATGCGGTGTTTTTGGATTTCCAAAAGGCGTTTGATAAGGTGCCCCATAAAAGGCTGCTGAAGAAGATTAGGGCACACGGAGTTGGGGGTAGTGTGTTAAAGTGGATTGGGGACTGGCTATCCGACAGGAAGCAAAGAGTCGGAATAAATGGGTGTTTTTCCGGTTGGAGGAAGGTAACTAGTGGCGTGCCGCAGGGATCGGTACTCGGGCCGCAACTATTTACCATTTATATAGATGATCTGGAGGAGGGGACGGAGTGTAGGGTAACAAAGTTTGCAGACGACACAAAGATAAGTGGAAAAGTGAATCGTGTGGAGGACGGAGAAGTTCTGCAGAGAGATTTGGACAGGCTGAGTGAGTGGGCGAGGATATGGCAAATGGAGTATAACGTTGATAAATGCGAGGTTATACACTTTGGAGGAAATAATAACAAATGGGATTACTATCTCAATGGAAACAAATTAAAACATGCTACCGTGCAAAGGGACCTGGGGGTCCTTGTGCATGAGACGCAAAAGCCCAGTCTGCAGGTACAACAGGTGATCAAGAAGGCAAATGGGATGTTGGCCTATATCGCGAGGGGGATAGAATATAAAAGCAGGGATGTCTTGATGCACCTGTACAGGGCATTGGTGAGGCCACAGCTGGAATACTGTGTGCAGTATTGGTCCCCTTATATGAGGAAGGATATATTGGCATTGGAGGGAGTGCAGAGAAGGTTCACCAGGTTGATACCGGAGATGAGGGGTTTGGATTATGAGGAGCGGCTGAGGAGATTGGGTTTGTACTCGTTGGAGTTTAGAAGGATGAGGGGGGATCTTATGGAGACTTATAAGATAATGCGGGGGCTGGATAGGGTGGAGGCGGAGAGATTCTTTCCACTTAGTAAGGAAGTTAAAACTAGAGGACACAGCCTCAAAATAAAGGGGGGTCGGTTTAGGACAGAGTTGAGGAGGAACTTCTTCTCCCAGAGGGTGGTGAATCTCTGGAATTCTCTTCCCACTGAGGTGGTGGAGGCTACCTTGCTGAATATGTTTAAAGCGCGGATGGATGGATTCCTGATCGGTAAGGGAATTAAGGGTTATGGGGATCAGGCGGGTAGGTGGAACTGATCCACGTCAGAGCAGCCATGATCTTATTGAATGGCGGGGCAGGCTCGAGGGGCTAGATGGCCTACTCCTGCTCCTACTTCTTATGTTCTTATGTTCTTATCTTTGGGCTATGGGAGGAAACCGGAGCACCTGGAGGAAACCCACACAGATGCAGGGAGAGAATGTGCAGACTTCACACAGACCGTAACCCAAGCCAGGAATCGAACCTAGGTCCCTGGAGCTGTGAGGCAGCAGTGCGAACTACTGTGCCACCGTGCTGCCTCACTTTGGTTAACTGTCCACCACCACCCCCCCCCCCTCCCCCACCAACCCCCCCCCCCCCCCCACCCCCCAACACCCCACCCCCCCCAACCCCGGCTAAACTCTGTTTCTCTCTCCATAAATGCCGACTGACCTGCTGAACAGCCACGCAATTCGGCCAACATTGTCTACGCTGCAGGAAAGGGTGTCCCGAGGCGTGATACATCGGTGAGACCATGCAGACGCTACAACAACGGATGAACGGACACCACGCGACAATCACTAGGCAAGAGTGTTCCCTTCCTGTCGGGAAACATTTCAGCGGTCACAGGCATTCAGCCTCTGATCTTCGGGTAAGCGTTCTCCAAGGCGGCCTTCACGACACACGACAGCGCAGAGTCGCTGAGCAGAAACTGATAGCCAAGTTCCGCACACATGAGGATGGCTTCAACCGGGATCTTGGGTTCATGTCACACTCTCTGTAACCTCCACGACTTGCCTGGGCTTGCAAAATCTCACTAACTGTCCTGTCTGGAGACAATACACATCTCTTTAACCTGTGCTTAACCCTCTCTCCACTCACATTGTCTGTGCCTGTAAAGACTCGCATTCCAACCATTATCTTGCAATTGTGTCTCTGCCTATATATGTCCTGTTTGTGAACTAACCTCCACTCACCGGATGAAGGAGCAGCGCTCCGAAAGCTCGTGATTCCAAATGAACCTGTTGGACATTAACCTGGTGTTGTGAGGCTGCTCACTGCTGAAGATTGCCGGATATCCAGCATCCTCTGGGAGTTACACTTGTGACAACAGTCTGTGTGTGTTTGTTTGCGGTTTCTGGGACTGGGGAAGGGGGTTCAGGTTTGCTCCGAGCGGCTCCTTTCCCACACGTTGCTGCCTCCTCGTTTCCTGATTTCTTCTCGTCATCTCGATTTCTTTTTTCTCGTCATTTCTCCTTACTGTGTTTACCCCAGTCCAACGCCGGCATCTCCACATCGCCATTCCCAATCAGAGTCTAACCTTTCCTGCCTCTCACCTCCTTTCATCTCTGTCCATGGTTCTGGGTGAAAGGAATGTGCTATTGCTTTGATTCACTCACTGGACTGAACACCTCACAACCTGGCACTGAAGTAAGCAGCAGTCAGGATGATTCTTTAAGGTGTGATCCATCCACCCTGATATGTATGCTCCTGGTGTACGGAGTCAGGAGCTGAAACCCGTCCCCTCCCCTCCACTCATTCTGGCAATTATTCTTTTTGCTTTGAGGGGCTTTGCAGTGATCAATTCAATTTCTTTCTATCCAGCTGAGCCACCGTCTTCTCTCACATCTCTAATTAAATTTGATATTTCCTCCTTTTCTTTTTGTGCCGATTGTCTCCCGCTCTCTTCAGGGTGTTGACTCCAACCTGACATTCGGTGGATAAGAGGCTCGGAGTCCCTGATTCCCGGTGCCAGCTGCAGCAGGTGGCAACACGAGCACAGGTGATGTGAGTGTGTGAGTGAGTGTGTGTGAGCGTGTCTGTGTGTGTGAGCGTGTCTGTGTGTGAGCGTGTCTGTGTGTGTGTGTGTGTGAGAGCGTGTCTGTGTGTGTGTGTGTGTGTGTGAGTGAGAGTGTGTGTGTGTGAGTGAGAGAGTGTGTGTGTGAGTGAGTGAGAGAGTGTGTGTCTGAGTGAGAGTGTGTGTGTATGTGTGTGTGTGTATGTGAGTAAGTGAGAGTGTGTGGGTGTGTGTGAGTGAGTGAGAGTGTGTGTGAGTGTGAGAGTGTGAGTGTGAGAGTGTGTGAGAGTGTGTGTGTGTGAGAGTGTGTGTGTGTGTGAGAGAGTGTGTGTGTAAGTGTGAGAGTGTGTGTGAGAGTGCGTGAGAGTGTGTGAGTGCGTGTGTGTGAGAGTGTGTGTGTGTTTGTGAGTGAGTCTGTGAGTGTGAGAGTGTGTGTGAGTGTGAGAGTGTGTGTGAGAGTGTGTGTGTGTGAGAGTGTGTGTGTGTGTTTGTGAGTGTGTGTGAGTGAGTGTGAGAGTGTGTGTGTGTGAGTGTGTGTGTGTGTGAGTGAGAGTGTGTGCGCGAGTGAGTGAGAGTGTGTGTGTGTGTGTTTGTGAGTGAGTGTGAGAGTGTGTGAGAGTGTGTGTGAGAGTGTGTGTGTGTGTGTATGTGAGTGAGAGAGTGTGCGCGAGTGAGTGTGAGTGAGAGTGTGTGCGCGAGTGAGTGTGAGTGAGAGTGTGTGCGCGAGTGAGTGTGAGTGAGAGTGTGTGCGCGAGTGAGTGTGAGTGAGAGTGTGTGCGCGAGTGAGTGTGAGTGAGTGTGAGTGTGCGAGTGCCCATGCGTCATTAGCTGTGGATGCAAAATCGCACAGAGCCAAAAGACGTGATCTTTGCAGGGATTTCTTCACATTGACGTAACACGGTTGATGTGCAGGAAAATTGGGAATTTTTACAGATGCATCAGAGAAAGCATTCTTTCTGGTTGTATCACAGCTTGGTCTGGTCCTGCTCTGCCCAAGACCGCAAGAAACTACAAAAGGTCATGAATGTAGCCCAATCCATCACACAAACCAGCCTCCCATCCATTGACTCTGTCTACACTTCCCGCTGCCTCGGCAAAGCAGCCAGCATAATTAAGGACCCCACGCACCCCAGACATTCTCTCTTCCACCTTCTTCCATCGGGAAAAATATACAAAAGTCTGAGGTCACTCACGTACCAACCGACTCAAGAACAGCTTCTTCCCTGCTGCCCACCAGGCTTTTGTCATACATATAAGTTGATCTTTCTCTACACCCTAGCTATGACTGTAACATTACATTCTGCACTCTCTCCTTTCCTTCTCCCCTATGTGCTCTATGAACAGTATGCTTTGTCTGTATAGTGCGCAAGAAAAAATACTTTTCACTGAATGGTAATACATGTGACAATAATAAATCAAATCAATCTCAGTTGAATAAGGCAAAATACTGCGGATGCTGGAATCTGAAACAAAAACAGAAAAATGCTGGAAAATCTCAGCAGGTCTGACAGCAACTGTGGAGAGAGGCTCGAGCCAAGGTTTTGAGTCTGGATGACCCAGATGAGTGCAGCTCCACCAACATTCATGAAACTCAACATTAGCCTGGACAAAGCAACTCTTCTTGATTGGCACCCTATCCATGGGCACCCCTCAAGCCCTCACTCCCCTCACCACCGGCACACAGTGGCAGCCGCGTGTATCAGCTACAAGATGCACTGCAGCAACTCACCAAGGCTCCTTTCACAGCACGACCTCTACCACCTCTTCCACGCAACACTCTGGGTTTACCGACACAACAGGAACTCTAGTGGTTCTGGAAGACGGTTCACCACTACGGGGCAATGGGGCATGGGCTGATCTTGCCAGCAACACTTATACCATGATGTAAAAATATTCCCAGCAGAAAAATGAGAAATCTGTTACCTCAGGGTATTGAGAATGTCAAACTCACCAACAGTGGTTGAAGCAAATAGCTCAGATGCTTGCTAAAATAAACAAGACAGATCAATGAGGGCAAATATATTCGATCTGCTGCAAGACTTGGGTAGAATCAGCGAAGACTCACGTGGAATGGGAAGGCAATGGCTTGGTGGTATTATCGCTAGACTATTAATCTAGAAACCCAGCTAATGTTCTGGGGACCCAGGTTCGAATCCCACCACGGCAGATGGTGGAATTTGAATTCAATAAAAAATATCTGGAATTAAGAATCTACTGATGACCATGAAACCATTGTCAATTGTTGGAAAAACCCATCTGGTTCACTAATGTCCTTTAGGGAAGGAAATCTGCCGTCCTTAGTCTGGCCTACATGTGACTCCAGAGCCACAGCAATGTGGTTGACTCTCAACTGCCCTTGAGCACCTAGGAATGGGCAATAAATGCTGGCCCAGCCAGCGATGCCCATGTCCCACGAATTAATTAAAACAAATGCAGACAGCGTAGACTAAATGGACTGAATTATTGGTTTGGAGAGTATGGGTTGAGAGACTTATATCAATCACTGTCTAACCAGCAATAGCAGGAAGGACTGCTATTCACGTGATTCAGAGCGATACATTCCATGGGTAAGGAAGGTGCTTTCGCCCCGATAAAGCAGAGATCAGCTCTTTTCTCATATCTCCTGCCTTCCTACACATTGTAAGAAGTCTCACAACACCAGGTTAAAGTCCAACAGGTTTATTTGGTAGCAAATACCATAAGCTTTCGGAGCTTGCTGCTCCTTCGTGAAGACAGCGCAGAGTCGCTGAGCAGAAACTGATAGCCAAGTTCCGCACACGTGAGGGATGTTGGATTTATGTCACATTATCAGTAACCCCCACAGCTTGCCCCCTGGTCTTGCATAATCTCACCAGCTGTTCTGTCTGGAGACAATACACATCTCTTTAACCTGTGTTTAATGTTCCCTCCAACCACATTATCTGTACCTTTTAAGACCTGGCTGGCTGTAGAGATTTGCATTCTAATTAGTACTCTGTAACTTGATTTCTATGTCTGTGCACTGTTGGAGAACAGAGACCACTCCATCTGACGAAGGAGCAGCAAGCTCCGAAAGCTTATGGTATTTGCTACCAAATAAACCTGTTGGACTTTAACCTGGTGTTGTTAAACTTCTTACTGTGCTTACCCCAGTCCAACGCCGGCATCTCCACATCATGACTACTTCCTACACATTGTCATTTTAGGGACTGACAGAGTGGTGGAGCCAAAGTCCATTTGGAAAGAATATTTGATTTCACTGTGGTAACCAGCCAATCCCCTCTGACATCACCCCCCTCCCCCCCCCACCCCAACCCCCCCCTCCCCCCAGCCCCCCCTCCCCCCTCCCCCCAACCACCCCCCCCTCCCCCACAACCCCCCCCCCCCCGCCCCAACCCCCCGTGTTACAGAAATCCTCATCTCTGCCTTTATCAGATTTAATTCCATCGAAGTTCTTCTTTTAATAGGTTCCTAGTCTGTATCCTTCCCAAACCACTATCGATACCAAAATCTGCGACCCGGGTTATGTCATAGAAACATAGAAGATAGGAGCAAGAGGAGGCTATTCGGCCCTTTGAGCCTGCTCTGTCATTCATTAAGATCATGGCTGATTGTCCAACTCAATAGCCTAATCCTGCTTTCTCCCCATAACCTTTGATCCCATTCACCCCAAGTGCTATATCCAGCCGCCTCTTGAATACATTCAATGTTTTGGCATCAACTACTTCCTGTGGTAATGAATTCCACAGATTCACCACTCTCTGGGTGAAGAAATGTCTCCTCACCTCCGTCCTAAATGGTCTACCCTGAATCCTCAGACTGTGACCCCTGGTTCTGGACTCTCCCACAATCGGGAACATCTTCCCTGCATCTACCCTGTCTAGTCCTGTTAGAATTTTATAAGTCTCTATGAGATCCCCCCTGATTCATCTGAACTCCAGCAAAAACAATCCTAACCTAGTCAATCTCTCCTCATACATCAGTCCCGCCATCCCCGGAATCAGCCTGGTAAACCTTCGCTGCACTCCCTCGAGAGCAAGAACATCCTACCTCAGAAATGTAGACTAAAACTGCACACGATACTCTGGGTGTGGCCTCACCAAGGCCCTGTATAATTGCAGCAACACATCCCTGCTCCTGTACTCAAAACCTCTCGCAATGAAGGCCAACATACCATTTGCCTTCTTTACCGCCTGCTGCACCTGCATGCTTACCTTCAGCGACTTGTGCACCCAGGTCCCACTGCACACTCCCCTCTCCCAATTTACAGCCAGTCAGGTAACAATCTGCCTTCTTGTTTTTGCTTCCAAAGTGAATAACCTCACATTTATCCAAATTATACTGCATCTGCCATTGATTAGCCCACTCACCCAACCTGCCCAGATCATTCTGAAGGATCTCTGCATCCTCGTCACAGTTCACCCTCCCATCCAACTTGGCATCATCTGCAAACTTTGAGATGTTACATTTTGTTCCCTCATCCAAATCATTAATATATATTGTGAATAGCTGGGGTCCCAGCACCGATCCCTGTGGCATCCCACTAGTTACTGCCTGCCAATTTGAAAAGGACCCATTAATTTCTACTCTTTGTTTCCTCTCTGCCAACCAGTTTTCTATCCATCTCAATACACTTCCCCCAATCACATGTGCTTTAATCTTGCACGATAATCTCTTGTGCAGGACTTTGTCAAGCGCTTTCTGAAAGTCCAAATATACCACATCTATTGTTTCCCCCTTGCCAACTCTACTAGTTACATCTCCACAGAATTCCAGCAGATTTGTCAAGCATGATTTCCCCTTCATAAATCCATGCTGACTCTGTCTGATCCTGCCACTGCTTTCTAAATGCTCTGCTATAAAATCTTTAATAATGGATTCGAGAATTTTCCCCACTGCCGATGTTAAGCTTACTGGTCTATAATTCCCTGTTTTCTATCTGCCTCCCTTTTTGAATATTGGAGTGCCATTCGCTACCCTCCAATCTGCAGGGACTGTTCCAGAGTCGAGAGAATCCTGGAGGATGACCACCAATGCATCCACTATTTCTAGAGCCACTTCCTTAAGTACTCTGGGATGTAGATTATCAGGCCCTGGGGATTTATCCGCCTTCAATCCCATCAATTTTCCCAGTACCATTTCTCTACTAATATTGATCTTCCTCAGTTCTTCCCTCTCGCTAAATCTTGCATTCTCCAACATTTCTGGCATTTGATTTGTGCCCTCTTTTGTGAAGACAGAACCAAAATATGTATTCAGTTGCTCGGCCCTATTATACATTCCTGTTTCTGTCTGTAGGGGACCTACATTTGTCTTCACCAACCTCTTTCTCTTCACATATCTATAACAACTCTTAGTGTCGGTCTTTATGTTTCCTGCAAGCTTACTTTCGTACTGTATTTTCCCCATCTTAATCAATCCCTTGGTCCTTCTTTGCTGAATTCTAAACTGCTCCCAGTCTCCATACGTATTGAGAAATTTGGGTGGCACAGTGGTTAGCACTGCTGCCTCACAGCTCCAGGGACTTGGGTTCGATTCCCAGCTTGACAGGGTCACTCTCTGTGTGGAGTTTGCACATTCTCCCCGTGTCTGCATGATTTTCCCCGTGGGTTCCGGTTTCCTCCCACAGTCCAAAGATGTGTGGGTTATGTTCATTGGCCATGCTAAATTGCCCCTTAGTGTCCCAGGGTGTGTAGGTTAGAGGGATTAGCGGGGTAAATTTGTGGGTATAGGGCCTGGGGTGGGATTGTGGTCGGTACAGACTCAATGGACCAAATGGCCTCCTTCTGCACTGTTGGATTCTATGGTCTATGGAGAAGGAATGTGAAATAAAGAACAGAGAACAAAGAAAATTACAGCACAGGAACAAGCCCTTCGGCCTTCCAAGCCTGCACCGACCATGCACCGACTGAACTAAAATCCCCTACCCTTCCGGGGACCACATCCCTCTATTCCCATCCTATTCATGTATTTGTCCAGATGCCCCTTAAAAGTCACTATCGTATCTGCTTCCACTATCTCCCCCGGCAACGAGTTCCAGGCACCCACCACCCTCTGTGTAAAAAACTTACTTCGTACATCTCCTTCAAACCTTGCCCCTCACACCTTAAACCTGTGCCCCCTAGTAATTGACTCTTCCACCCTGGGAAAAAGCTTCTGACTATCCACTCTGTCCATGCCTCTCATAATCTTGTAGATTTCTATCAGGTCACCCCCAACCTCCATCGTTCCAGTGAGAACAAACCAGGTTTCTCCAACCTCTCCACATAGCTAATACCCTCCATACCAGGCAACATAAGAACATAAGAAATAGGAGCAGGAGTAGGCCATCTAGCCCCTCGAGCCTGCCCCGCCATTCAATAAGATCATGGCTGATCTGACGTGGATCTGTACCACTTACCCGCCTGATCCCCATAACCCTTAATTCCCTTACCGCTCAGGAATCCATCCGCGCTTTAAACATATTCAGCGAGGTAGCCTCCACCACCTCAGTGGGCAGAGAATTCCAGAGATTCACCACCCTCTGGGAGAAGAAGTTCCTCCTCAACTCTGTCTTAAACCGACCCCCCTTTATTTTTTAGGCTGTGTCCTCTAGTTTTAACTTCCTTACTAAGTAGAAAGAATCTCTCCGCCTCCACCCTATCCAGCCCCCGCATTATCTTATAAGTCTCCATAAGATCCCCCCTCATCCTTCTAAACTCCAACGAGTACAAACCCAATCTCCTCAGCCTCTCCTCATAATCCAAACCCCTCATCTCCGGTATCAACCTGGTGAACCTTCTCTGCACTCCCTCCAATGCCAATATATCCTTCCTCATATAAGGGGACCAATACTGCACACAGTATTCCAGCTGTGGCCTCACCAATGCCCTGTACAGGTGCATCAAGACATCCCTGCTTTTATATTCTATCCCCTTCGCGATATAGGCCAACATCCCATTTGCCTTCTTGATCACCTGTTGTACCTGCAGACTGGGCTTTTGCGTCTCATGCACAAGGACCCCCAGGTCCCTTTGCACGGTAGCATGTTTTAATTTGTTTCCATTGAGATAGTAATCCCATTTGTTATTATTTCCTCCAAAGTGTATAACCTCGCATTTATCAACGTTATACTCCATTTGCCATATCCTCGCCCACTCACTCAGCCTGTCCAAATCTCTCTGCAGATCTTCTCCGTCCTCCACACGATTCACTTTTCCACTTATCTTTGTGTCGTCTGCAAACTTTGTTACCCTACACTCCGTCCCCTCCTCCAGATCATCTATATAAATGGTAAATAGTTGCGGCCCGAGTACCGATCCCTGCGGCACGCCACTAGTTACCTTCCTCCAACCGGAAAAACACCCATTTATTCCGACTCTTTGCTTCCTGTCGGATAGCCAGTCCCCAATCCACTTTAACACACTACCCCCAACTCCGTGTGCCCTAATCTTCTTCAGCAGCCTTTTATGGGGCACCTTATCAAACGCCTTTTGGAAATCCAAAAACACCGCATCCACCGGTTCTCCTCCATCAACCGCCCTAGTCACATCTTCATAAAAATCCAACATGTTCGTCAAGCACGACTTTCCCCTCATGAATCCATGCTGCGTCTGAGTGATCGAACCATTTCTACACAGATGTGGATGTCCGGGAGGCCAGATGCCTCCAGGACCTCCCACATCCTACACTGGGAACAACACACTGGTTTCACACTCATACTGGACACTTTATGTCAAGTAAGACAGTGAAAAGTTAATAAGAATGTAAGGAAACAAAAACTCACCCCTGCTCGTCCAAGCCCTGTGAGCCAAAGCCCTGACAGCTCACTCAACTTCCCACTCACTCTGCTGCCCGCTGTATACTTTGGTGCGCTTTTAAACCCTCCAAAAACTTCCCCAGGCCTCTCCTGGCCCTACTTCCGGTTTTGAAAAAAACCTCCGATTTTAAACCCAAAATTAACCGAAAAAATAAATAATTAATTAAAGTCCGAAAACCAACTCTCTTACCCTCAGCCTGCTCCTGGGAACAATGAAGCTGAACCTCCAAGGAAAGCCCTTTTTAAACTGGTAATCCATCCTGGTAATCTTTTCTGTACCCACTCCAAAGGGGACAATTCAGAAAGGCTGGGGGTAAAGCAGATGAGTTTTGGGTTTTATAAATAAACAACGGAGAGTTCAACCTTCACATTAGAGACACTTACCTCATTACCTTGGCCCTTGGTCTGGAGAGAGAGAGAGAGAGTTGACAGGGTCACAGGGAACAAGAACCACAGCCATCGACAAAGAGATTTCACATGGTCGATGCTCCAAAAGAGTCAACTGTCTCAATGTGACAGTGTCGAGGGAGGTTAACTCTGTATCTAACCCCGTGCTGTACCTGTTCTGGGAGTGTTTGATGGGGACAGTGTCGAGGGAGCTTTACTCTGGATCTAACCCCGTGCTGTACCTGTTCTGGGAGTGTGTGATGGGGACAGTGTAGAGGGAGCTTTATTCTGTATCTAACGCTGTGCTGTACCTGTCCTGGAAGTGTTTGATGGGGACAGTGTAGAGGGAGCTTTACTCTGGATCTAACCCCGTGCTGTACCTGTTCTGGGAGTGTGTGATGGGGACAGTGTAGAGGGAGCTTTATTCTGTATCTAACCCCGTGCTGTACCTGTCCTGGGAGTGTTTGATGGGGACAGTGTAGAGGGAGCTTTATTCTGTATCTAACGCCATGCTGTACCTGTCCTGGAAGTGTTTGATGGGGACAGTGTAGAGGGAGTTTTACTCTGTATCTAACCCCGTGCTGTACCTGTCCTGGGAGTGTTTGATGGGGACAGTGTAGAGGGAGCTTTACTCTGTATCTAACCCTATGCTGTACCTGCCCTGGGAGTGTTTGATGGGGGACACTGTAGAGGGAGATTTACTCTGTATCTAACCCCGTGCTGTACCGGTCCTGGGAGTGTTTGATGGGGAACAGTGTGGAAGGAGCTTTACTCTGTATCTAACCCTGTGCTGTACCTGTCCTGGGAGTGTTTGATGGGGAACAGTGTAGAGAGAACTTTACTCTGTATCTAACCCCGTGCTGTACCTGTCCTGGGAGTGTTTGATGGGGAACAGTGTAGAGAGAACTTTACTCTGTATCTAACCCCGTGCTGTACCTGTCCTGGGAGTGTTTGATGGGGACAGTGTGGAAGGAGCTTTACTCTGTATCTAACCCCGTGCTGTACCTGTCCTGGGAGTGTTTGATGGGGACAGTGTGGAAGGAGCTTTACTCTGTATCTAACCCCGTGCTGTACCTGTCCTGGGAGTGTTTGATGGGGACAGTGTAGAGGGAGCTTTACTCTGTATCTAACCCCGTGCTGTACCTGTCCTGGGAGTGTTTGATGGGGACAGTGTGGAAGGAGCTTTACTCTGTATCTAACCCCGTGCTGTATTTGTCCTGGGAGTGATAGATGGGGACAGTGTAGAGGGAGCTTTATTCTGTATCTAATCCCATGCTGTACCTGCCCTGGGAGTGTTTGATGGGGACTGTGTTAAGGGAGATTTATTCTGTATTTTCCCCTGTGCAGTTCCCAGTTTGAGATCATCGGATTGTTTAGTAAAGCGGGTGCTTAACTGTGTATCTTTACGCTGTGTTCATTGTGTCGGCTCTGGGAATGTTATGAGCTGACAATAGATGCCCGAAGTACAAAGTATTCTATTTTCTAACACCAGATAAACCCAGAAAGGCCCGTCCATTAAATGCACCAATGATGTTCCTCTGAAGGTTGCTGTCGTCAGTCTCCTTCACTTTTAATCCTATTTTTCTATAAACTTTAAAAAAATCCACTTTTCTTATTTTTCACTGAGGCAAGAAATGAAATTAGAAAGAATGAGAATCCTTTAAGATCGCTGTCTTTTGAAGTTGAACACCCCTCCCCTTCCTTTCCTTCCAGAAGGGGAATTTGAGCCTGGGTTTTGAAGTAAGGAGGTGACCCTGACATTAATCCAAAGCAATTAAACATCTGGCTAAGCTTTCTGGTTGAGTGTATTCAGAAGTGTTATCCTCTGGAGTTTGGGAGTGTGAATGATGAGGGTAATGCAGAGTGCTCATGAGAAGGACGACATACCCACAGTAGAATGATAATCCTGGTTAAACACAGGCAGCCCGCTGGAAGATATCAGGCAAACAGGAGAGGGATGTTCCTTCAGAAGGAACTCTTCAAAATGCAGCTAATAAAACAACAACAAAACTTACTCTAACCTATAAATCAAAGAAAGGGTTTAATAAAGAAACATCATTACTCCAAACTTGAGCCCCCGCCCTGGACCACTCCAAGCTTCCCACAATTCTACATAGTTTCTTATTTATAGTGAATCAGTTGGTCAGCTGACTATTACATCACTCTGTAATTGGTTCCATGTTTTACTATATCAGCTGACCCTTACATCTTGTTCCCATTGGTCACATTACATCCAATACAAATTTGTCACTGGCTGCATTCAAACAAGGGAGACATTCTTCGGGCACCCCGATCAGAATGGCTTGGTTTTCAAAATCAGCGCAGTTATTCAGCTTGGCAGGGTTGCTCTCTCTCCTTTCCATTCTTCTCCATCCAGTGGCAGTCAAAGAATCTCCATCAATGGTCTCCCTCCCCCACACGCCCTTGCACCCTCCCCGACCATGTGACGTAGAGCCGCACTGCGCGGGGGAAGGCTGTGCGGGCTGGCGAGCCTGTGTCAGCTCTTTGAGAGATAATTCATCAATCTCTCCTTGCTCTTCCCCAGAGCCCTGCAGATACACATATATGAATTAGTGGAAGTAGGCCATTCGGCCCCTCGAACCTTACTACCATTTCATTAGATAAAAGCAAATTACTGCAGATGCTGGAATCTGAAACAAAAACAGAAGCAGGATTTTCCAGCACTTTCTGTTTTTGATAGGCTCATGGCTGATCTGACTGTCGTCTCGACTCCACTTTCTCCTCTATCCCCTGTAGAATATGGTTTGGTATAGGAAGGCTTCATGTGGGATGGGGTTTGGTACTGCCCGCACTGTGATGACTACAGAGACAATAATCCCACCCAGGCCCTAACCCTGTAACCCCATGTATTAACCCTGCAAACCTCCTGATACTGAGGGGCAATTTAGCATGACCAATCCACCGAACCTGCAATTTCAGACTGTGGGAGGAAACCCATGCAGACATGGGGAGAATGTGCAGGCTCTGCACAGACAAAAACCCAAGCCGGGAATCGAATCCAGGTCCCTGGCGCTGTGAGGCAGCAGTGCTAACCACTGTGCCACCATGAGCTAAGTCTAGAAGCCAGTCCTTTACTGGACTGAGACAAGTGTAGAGGGCAAGCATGGAGACAGCTCTCAGCTTAGATCTTATTCTGTGTACACATTGGTAATTAATAAACACTTACTGGTAAAATATTCAAGACTCATAACCTCTTGGTGAGATCTACTGAACAACACATAGCATCTTACAACATGGTGGCAGCTATAAAAACAACCCAGAACCTCACAGAAGGTGGAGATCAAATTTAAAAACTGGACATTCAAAAAAACAACATTCAGACCTGACAGAAAGCACCAGGAAGCACCACTGGTGGCACGGTAGCACAGTGGTTAGCACTGCTGCTTCACAGCGTCAGGGATTTGGGTTCGATTCCCAGCTTGGGTCATTGTCTGTGCGGAGTCTGCATGTTCTCCCCATGTCTGTGTGGGTTTCCTTCGGGTGCTCTGGTTTCCTCCCACAGTCCGAAAGATGTGCTGGTCAGGTGCATTGGCCATGCTAAATTCTCCCTAGATGGCCAAATTCTCCCTCAGTGTCCCCGAACAGGCACTGGAGTGTGGCGACTAGGGGATTTTCACAGTAACTTCATTGCAGTGTTAATATAAGCCTACTTGTCAAACTAATAAATATACTTAAAAAAGACAGAAGCGAAGGTGCAGATGGAGATCACCAAAGAAAAGCTCCAAAGCAGGAATGGAAGCAGAATAAAACTCCACACTGCAGCAGAATACTGCACTGAATCCCATGGAAGAAGTCAAGCTTCAATACCCAGAGAGTGCAGAGTCAGAAGACCTAGCATGCGTTACGACACAGAGATTAATCCCTTTTACCTCATGACGTAATCCGATAAGAATATTTGGGAAGGTGTTAACTTTTCATAATTAATGTTCAGAGGTTCATTCATATAAAGGCGTGACACTCACTGTAAGTGAAGAATGAACAAGGTATATTATTTAAATAACCAGGAACTTTAACTAAACAAGTAACACATTAACTAAGGTCCATTTTGACTGAAATGCCGTTCAAATAATACAAGGAACATTCATTACCCAAACAGTAATAACAGTAATAACACAGTCAAAGAAAATATACAGCCAGGTCTGAAGTTCGGAAGTTTTGAAGTTCTTCGGTAGTTGTCCGCTGTCTGTAGGCGCAGTCTGATTTGGTACCTTTCACTGGTTAGAGGGTGAATTATCTCAAGACCTGTCTGAAGCTGGCAGAGTTAAGAACTCACTGCTCCGGTTGGTCTAACTGTTCATCACTGCCTTTAACTGCTCCAGTTGGTCTGGCCCCCAAGGCAGTTGAGTTCCTTTTTATAATCCTAATGACCTATCAACATTCCTGCACTCAGATTGGCCTGAGGTTGACAACTGCAGCAAATTCAAATCTGATAGGTTCCCAATTAGCTGAGTGTTTTCTTTAAACTCATAGGCTAACAAAATGCAAAAGTTTGTTATCAAGTCAACCCTGATGCTTGGTCCTTTTGAAACAAATGTTGCAACCTGGAGTCTGCGTATACACTCTGTGTGACGACTTCAGCCAGGCTAATGAGGTTGGCTTGCGAGAGTATGAGCTACCTGATGAGTAATGCAGAAAGCCCTCGTGCGGTTTTTCTGGGACAACCGACTGCACTGGGTCGCTGCCGAGGTGCTGCATCTCCCGATTGAGGAGGGCGGACAAGGTCTGGTGTGCCTCCGCACGCAGCTAGCGACCTTCCGCCTCCAGACCCTGCAGCGATACCTTTACGTCGAGCCTCCTCCACAATGGCGTGCGATGGCGACGTATTTTTTCCGCCACTTGCACGGCCTCAATTACGACGTGCAGCTCCTGCACATCAACCTGGGGCGTATTCCCACCTCTCTGCGGGAGTTGCCCGTCTTTTACCAGGACCTGCTCACGGTCTGGAACACGGTCGCCTCGCGACGCAGCTCTCCCCCGTCAGGAGTAGCGGCTCTCGTGCGAGAGCCGCTGCTCAGGAATCCGCACCTCCAGCCTTACGACTTCAGGTGGCTGGCGGAGAGGAGGGCCGTGGACGCCGGGGTGACCAGGATCGGGGACGTGCTGGATGGCGGAGGAGCGGGCTGGATGAGCCCCGACGTGCTGGCTGAGCGCGCGGGGGTGACCGTCTGGCGCGCGGCCAAAGCCATCCGAGACCTTAGGACGGTCGTGCTCGGCCCCGAGTGCGCACGCGGTCTAGAGGCGGCGCAGGCGTGCGGTGGGATCCCGCCCGAGCGTTCCCCTGCTCGGACGGAATTTCACATTGGCCCGAAGCCTAGACCTCCCCCCCCCGGGTCAGGTGCCCCACTGCGTGTGCCGCCTCGCGGAAATGCCCTCCGTGCCCTTTTCCACCGCGCGGAGGCGTTTCCTGTACGGCCTGCTGCTGCACACCTTTCACTACCGCGTCCTCGCCCGTCGCCCGGATACACCTTGGCGGGCCTTGTTGCCGCCGGGCGGCGGAGGTCCCCAGTGGAGGTCCCTCTACGGAGGGATCTCCCCCAATTATCTCGGGGACCTGGGGTGGAGGGTGCTGCACGCAGCAGTGCCGTGCAACCGTAGGTTTTTCCGGTACACGGGCTCCCGAGACTGCCCTTTCTGTGGCCTCGTGGAGTCCGTGGACCATGTCTACGTTCTGTGTTTTAGGCTGCACACCCTTTTTGGTTTCCTCAAACACCTTTTACTGATGTTTTGTTTGCACTTCAGTCCCACGCTCCTGATCTACGGGCACCTGGTGCGGAGAGGGGCGGGTCGGGATGCCGACCTCCTCGTGAACCTGCTCCTGGGCCTGGCGAGACGCGCCATCAATAGGTCCAGGCAGCGGGCGATCGACGGGGCCGTCCACCCCGACTGTCTGCCCCTCTACCGCGGCTACATTCGCGGCCAGGTGTCTCTGGAGAGGGAGCATGCGGTGTCCACGGGCGCGGTTGACGCCTTCCGCGACCGCTGGGCGCCGCAGGGGCTGGGGTGTATTATCGACCCCGATAATCACCTTTTGGTTTGACGTTTTAAGTTTCCTTTCGACTTTGATTTTGGTTCGGGCTGTTCCCCCCTTCCTTTTGGGGAGCCGCCCCTTTTACTTTGTCCCTAAGTTAATTTGAGTTCGTTTACTTGATTGGTGCCGAAAGAGCTACCTGATGAGTCCTACTCCTAATGGGCACCGCAGGGGCTGGGGTGCATTATAAACCCCAATAACCACATTATGATTTAATGTTTTAAGTTTCCTTTGCACTTTGTTTTTGGTTCGGGTTGTTCCCCCCTTCCTTTTGGAGAGCCGCCCCTTTTACTTTGTCCCTAAGTTAATTTGAGTTCGTTTACTTGATTGGTATCGAAAGAAATACCTGATGCGTCTTAATTAATGGTTAAATCAGGGAGCCTCCTGCTCCCTATTTAAAGCAGGTGTGTCAGACTCCCAGCCTGCATTCAGCAGGGAGCAACTGGAGAGCTGGCTGTGTACAGATGTATGGTGTAAATAAAGTAACTTGGTGACGGGATTTTCGCCTCCGTGGAGTTATTACACTCTGCACCTTAGCACAGAACTCAGAAACAGCTTTTAAAGGGAACATGCACTGTTTTCTTACCCTCTCATAATTTTTACAATTTTTTTATATCTTTACAAACATTCGTTACATCATTACCAACTCAACTTCACAACACGTGGGTGAGCTAAAAAAAACTTTGCCTTTGTCAAAGCTTTGACAAAGGGTCATCTGGACTCGAAACGTCAGCTCTTTTCTCTCCTTACAGGTGCTGCCAGACCTGCTGAGATTTTCCAGCGTTTTCTCTCTTGGAGTCTGAGTCCCGAGTTGGCCACTGAACCCATGACGGCTGTGCTTGCTCCGATCGAAAAATTAATTAAAAAACATTGCCGGCTGAAATGGTAATCGGCGATTTCACAACCTGAAAGAGCTTAGATACTGCAGGAAAGGCAAAGTAAGGTCTATCTAGAGAGTTGCTGCTGAAAACACATAAACCGCGACTGCCTTTACTGCAGGAATCCACCAAATCCAACAAGCACAAGAAGCCTCAGTAAGAAAAAGTGTACTGCAGCACCATCTTGGATTTCCTAACAGCAGTTCAAGCTCTATTAATTCTAAATGACCGTGGACCAAAAATCTAACTTACCAGACTAGTTTGGACTCATCTAAGGCCCAGACCAGTCATAAAATGAGGGATATTGAAGAAAGAGATTCCTCAGATAAATGATTGCTCCAGGTCGAGACAAAAAGACAGAAGCTGAACAGGCTAACAGAATGCTTTGTTCAGTTGGTCCAATATCTGATGATATAATCGTTAAACAATAATAGTCTAGTGATGGCCCAGTGGTATTATCGCTAGACTATTAATGTTCTGGGGACCCGGGTTCGAATCCCGCCACGGCAGATGGTGGAATTTGAATTCAATTTTAAAAATCTGGAATTAAGAATTTACTGATATCATAAGAACATAAGAAATAGGAGCAGGAGTAGGCCATCTAGCCCCTCGAGCCTGCCCCGCCATTCAATAAGATCATGGCTGATCTGATAGTGGTTTAGTTCCACTTACCCGCCCGCTCCCCATAACCCTTAATTCCCTTATTGATCAGAAATCTATCTACCTGTGACTTAAACATATTTAACGAGGTAGCCTCCACTGCTTCAATGGGCAGAGAATTCCAGAGATTCACCACCCTCTGAGAGAAGAAGTTCTCCTCAACTTTGTCCTAAACTGACTGCCCCTTATTTTGAGGCTGTGTCCTCCAGTTCTTGTTTCCTTTCTAAGTGGAAAGAATCTCTCTGCCTCTACCCTGTCTAGCCCCTTCATTATCTTATATGTCTCTATAAGATCTCCCCTCAGCCTTCTAAACCCCAACGAGTACAGTCTACTCAATCTCTCCTCATAAGCTAACCCCCTCATCTCCGGTATCAACCTGGTGAACCTTCTCTGTACTTCCTCCAAGGTCAATACCTCCTTCTGCAAATAAGGGGACCAAAATTGCACACAGTACTCCAGTTGCGGCCTCACCAGTACCTTGTACAATTGCAGCAAGATCTCCCTGCTTTTATACTCCATCCCCTTCGCGATAAAGGCCAACATTCCATTTGCCTTCTTGATCACCTGCTGCACCTGCAAACTGAGTTTTTGCGATTCATGCACAAGGACCCCCAGGTCCCTCTGCACAGTAACATGTTGTAATTTTTCACCATTTAAATAATAGTCCATTTTACTATTATTCCTTCCAAAGTGGAAGTTCTTGCTGCTCGTTCATCTATTGGCTGTCTTCCACTCAAGGCATTGTGGGAACTATCTTGAGTGTGTTGGCTTGTCTGACCAATAAGAGGCTTCTGACACCTGCAAAAATAATGGACAAATGAGCTCTGCAAATAGTGAAGACAATTCAGAGCTGAAGCCCTAGTTGAGAGTATCTTATCTGTTGGGGAACTTGCAATTCTGTGTGTAACCAGCGACAGAGGTTGGTTTGAAGTCTCCTGTTGCCCTTTAAGGGTTCAGGGCAACACACGCACCTCTGCCCTCCCCCAAAACCATGGGACACTAACACAATATGCATGTCTGCACATTTGTGTCTCTGCTCACCAGTCTTGGCTGGATTGGGGCTCAAAGGTGACCCTTCTGACTTGGAGATGAATACTTCCCCTTGAGCCAATGGTCACTCTGTCCAGAGGCGTGTCTTCCACTAGACATTAACACAGTCTGGACCCCGCCACTTATACCTTCCACACTTACCCATAGAGCTGCCGGTATTACTGCCAAGGGCACGCTAACTGTTCACCATCACCACCTACACCAGTTACAAAAGACTCCCTTATCACATATTGAACCCACAGATGACCTCTTTACCCAGAGAATGGTGAACGTATCTCCCAGACAGGCCTAAAACCTTTAACTTCCCGCATGTCTGCCAACCTCTGTCTACAAGATTATGAGAGGCATGGACAGAGTGGATAGGCAGAAGCTGTTTCCCAGGGTGGAAGAGTCAATTACTAGGGGGCACAGGTTTAAGGTGCGAGGGGCAAAGTTTCAAGGAGATGTACGAGGCTAGTATTTTACACAAAGGGTGCTGGGTGCCTGGAACTCACTGCCGGGGGAGGTAGTGGAAGCAGATACAATAGTGACTTTTAAGGGGCGTCTGGACAAATACATGAATAGGATGGGAATGATGGGATATTGTCCCCGGAAGGGTAGGGGGTTTCAGTTCAGACAGATAGCATAGTCAGTGGAAGGCCGAAGGGCCTGTTCCTGTGCTATAATTTTCTTTGTTCTTTGTCTGCGGCTGTGCAAAAGAATACCATGGGCCCCCACAGTAAAATAAATAAATTGGAGAGAATGTTTGTGGTGAGGAAGAAGAATTCTCTCAGCACAGAATAATTTAAGGGAAAGTTGGATAAACACATGTGGGAGAAAATAGAAAGGTTAGGTGATCAGGGAGGACAGAGTCATAAAGTCATAGAGTCATAGAGGTTTACAGCATGGAAACAGGCCCTTTGACCCAACTTGTCCATGCCACCTTTTTTTTTAAACCCCTAAACTAATCCCAATTGCCCGCATTTGGCCCATATCCCTCTATATCCATCGCACCCATGTAACTATCTAAATGCTTTTTAAAAGACAAAATTGTACCCGCCTCTACTACTACCTCTGGCAGCTTGTTCCAGACACTCACCACCCTCTGTGTGAAAAAATTGCCCCTCTGGACCTCTTTGTATCTCTCCCCTCTCACCTTAAACCTATGCCCTCTAGTTTTAGACTCCCCTACCTTTGGGAAAAGATATTGACTATCTAGCTGATCTGTGCCCCTCATTAGATAGACCTCTATAAGATCACCCCTCAGCCTCCTACGCTCCAGAGAAAAAAGTCCCAGTCTATCCAGCCTCTCCTTACAACTCAATCCATCAAGTCCCAGTAGCATCCTAGTAAATCTTTTCTGCACTCATTCTAGTTTAATAATATCCTTTCTATAATAGTGACCAGAACTGCACACAGTATTCCAAGTGTAGTCTTACCAATGTCTTGTACAACTTCAACAAGACGTCCCAACCCCTGTATTCAATGTTCTGACTGATGAAACCAAGCATGCCGAATGCCTTCTTCTCCACTCTGTCCACCTGTGACTCCACTTTCAAGGAGCTATGAACATGTACCCCTAGATCTCTTTGTTCTGTAAATCTCCCCAACGCCCTACCATTAATTGAGTAAGTCCTGCCCTGGTTCAATCGACCAAAATGCATCACCTCGCATTTTTAAACTCCATCTGCCATTCGTCAGCCCACTGGCCCAATTGATCAAGGTGCCATTGCAATTGGAGATAACTTTCTTCACTGTCCACTATGCCACCAATCTTAGTGTCATCTGCAAACTTACTAACCATGCCTCCTATATTCTCATCCAAATCATTAATATAAATGACAAATAACAGTGGACCCAGCACTGATCCCTGAGGCACACCGCTGGTCACAGGCCTCCAGTTTGAAAAACAACTCACTACAACCACCCTCTGGCTTCTGTCAAGAAGCCAATTTTGTATCCATTTAGATACCTCACCCTGAATCCCGTGAGATTTAACCTTATGCAACAAACTACCATGCGGTACCTTGTCAAAGGCCTTGCTAAAGTCCATGTAGACAACATCAACTGCACTGCCCTCATCTACCTTCTTGGTTACCCCTTCAAAAAACTCAATCAAATTTGTGAGACATGATTTTCCACTCACAAAGCCATGCTGACTGTCCCTAATCAGTCCTTGCGTCTCTAAATGCCTGTAGATCCTGTCTCTCAAAATACCTTCCAACAATTTACCCACCACAGATGTGAGGCTCACTGGCCTGTAGTTCCCAGGCTTTTCCCTGCAGCCCTTTTTAAACAAAGGCACAACATTTGCCACCCTCCAATCTTCAGGCACGTCACCCGTGACAATTGATGATTCAAATATCTCGGCTAGGGGACCCGCAATTTCCTCCCGAGCCTCTCACAATGTCCTGGGATACACTGTCTCAGGTCCCGGGGATTTATCTACCTTGATGCGCTTTAAGACTTCCAGCACCTCCTTCTCTGTAATATGTACACTCCTCAAGACATCACTATTTAGTTCCCCAAGTTCCCTAACATCCATGCTTTTCTCAACAGTAAATACTGATGAGAAATATTCATTTAGGATCTCACCCATCTCTTGTGGATCCTTAAGAGGCCCTACTCTCCCCCTTGTTACTCTTTTGCCCTTTCTGTATTTGTAGAAGGATGAAGGAGGATGGGAGGAGGCTCATGGCGAGTGTGGCCAGTTGGGCTGAACTTACTTCCCTTGTGTTGTAAATTCTGTGTCATTCTCTGTATTTCAGGCATTGCAATAAGTTCTTCCCCATTTAAGAGTCTCTGGTGGTTTTTAACAATGTCAGGCCTTCAAACACTTTCGGTCAGCTGTCCATATTTGATTAAAGTGTGATTGGCTGAGTGATAGATTCTGGATAGCCGCTAACAACTGGTCTCCAGATAGAAACTTCCTGTTTTGTTTGAAATTCATTGGTTATTTATCATGTTGGTTTGACTATCCAGTGTGTGCAGAAAACATTAACACCGACACTAAGCACAAAGTGGTGTATTTAGGGACCGGAATCCAGCTTCCTCACATCGGAGTTGCCCATAATCTCCCTCCTTCTGACTCGGGGGAATGTTGGAATGGGCCAAAAGTGAATTACTGCCCACCCCGTCCCCCCACCCCCACCCCCTTCAAACAAAGTCCATCTGTTGTCTGCGAAGCACTTTGAAGCTTTCCGTCTCTGTGTCCTTAACGTGCGCACGAGTCATTAGAGCTCACATCTATTAATCATCGGACATAATGGATTATTGATCAAATAATCGTTGATTTTGCTTTGCCTTTATTTCCACAAATGCAAGCCAACACTTTGAGATATTTTCACCGAGGTCTCAGCTTGCAAAGAGTTTAATCTCGGAGCACCGTTCTCCACATGTAAATACAAGGAATAAAGAGGCATTGAGAAAGGGGCAAAGGTGACTTGTCGGGACGATGGGTGAACTGAAAGTTTCCCCCTTACCTAAAGTTTATTTATTTATTAGTCACAAGTAAGGCTGACATTAACACTGCAATGAAGCTACTGTGAAATTCCCCTCGTCGCCACAGTCTGGCGCCTGTTCGGGTCAATGCACCCTAACCCGCACCTCTTTCAGAATGTGGAAGGAAACCGGAGCACCCGGAGGAAACCCACGCAGACACGGAGAGAACGCGCAAATTCCACACAGGCAGTGACCCAAACCGGGGGGAATCAAACCCACGTCCCTGGCGCTGTGAAGCAGCAGTGCCAACCACTGTGCCACCGTGCCGCCTATCAGGGAAGGCTGAGGGCTGACCTGATAGAGGTCTTTAAAACCATAAAGGGGTTGAGGAGGGAGTTGTGGGGGAGACCAGGGCTCGGGGCCATTGGTATAAGATGGTGACTAATAAATCCAATTGGGAATACAAGAGAAAGGTCTTTATGCCGAGAGTGATGAGAATATGGAACTCGCTACCGCAGGGAGTGGTTAAGAAGAGCAGCGTAAATGCATTTAAAGGAAAATGATACTCACATGGGGGAGATAGAAACAGAAGGAAATCCTGATAGAGTGAGCTGAACTGGAATGAAGGAGACTCAAGTGAAGTATAAAAACTAGACCAATTGGGCCAAATAACTGTTAGTGTGGTGTCAATTCTGTGCAGTGTAATTCTCTGCAATGTTGTATTCCCGTTACCGCCGCGAGCACCTACCCCCTTTAAGCAAATGCTAAAAGGCAATTTCATTTGGAGATTATTCCTGGAGAGATTCTGTGACTTTCGGAACAAAGTTGAATTATCTCCGATATCGGTGCTGGGGTAATTGAAGGCAGTTTCTGACACTGGGACTCTAAGCCTGATTGATTACTATTAAGCCGTAAAAAGTTTATTGCAAACTTGTCAGCCGGTACAATTCAAAATCAATACATCTCCACACAAAGGTCTCTTAAGGAGCCCACTATGAAGCAAAAAGCTCTCAGATCAGATCAAAGGCAGTCTGTTTCACTCGCACACTCTTAATATAAATTCAAATCGCGTTAACTGGACAACTTCTGTTTCTGCAAATCTCACTCCGTTTTATTTGAGACAGCATGCAGCACATCTGTGTGTGTGTGTGTACATATGTGTTTGTGTGTGTGCGTATATGTGTGCATGTGTGCGTGTGTTTTTATGAGTGTTTGTGCATGCGTATGTGTGTCTATGTATAATTCATCATATAAAAACCTGAAATGGAGGAAGCACAGTCCAGTGCACACTGATGTTTAGATTAAAGTCACAAGATGCAATCTGCGTAACAATGAATTACAATTGGTAAAAAAATTTCTCCCGAGACTTCACTTTCCATCAGCTATAATTGGACAAGGAATGAGGCTCTGATTTCTGAAACCTCACTCGTCAGGTCGGGTGTTAGGTGGCTTTGGTTTGCAATATTGTAATATTGCAATATTACTGAGCACCTTGGCAGCATTTGGAGGAAAATGTAACTGGATTGATTAGTAAGTTTGCAGATGACACAAAGGTTGGTGGATTTGCGGATAGCGATGAGGACCATCAGAGGATACAGCAGGATATAGATTAGTTGGAGACTTGGCCGGAGAGATGGCAGATGGAGTTTAATCCGGGCAAATGTGAGGTAATGCATTTTGGAAGGTCTAATACAGATAGGAAATATACAGTAAATGGCAGAACCCTTAAGAGTATTGATAGGCAAAGAGATCTGGGTGTACAGGTACACAGGTCACTGAAAGTGGCAATGCAGGTGGAGAAGGTCGTCAAGAAGGCTTACGGCATGCTTGCCTTCATCGGACGGGGTATTGAGTTTAAAAATTGGCAAGTCATGTTGCAGCTTTATAGAACCTTGGTTAGGCCGCACTTGGAATATAGTGTTCAATTCTGGTCAGCACACTACCAGAAGGATGTGGAGGCTTTGGAGAGGATAGAGAAAAGATTTACCAGGATGTTGCCTGGTATGGAGGGCATTAGCTATGAGGAGAGGTTGGAGAAACTTGGTTTGTTCTCACTGGAACGACGGAGTTTGAGGGGAGACCTGATAGAAGTCTACAAGATTATAAGGGGCATGGACAGAGCAGATAGTCAGAAGCTTTTTCCCAGGGTGGAAGAGTCAATTGCTAGGGGGCACAGGTTTAAGGTAAAAGGGGCAAGGTTTAAAGGAGATGTACGAGGCAGATTTTTTACACAGAGGGTGGTGGGTGCCTGGAACTCATTGCCGGGGGAGGTAGTGGAAGCGGATACGGTAGTGACTTTTAAGGGGGGTCTGGACAAATACATGAATAGGATGGGATGGAGGGAAATGGTCCCGGGAAGGGTAGTGGGTTTTAGTTCAGTCAGGCAGCATGGTCGGTGCAGGCTTGGAGGGCTGAAGGGCCTGTTCCTGTGCTGTAATTTTCTTTGTTCTTTGTCCTTTGACTCCCCCTTACCCTGGCTCTGAAACCTTCAGCTCAGAGACCAGGCGGTGAATTGTGGGTCACACTTGCCTCAGGAACCTCTGGATTTGACTTTCTGAGACAGTTGGCAGTCTGTCAATGGAGGAAGCCGTACATTCTCGAGTGGGTGACTGTAGCTGCTCGTGGCTTAGATAGATAGACACTTCCACAATGCACAATCCCTCCGGTAAGTCCACCACATCCCCTCGCAGTTTGCATCGAACATCTAGGGCAGAATTTTCCCATCCCGCCTGCCACAGGATTCATAGCCCAAAGGATGGGGGGTGGGGGGTGGCGTGGCGTGGCGGGGGGGGGGGGGGGGTGGGGGGGGATGCGGTGGTGGGGGGAGGATCATGCAAAGGTCCACTGACCTCGGGCAGGAATTTCCAGTCTCGGGGCGAGTGCGGCCGGAAAATCCCACCCCTCGTATCTGCCGTCTTCCAGACACCAAATAAGGGCTCATCATCCAATAGAGAGAGGATCACTTTGTGGCTCTCTGTCCTGTGCCTGTTCCCCCTCTGTGTGATTGCGACACACTATCACCAGGTTTATATCCGAAGCTTGATTGCCCACAGAGGTGTGTGCCCCTGTGCTGATGCAGGATGAGCAGGGAGAGCGAGAGATCCATACTCCTCCTCTTCCTCCGAGGTCTTTCTCTCGGGTGCGAAAACGCGGTAAAATCGGGTGTGAGGCCATTAACGCGATCCGCGCCCGTGTCTGCACTGATGGCCACTTTACCAAGGACCAGGAATGGCCACGATCCAATTCGTGCCCGAAACGGGTGCAACGGCGATTTAAATGCATCTGCATGCATTTCAATTGAATTAATAAACTGCCCGCCCAACTTTATCAGCATTTCCCCCTTTACCACCGCGTTCGCCGATCCGGAATCCCGCCCAAATGGACCTGCTGAATAAAAGTCTGAATCGGGTGCTCCAGCTGCTGAAGAGATGAGTTCAGAGCTTCCAACCCTGACTCAGATCGGCAGTGCGGGGGGCGGCGGGGGGGGGGGTGGGGGGAGGAGTGAGGTCAGATCATTCTCTCGGGGGGGGGGGGGGGCGGCGGAGGAGTGAGGCCAGATCATTCCCTGGGGGGTGGAGTGAGGCCAGATCATTCTCTGGGGAAAAGGAGGCATGTAAAATGGATCTCTGGTGGGGGAGACGGTTGGGGGGTGGGGGGGGGGGGGGCGGGGTGCAGGGGGTCTGCTGCCACTCTGCGGGCGATCAGTGGGGGGGAAGGGAGCAGGGGGTTGCGATCGGTCTGGGTAGCGGGGGGGTGGGTGGATAAGGGGGACAGTGATGTGTGTGGGTAGCGGGGGGGGGGCGGTGGATAAGGGGGACAGTGATGTGTGTGGGTAGTGGGGGGAGTGGATAAGGAGGACAGCGATGTGTGTGTGTACCATCGCTCTCGCTTTTCGTTCCCAGGCTACTTTATCCCCTGTCTGCGGCCCGGGAGCGATCTGACACGGGGGCGCTTTCTGAATTTTTTTTGTAACTGCGCATGCGCAGTTCAGAGCTCCGATCGTTCCGGGCGCGCTAAGCCCCGCCCACAGCGTGATTCAGACCCGCAATTTTTTTTTCAGGCTGAGTGTGTATGGGGGGCGCCAGAGAGCAGATTTCCAAGTCGGATCTGAATTGTGCCCAGATTCAGCACTTGGAATGAAAATGGTAAAATCAGACCCTATATTCCAAGTGCGGCCTAACTAAGTTTCTATAAAGCTGCAACATGACTTGCCAATTTTTAAACTCAATACCCCGGCCGATGAAGGCAAGCATGCCGTATGCCTTCTTGCCTGTGTTGCCACTTTCAGTGACCTGTGTATCTGTACACCCAGATCCCTCTGCCTATCAATACTCCTAAGGGTTCTGCCATTTACTGTATATTTCCTATCTGTATTAGACCTTCCAAAATGCATTACCTCACATTTGTCCGGATTAAACTCTGAGGAGCCTCGAGTCACATTCGGCTCCTGCTCCTCGCCAGGAGAGGGCCGAATGGACCTCATGATCAGAGATGAGCAGTAGTTGTCCCCACCTCGGGGAGCCTGTCAAGGAGCTTCTGATGGGGGCAGCCTCTCCCCTCTGATATTCACTCAGATATTTTAAAGTGTCACGTTGGCAGAGAGGTATCGCACCCCTGTGCTGTTAACTGGCATCATGTCAGTACCCCACTGGCCTCAGACCACCAGAGGATAGCTGCCAAAGTCCTCGCAGACTCAGGGAGCATGAGGGTCAGCCGCCTGTCTCCATGGTAACCGCTGGAAATGAATAATGAGACACACAGTGTGCCTGGGTAAACTTCTAATTTGTACTATTTACAAATGTTACTGAGGTTCTGTGTACATAAATGATGTGTTGTTTGAACACCCTGGAAAAGATTGCTGCTTTATTTACAGTCTGTGAGAATGCATTGAGATGGATTCCATCAGTAGGCTGATTCAAATGTATATTCATGGGCAACCGAATGAGTGTTGGAGTTTGGGTGTGATTGTCTGCGATGATGAACTGATTCTCCTTGCGACGAAGGAGAGAGAGGAAGGAAACTCTGGTCTAGATGCTGCGGTGTTTGGATAAACGGGACTGTTGAAATGTTCTCAGGATTGAAACCTCCCTTGTCTCACGCCCAACAGTACACTCCCTGGCTGGGCTGAGCACGATGTGGAGATGCCGACGTTGGACTGGGGTAAACACAGTAAGAAGTTTAACAACACCAGGTTAAAGTCCAATAGGTTTATTTGGTAGCAAAAGCCACACAAGCTTTCGGAGCTCTAAGCCCCTTCTTCAGGTGAGTGGGAATTCTGTTCACAAACAGAGCTTATAAAGACACAGACTCAATTTACATGAATAACGGTTGGAATGCAAATACTTACAACTAATCAAGTCTTTAAAAAACGAAACAATGTGAGTGGAGAGAGCATCAAGACAGGCTAAAAAGATGTGTATTGTCTCCAGACAAGACAGCCAGTGAAACTCTGCAGGTCCACGCAACTGTGGGAGTTACAAATAGTGTGACATGAACCCAATATCCCGGTTGAGGCCGTCCTCGTGTGTGCGGAACTTGGCTATCATGTCACACTATTTGTAACTCCCACAGTTGCGTGGACCTGCAGAGTTTCACTGGCTGTCTTGTCTGGAGACAATACACATCTTTTTAGCCTGTCTTGATGCTCTCTCCACTCCCATTGTTTTGTTTCTTAAAGACTTGATTAGCTGTAAGTATTCGCATTCCAACCATTATTCATGTAAATTGAGTCTGTGTCTTTATATGCCTTGTTTGTGAACAGAATTCCCACTCACCTGAAGAAGGGGCTAAGAGCTCCGAAAGCTTGTGTGGCTTTTGCTACCAAATAAACCTGTTGGACTTTAACCTGGTGTTGTTAAACTTCTTACTGGGCCTAGCACAGCAGGCTGCGGGGGCGGAGTGTCCAGCCCCCTCTTCCTCTATCTCTTCATCAGAGGAATGGATTCTCTCCCATATCTCATCGTTGAAAAGGAGATCCTGTCTCTGCCGCACTGAGGTGTGGAGCGCACAGCAAGCAGCCACCCTGATTGTCTCCCTCGGGGACACAAACTGGAGGGTCCACCAGACCGGCCAAGGCATCTAAACTCCATGTTCAGCAGACCAGGATTCTGCTCGATGGTGACACCAGTGGCCTTCGCAACTGCGCCACCCTCCCCCCGCCTTCAGTCCTGGGACCTCGAACATGTGCCACTTCTTCAGAGAGTAGCCTTTGTCACCCACCAGTCATCCTTCCAAAGCATCAGGTCCACTAGAAATGTCTGGGAGTGTCTGAGGATGTATATGTCACAGCAGCTCCCTGTCTACCTTGCACACAACTGCGTTACCCACTGTTACCGACTATCTGGATGTTGACTGGTACCTTGATTCTTGAAGGTTCTTGATTAATAAGGGGATCAGGGGTTATGGGGAAAAGGCAGGAGAATGGGGATGAGAAAAATATCAGCCATGATTGAATGGCGGAGCAGATTCGATGGGCCGAGTGGCCTAATTTTGCTCCTATGGCTTATGGTCTTATGGTACCGTTTTCTGTTCATGAACAGGCTGTTCTGCTGGTGCCTTGATGGTGACCTGGGTGCAGTCAATGAAACCTTGTATCCTGGGAAACCTGCCATGGCGGCAATGTCTCTGTCTCTTCCAGCCTGACAATTGTTGTTGGTGTTTAAGCTGATGAACGGTCCGGTAGTGTGGAATATGGCGTCTGTCACAGTCTGAATACAGTGGAGAGCTGGAGGGTGCGTTACACCTTTCAGATCTCCACACCCAGCCTGAAATGGCCCTGGTGTGGAAACGTTTATCACCAATGCGACTTTCAATGCCACAAGCGCTGCACCGCCCCCCCCCACCCCCCTCCCCCCTCCCTCCCTCCCCTCCCCCCTCCACACACACTCACTCACTCATATATACTCACTCTCTCACTCACACACACATATACAAACATGTCTGAGAGTGATCTCAGGCATATCACTCAGAGATAGAATCTCCACAGTGCCGAAGAAGGCCATTCGGCCCTTCAAGTGTGCACTAACTCACTGACAGTGTATCTTAGGCCTGGCCCACCTCCACCCCATCCCTCACCCACTCCCCATAACCCCACATATTTACCCTGCTAATCCCCCTTACACTGAAGGTCAATTTAGCATGGCCAATCCACCTAACCCGCGCAGTTTCGGAGTGCTGGAGGAAACCCACACAGACACGGGGAGAATGTGCAAACTCCACACAGACAGTGACCCGAGGCCAGAATTGAACCCGGGTCCCTGGCGCTGTGAGGCAGCAGTGCTAATCACTGTGCCACCGTGCCATCATAGTGGTTTGCTAAAGGTGAAGTCTCCATAGCCCAGTCTCTCAGTCATTACCAGGCATGTCAGATGGGCCCCCTACACACAGTGTTGAGGGTGTAGCCTCAAGCTGTGCCCATGCAGCCTGCCTTCAGCTGCCTCCCTCTCCTCAGCAGCATGGCTTCCTTCCCTCACTCCATGTGACTCCTGCCCCTGTTTAGATGTCTTCCTCCCCCTCCTCCTCATCTCCTCCTCAGTAGAGGAAGTATTCCCAGGAGAATACACTATGCCCATCTTGGACTTAGCAGCAATGCTGCAGTGAAGATAGATAACAGTGTATATCAGAGTGAGGACACTGTCACGATCAATAGTCCTGATAATGTCCGGGGATTCATCCACATCATGGATTTGCCATAAAAAACCTGCCGGCAAGCTCACTTGCTAAAGTCAGACTTAGACCCACCACCAGTCTTTATATCCTCTCTCTCCACTATCAATGAGGAACAAACGAGGTTCCCACATCACAGCTTTCAGATGCAAACAACTTGTTTTGCTCTTGGGGATGTATTATTGCAGCTGACTCTACTGCTAATAAGCTTAAACATCAATCACTCATTTCAAAATGGTGGTGGGCTCCCAATTTCAGAGCCTGCCTGACATCCATTGTATCACTGTGATGACTGGTTCATGACCCAGGGACTTGGTGGTTTGAGTTATAAAGAGAAGCTGGATAGACTGGGACTTTTCTCTCTGGAATGTAGGAGACTTAAGGGTGATTTTATAGAGCTCTATAAAATAATGAGGGGCACAGATCAGCTAGATAGTCAACATCTTTTCCCAAAGGTAGAGGAGTCTAAAACGAGAGGGGTTTAAGGTGAGAGGGGAGAGATAGAAAAGGGTCCAGGGGAGCAATTTTTTTCACACAGAAGGTGGTGAGTGTCTGGAACAAGCTTCCAGAGGTAGTAGTAGAGGCGGGTACAATTTTGTCTTTTAAAAAGCATTCAGACAGTTACATGAGTATAGAGGGATATGGGCCAAACACGGGCAATTGGGACGAGCTTAATGATAAAAAAGAGGCAGCATGGACAAGTTGGGCCAAAGGGCCTGTTTCCGTGCTGTAAAGCTTGATGACTCTATGGCCTGACATCATCACACTGGACATTACGCTTCTGCAGGGCTAAAATAACTCTGTTTTCAGAGTGTATTACTCTATGTTCTCGATAGTCCAGTCAGAGGAAAACAGCCTCTCAGTATCCACACTGTCCACATCCATTGACTCCGTCTACACTTCCCGCTGCCTCGGCAAAGCAGCCAGTATAATTAAGGACCTCACGCACCCCGGACATTCTCTCTTCCGCCTTCTTCCGTCGGGAAAAAGATACAAAAGTCTGAGGTCACGTACCAACCGACTCAAGAACAGCTTCTTCCCTGCTGCCGTCAGACTTTTGAATGGACCTACCTTGCATTAAGTTGATCGTTCTCTACACCCTAGCTATGACTGTAACACTACATTCTGCAATCTCTCCTTTCCTTCTCTCCTATGTACTCTATGAACTGTACAGTGCACAGGAAACAATACTTTTTACTGTGTACCAATACATGTGACAATAATGAATCAAAATCAAATCACATTACACTGTTCAGCCCATTAAGAATTCCATACATTTCATTGAGATTACTTCATTCTTTTGGGTGACCAATAAACATTGGCCTTACCAGTATCATGCACATCTCATGAACCTATCAGAAGAAACCTCTAATGTCTCCAAACTTCAAAGGATAGCTGGTGCAGGTGTAATGGGCTGAACTCCTTCCGCAGTGTACCAATTCTGTAATTTAGAATATAAATACATTCGGCTAACCTCCTTATTGTCCTAATGCCCAGCCATTTTGGGGGGAGGGTGGAGTTAGTCCAAAATTACATGAAATTTAGTGAGTCCAACCCCACGACGAACGTGCCAAAGACCAATTTCTCTCTGAAGGAATACCAGCAAAACTTGCTCAATATCTGAGCGTGGCGTGATTGCTTTTAATGGTCTGAAGCTACCTCTACATGGATCTGAATGATAAAACACCTAAAACTCAGAGTAGGGTTTACAAGATTAAACAAACATACTTAAAAATCAAGTTAAATCAGATTTTTAATAGGATAATGGATTGAATAGATTTAAATGTGTTTCGTTTCATTAAATCTCATTCATGTAATCTCGTTCCAAAAGCCCCTGGGACATTCCAAATAACTGCAGAGTGTGAGAGTCCAATCATCTTACACTTCATGAATCTGCAAGCATTATCTAAATTGTAATCGAATTGATTAACTGGGTGTATGTGCCGGGGCAGAGGGGGATAGTGGTGGGGAGAGGGGTGAGGGGGAGGGTGAGGGGGAGGGGGAGGGGGGGGGGATGAGAGTTATTTCAGAGTAAACGTCGCCACAGCAATTGTGCTGCGTTCTGGTTTTGGAGTGTGCCGCTCTGTGACCCCCCGTGCCTCTGGCTTTGCTGAGAGTTCTGTCAGATTCACAGTCAAGTCGGATGAATTTGTACAGATTCAACACTTCATCACATCTCCCAGGGTGGCCCGAATTTCCACCTTACCATCCATCAGTTTAAGAGTGACGATGAATTGACACCACCTGCAATGGCCTCCCAGCTTTAGTCTGGAAGGCGCTGCCTGGGAGGGTGGTTGAGGCGGGTTGCCTCACATCCTTTAAAAAGTGCCTGGATGAGAACTTGGCATGTCAGAATATTCTTGGGCTATGGGCCAAGTGCTGGCAGATGAGATTAGGTCAAAGTTCAGGTGTTTCTCACATGTTGGCGCAGGCTCGATGGGTCGAAGGGCCTTTTCCGCACTGTATGATTCTATCCGTCAGTCCCACATGACAACAGTGAAGACACAGCAGAAATACCTCATTGGCTGTAAGTGTTCTGGGACATCCTGAAATCATGAAAGGTGTGATAAAAATGCAAGTTCTTTTCCCCTCTTTTAGGGTAATGTGTAGACTTGTAGGTGCCCGGATGTGACCGATAAAATAATGAAGGGACTAGACCATGTCCACACAAACATATATAATTTAGACTTTTAAGGGGCATCTGGACAAATACATGAATAGGATGGGAATAGAGGGATATAGTCCCCGGAAGGGTAGGGGGTTTTAGTTCAGTCAGGCAGCATGGTCGGTGCAGGCTTGGAGGGCCGAAGGGCCTGTTCCTGTGCTGTAATTTTCTTTGTTCCTTGTTCTATTTTCTCCCTTCTGGTCTTTCTCTGTTTTTCATTTTGTATTCTTCATATTTGTTTCAAGATTCTTCATCAGTGTGTCCTCAGCGAGAGATCTGAACTGAACTGGTCTTATGATGATGTCTGCCTCCCGAGGCAGCCTCATGGTATAGTCACATGACCACATAGAGAGGTGTCAAATTGAATATTTCAAAACACAAAATTTCCCTTTTCATATCGAGACATAGAGGTTTACAGCATGGAAACAGACCCTTCGGCCCAACCTGTCCATGCCGCCCAGTTTTTACCATTAAGCTAGTCCCAATTGCCAGCATGTGCCCCATATCCCTTATACCCATTTTACCCATGTAACTGTACCCACCTCTACTAGTGCCTCTGGCAGCTTGTTCCAAACACTCACCACCCTCTGAGTGAAAGAATTGCCCTTCTGGACCCTTTTGTATCTCTCCCCTCTCACCTTAAACCTATGCCCTCTAGTTTTAGACTCCCCTACCTTTGGGAACTAATGATACAAACATTCCCTTTTTCCTGGTGTAGAAAAGGCACATTTGGAAGCATGATCCTATTACCCATCATGCACCCACTGTTCTCAAGCATCAACATCAGTTTGGTCTACTGGTCACTGCACACATTCTCTTTAAATCACGTGGATCTGTTCATGGAACCCCTGCGCATCGCCATTGGCTGTTCTTCTGGCTGAAGCTCCTTATCTGGGGTGTATCGTTTCCATGGCTCTTGTTGCCTTGGTAACTGTTGTTATTCCACTTTAGTTGTTGGGGGGATTTGTGTTCCTCTGGGATTGATGGTGGTTCTGAACCCAGTACAGCTGGGGAGATCCCTTCTCCCTGTGCGCTCCATAGCAGTGAAGAAGCAGCTTTGCTGTGTGGAAATGCCTCTCGTTTGAGCCGGTATCTCTGGTTGAGTTTTACCAACTCCTGCTTTGATTTACCAACTGTGGAATTGCGGGTCCTCCTGGTTCCTGTGTTGTCCCTGAAATTTGTTTGGTCTGATCTCTCACAGAATCGATCACGGAAGACTTTAGTTTATCATTCTTTTTCAAGGGTATATACTCAGCTGGAACCAAAAGAGAAAACGCTGAAAAATCTCGGCAGGTCTGGCCGCATCTGTAAGGAGAGAAAAGAGCTGACGTTTCGAGTCCAGATGACCCTTTGTCAATCAGCTGGAGTCTTGTCCTAAAACCCTTCTGGTTCAGCTCTGAAATGAACATTTTCCAGCAGAACATTTAGCTTCATCTCATTGCACTGACACAGTCAACAACTACCTTGTGGTTTACTTGAATATTGCCTCTCTCTGGGATCTTCCGCCTCCCTCTCTCTGCTGACACGTTCAGGGTTACTGCCCAAGCTTTAGGCTTGCTCCAACTGCCTTTGCGTCCCATCTATGATCCGGAATGGAGATCTTCCTTCTTGCCATTTCATTGGGCTGTCAGACTAATTTGTCTGCTCGGAATGAGTCTTGTGCCATCGTCGAGCCTCAATCTTACTTTCGAGAGCTTCTTTCTCGGTTCACTATGTTGAGCCATTTTGCACAGGTCAGTGAATGTCATGATGTTGATGATGTTTCATGATGCACCTCTGTCATCATTGCAACAGTCACAAACCATTTGTTGTCTCTGGACTTGACTGTACCAACCTGTTGTATGGTCTATCAGACTGGGTCTGCTGAGATCTCTCCAGTGGCTATCTATATAGACTTGCTTTTGTTGATTTCTGGTTAAATGCGTGTGTGAAATGATCTTGTTTCTTGCAGTTAAAACACTGCTTCCTCCATACTGGACAATCCTTCTTTTCCCGTGCAATGTTGTATTCACATCCTGCTCTTTGTCTGTGATTGTTCTGCTCTTTCAGCCTGGAATGTCTCAGCAGAATGTACCTCCCGTTCTATTCCGCCATCCGTGTGCTCTTGATGACATTGTGAAACAGAAGTTTCTCATTTTTCAGTAGATTTACTCCCAGGGAGCAGTCTCCCACACCCAACACCAGTCGATCTTGGATCAGATCATCTTTTAGCTGTCCAAAAATCACCTGATTCTGCTCGCTGCCTTACCGCTGGTCTCATTTTCACTCTGAACGCTAATATGGAATACGTAATACTCATATGGAACATTCAGGCAGGGTTCAAAATGTGCATTCAAGGCTTTCAAAATCTCTGTTCTCTTTTTTTCTTTGCTCATCTCGGGGGCATGACCTCAAAATAAGGGGGAGCAGATTTAGGGCTGAGTTGAGGAGGAACCTCTTCACACAAAGGGTTGTGAATCTGTGGAATTCCCTGCCCAGTGAAGCAGTCGAGGCTACCTCATTGAATGTTTTTAAGGCAAGGATAGATACATTTTTGAACAGTAAAGGAATTAAGGGTTTTGGTGAGCGGGCGGGTAAGTGGAGCTGAGTCCACAAAACGATCAGCTATGATCTTATTGAATGGTGGAGCAGGCTCGAGGGGCCAGATGGCCAACTCCTGCTCCCAGTTCTTATGTTCTTATCTGTTAAATTTGGAGTGGCATGCACTATGTAGCAGTCCTTCCCCAACATTGCTAACAGTGTGGCTATCCTTAATGATTCAGACTTGTTCAGCACGTCGATTGCAATCTCATAGTTTCGCCATTGTAAGTGAAAAAAACTGCCATGTTTGGCTGCCCAATTTTGCTGGAGATGGGATTGGACAATTTGCAGCATCTATTTTTACTCGCTCTGTAATTTTCTTCCTGCCCTTGTTAATGTTCCTTTTGTCTGCAGCCTCTAATTTCACTTCCAGCCTGATGTGTTTTTATTTTGTCCTTTCTTCAGCAGCTATTTTGTGGTAGATTAATCCTGTTATCCGTGCCTTCTGACCTGTGTCCCACGTGCAGCCTTTGTCTGATTTCCTTTGTCTATTTTCAGCAGCTATTTTTGTAGCGTGTGAATCTTTCTGTGTTCCAGGGTTCAAAATCCTATTTTCTGTTCACTTCTGTACATCATGTTTCACATAAGGACAGCAGTCTTCATCGCTGTGCTCTCAGTGAGAGGCCTTTACTGGTCTTCAGATGTCTTCCTCCAGAGGCAGCCTCATGGCATAGTCACATGACTATGGTGACAATCTGACTGGCTACATTTCAAAACCTAAATATTTCCTCTTGCATACGGAAGTAAAAATACAAACAATGTTAATCATAGCATCCCTACAGTACAGAAGGCGGCCATTCGGCCCATCAAGTCTACACTGACCACAATCCCACCTGACACTAAGGATCAATTTTAGCATGGCCAATCAACCTAACCTGCCCATCTTTGGACTGCGGGAGGAAACCAGAGCACCAGAGGAAACCCAGGCAGAACGTGCAAACTCCATACAGTGAACCGAGGCTGGAATTGGACCCGGGTCCTTGACACTGTGATGCAGCAGTGCTAACCACTGTGTCACCGTGCCTCCCCGTAAAAACATATGTTGTTCCTGGGTTTTTTTCCTTCGTGGACTAGGTAGAGTGCTCTTTCGGAGAGCTAGTGCAGACTCGATAGGCTGAATGGCCCCCTTCTGCACTGTAAGTATTCTGTGTTGGATCTCCATGACTGCTACATAGGGCATGCCACTCTAAATTTAACAGATAAGAACATGAGGACGGCCTAAACCGGGATGTTGGATTTATGTCACATTATCAGTAACCCCCCACAGCTTGCCCCTGGTCTTGCATAATCTCACCAGCTGTTCTGTCTGGAGACAATACACATCTCTTTAACCTGTGTTTAATGTTCCCTCCAACCACATTATCTGTACCTTTTAAGACCTGGCTGGCTGTAGAGATTTGCATTCTAATTAGTATTCTGTAACTTGATTTCTGTGTCTCTGTGCCCTGTTGGAGAACAGAGACCACTCCATCTGACGAAGGAGCAGCACGCTCCGAAAGCTTATGGCATTTGCTACCAAATAAACCTGTTGGACTTTAACCTGGTGTTGTGAGACTTCTGACTGTGTTTACCCGAGTCCAACGCTGGCATCTCCACATCTTGGATCTCCATGCACAGGGCTGTGAAAGGTGTTCTCAATGTTTCCACTCTTGAAGTGTTTGCCAAGCCAGTGCAGTCTTCAAGGAGAGACAATGTTCAGTGATACAATTTTGAAGGAGGTGCAAGAGGAGAGAGAGCTAGGAGTGCCTGTGCACAAGTCTTTGGAAGAAGGCACGGCAAGTGAATAAAGCATTTGAGGAAGGATATGGGATTCTGGGCTTCAGAGGCAGGAGGTTACACTAAACATTGAATGAAACACCAGTTCAGCCCCAGCTGGAGTATTGTGGGCTGTTCTGGGAACTGCACTGTAGAATGAAAAGGAGGCTTTCGGAGAGGGTCCAAAGAAAGAGATTTCCTGGAATGGTTGACGGGTGACAGGTTCTGTGGATAGACTCCGGAAACCGGGATTATTCTCCTGGGAATGAGGGATAATTAGACCAAGGTGTTCAAAATCCTGAAAAAAAGAATAAAGAGAAACTGTTTGTGATGGCTGAGGGGTTGATAATCTGAGGACAGATTTAAGATGATTGGCCATGAGCCAGAGACAATTTGGAATTATTATTTTGTACGTGGTGAGTGGACAGAGATTCATCAGCATCTTTCAAAAGGGAATTCTTCAAATACGCAAAGTGCAGATTGCAGGAATATGGGAAAAGAGCGAGGAAGTGGAACTGATTGGATTGCTCTTAGAAGCCCTGCAGTGCAGAAGGGGCCATTCAGCCCATCGACTCTGCACCGGCTCTCTAATGGTATTTTACACAGTATATGCCCATAATAGTATATCCCCGTAACTCCCCACGCATTTCCCATGGCCAATCCCTCTAACCTACACACCTTGGGACACTAAGGGAGAAGTCATCATGGCCAATCCACCTAACCTGCACATCTTTGGACTGTGGGAGGAGACCGGAGCACCCGGAGGAAACCCACGCAGACACGGGGAGAACGTGCAAACTCCGCACAGACAGTGACCTGAGGCCGGAATTGAACCTGGGTCCCTGGCGCTGTGAGGCAGCAGTGCTAACCAGCGTGCCACCGTGCCACCCTGGTGCTCTCCCAGAGTGTGGGCAGAGACACAGCATGTGAGAGCTCCTGTGAATAAACATCTGCTGTTAAGTCCCTGGTCAC
Organism: Mustelus asterias; assembly: GCF_964213995.1. Classification (NCBI taxonomy): domain Eukaryota; kingdom Metazoa; phylum Chordata; class Chondrichthyes; order Carcharhiniformes; family Triakidae; genus Mustelus; species Mustelus asterias. The sequence continues at coordinate 87,233,964 of NC_135817.1, forward strand.
CAGTTATTGGAACCCAATACTTTGACACAGAGAGCTGTTTATGTCAAAACTCAGGATGAGTTTCTGCCTCGACTGTATGTTCGCTATATCCCAGATCGCGTATGTAATGCTTCACACCGGTGTCCAGGCTGCTCGCTCGGCCCTGAGAGACTCACAGGGATATATGAAGAAAGTGCCTGGTTTACAGTCGCAACATTATCAAATGTATTCACATCCTGAAGTGCACTGACTCGAGGGGGGATGTTAGTGGCAGGGGACTTGGAGAGAAAAACATTTGTTTACACAACACTCATCACGTCTCAGAGACACCTGAAAACACGACAGGAGAATTCGGGACTTTGGCTGACATTATCTAGGCTAAGGCAGGTGGCAGAGTTGATCGAGGGAGGGGCATTGGCCAGGAAAGTGTGAGAACTCTCTGCTCTTTCACTGAGATCTTTGTTCACAGGGGGGGTGATGGCGGGGGGGGGGGGTTAGGGGGTGAGATTGAATTCCCCCCCCACTGAGTGGTGTCTGGAGAATAGTCCATCGAGTTCACTCAGGCAGTCAGGGGATGTGGACCCACAAGTTTCCCAGACGATGGCAGGACAGGGTTGCCTCAAGGTTTCACCCTTTGACCTCCACGAACCCCCACCCCTCCCATCCCCCCTACCCCTCCACATGGCCACCAGCGACCCCGTTGGATCATTGCTGCCCATCTGACGAATGTCCTTTTCTTTCCCCACTCCAACCCTTTCCAAAACCCGTCAACAAACATTTTATTTCTTTGACATCTCTACAGGTGGAATTTTCCCTTTTGTGCACAGAGTGGTGGCTGAGGGGAGAAATCCGATGCGTATCTCGTCAGCTGCACTGCCGGCTTTTCCCATCACTCTGTGCAGCTCTCTGCACTGAAGGAAATGGAGGCTTGCCCCCACACCGTCAGGCTGGCAGGGCGGGGCTGGAGAAAGCTGGCAACGCCGGGCATCCTGGTGTTGGATCACCGCTTTTAAAGGGCGCCCTGATTTCCGATAAAGAAAAGCAGAAACCCTCCCCCTCCTCCTACAGACACAGAGGTTCCCCCTCCCTCAGTTGTACACAAGACCCCCCCCCCGCACCCCCACCTCCTCCTGCTGCCCATGGAAATGGGGAACCCCTCAAAATGAAGGTCCTACGAAGGGCACCCCTTCCAATGCCCCAGCACTAGTGCCAGGGGTCAGAGCCAGGGTACTGCCTATGCATGTCCCTCTCCCATTCAGGGGCTAGGCTTACCCGTGCAGTTTCCTTACACCTGGTCCACAATTTTAATAACCTGCTGTAAACCCCACCGGCGAGGGGGGAGTTCCCAAAGTGGGGGGGGGCGGGGGGGGGGACAGTAGGGTGGGGAAGCCCGAGCTTTTCCAAAGTTTATTTATTAGTGTCACAAGTAGTTTTACATTAACACTGCAATGAAGTTACTGTGAAAATCCCCCAGTTGCCACACTCCGGCGCCTGTTCGGGAACACTGAGGGAGAATTTAGCATGGCCAATGCACCTAATCAGCACATCTTTCAGACTGTGGGAGGAAACTGGAGCATCCGGAGGAAACCCATGCAGACACGAGGAGAACGTGGAGACTCCACACAGACAGTGACCCAAGGTTGGATTTGAACCTAGTTCCCTGGCGCTGTGAGACAGCAGTGCTAACCACCGCACCACCCATGGTGTCATTATAATTTATTTAAATGAGGTCCTGGGTGGGAATCTCATGACATCACTGGTGTGGGGGTGGGAATCATCTGGAAACAAGATCTCACCGACAAGATTCAGGTGTTCCGACTCTTGTGGAATTTTGCGCCCACGTTGAACATGGGCAGCACATCACGGCCTGATTCTCCACCCTTGTGTTACTCACAGTGATGTCCTAAACATTGATTTTCCACTTCTAGTGACTCCAGGATGGGCAATCCTGACCTATGGGAGTGCGGGTTCTGATATTTCATTCGAAGGTTTGGAGGAGCAGCTGAGCCTGAGTTTAACTTCATTTTAAATTGGACACAGATTCCATCAAATGAACAGATGGACTCTGGAAGGTCAAAGCAAGGTGATGGGGCAGGGGGCAAAGGTCAAAGATCAGGTCGAGTGTCAAAGAATAAGTCGAAGATTAAATGGTTGCTTGGATTAAATTAAACCACGTTTCCATCAATACAAATTCCTCCTGAATATTGACCCAGAACAGCGAGTGGTTTAATTGTCCACCACTATTCATGACTGGATGTGGCAGGACTGCAGAGCTTAGATCTGATCCATTCGTTGTGGAATGGCTTCCTCTGTCTATTACTTGCTGCTTATGATGTTTGGCAAGCAAGGAATCCAGTGTTGTAGCTTCACCAGGTTGATACCTAGTTTTTAGGTACACCTGGTGCTGCTTCTGGTCTGCCCTCCTGCACTCTTCATTGAACCAGGGTTGATGCCCAGTTTGACAGTTATCAGGAACAAAGAAAATTACAGCACAGGAACAGACCCTTCGGCCCTCCAAGCCTGCACCGACCATACTGCCTGACTGAACCAAAGCCCCCTGCCCTTCCGGGGATCATATCCCTCTATTCCCATCCTATTCGTGTATTTGTCCAGATGCCCCTTAAAGTCACTGTCGTATCTGCTTCCCCCGGCAGCGGGTTCCAGGCACCCACCACCTTCTGTGTAAAAAACTTGCCTCATGCATCTCCTTTAAACCTTGCCCCTCGCACCTTAAACCTATGGCCCCTAGTAATTGACTCTTCCACCCTGGGAAAAAGCTTCTGACTATCTATTCTGTCCATGCCTCTCATAATCTTGTAGACTTCTATCAGGTCGCCCCTCAACCTCCGTCATTCCAGTGAGAACAAACCACGTTTCTCCAACCTCTCCTCATAGCTAATGCCCTCCATACCAGGCAACATCCTGGTAAATCTTTTCTGTACCCTCTCCAAAGCCTCCACATCCATCTGGTAGTGTGGCGACTAGAATTGGACACTATATTCCAAGTGCGGCCGAACTAAGGTTCTATAAAGCTGCAACATGACTTGCCAATTTTTAAACTCAATGCCCCGGCTGATAGAATGATAGAATGATTATGACACAGATGGAGGCCATTTGGCCCATTGTGTCTGTACTGGCTCTCCAGGAACAATGAACCTGGTGCCACTCCCCCACCTTGTCCCGGTAGCCCTGCACACTCCTCCTTTTCAGATAATGATCCAATTCCCTCTTGAATGCCTCAATTGAACCAGCCCCCAGCGAGAAGGCCCAACACCTTCTGCAGGATGGGCATCAGACGGACCAAGAGAGGAAAGAGGGACAGAAAGGTGATGGAGGGAAAACCCTCGACAGAAATGCAGCAACCTGTACACACAGACTGTCTAGACAGATAATCACAGACGTCTGTGACCTGGTCACTGAAGACATTGCACCTCATAGCACTAGTCTAGTCACCAGACCTGGCCCGTAGACATCTAAGTCACCGTGAGTTAGGAGGTAAGCAGCAGAGCGTTAGAAACCTGACTAGATTGATCCAAACATGGAGTTCCAGGAAAGATGGGAATGCATTTGGGCGGTGACCAAACATTCAAGGACTTTGGAGTGGAAGGAGAGGTTGGAAATTGGGACAGTAGTTTAGAGGTGGCATGGTGGCACAGTGGTTAGCACTGCTGCCTCACAGCGCCAGGGACCCCGATTCGATTCCCAGCTTGGGTCACTGTCTGTGTGGAGTCTGCACGTTCTCCCTGTGTGTGTGTGGGTTTCCTCCGGGTGCTCCGGTTTCCTCCCACTCTCCAAAGATGGATGGATGGATTGGCCATGCTAAATTGCCCCTTATTGTTCAAAAGTGTGTGGGTTGAGTCTATCGACCATAGGGTGGGGTTATGGGACTATGGGGTTACGGAGATCGGGGGGATGGGGGGGATGTTGGGCCTGGGTAAGGTGCTCTTTTGGAGAGTTGGTGCAGACCCGATGGGCTGAGCGGTCTCCTTCTGTACTGCAGGCATTCAATGGTTTATGAGGATATAAGGAGACGGCGATGACAGCAGATTAAAAGGGAAGTGGGAGGGGGGTGGGAATGGGGTCGAGGGGTCAGGATGGTGGGTCTGGGAAGGGATGTGAAGGGAGATAGGGCCCGGATTTTACAGCCCCCAGCCATGGTGTGTCTCCCCCTGGTGGATATGGGCATTGGAATTGCTGTTTATTTCACTGAGGTCAATGGGCCTCTCACACTGCCGGAGGTCAGGGTGGAGGAGGCAGGGGAGGAGAGGGGGTTTGAGAAGATAGTTTGTAGATTAAAAGGCAAAAGGAGAGAGTTAGAAGCGAGGGAGAGGTGGAGGAGAAACTTTCCCCATTTGCTGAAAAACTGACAATGAGGAAGCAGCCAATTATTACTTGAATAATTAACAGAGTTTATAGAGCAGACAAGAATCTAACAAAATAGAATTAATTTAAAAATATGAAAAGCCCAACTCTCTCCTTACCAGGAATCTTCACAAAAACACAAATGTTTTCTTTTGTATCTGTTAATTGGCAGAAACTGGGCCTGCGGCTCTCCGAGGTGTTGTTGCCATGGTGAAATTATTCTGATTTTAGTTGTGGTACAGGCTTCACCCATCAAAGGTAGGCCTTTGTTAACTTGCTATGGTAAATACGCCTGAGTTCTCTCCCTCTTGTCTTGCTTGAGCGAGTGACAAAACTGAGATAAAACAGTGCAATGTATGTACTAGTAATCGGGGAGGCCATTCGGCCCATCGAGACCGATATACAGGAACAAGATGAGGCCATTCAGCCCCTCAAATCTATTATACATGAACAGGAGGCAGTTATACAGCCCCTTGAGCTTAATATATATAAGAATACAGGGTGGCACGGTGGCTCAGTGGTTAGCACTGCTGCCTCACAGCGCCAGGGAGCTGGGTTCGATTCCAGCCTTGGGTCACTGTCTGTGTGGAGTCTGCACTTTCTCCCCGTGTCTGCGTGGGTTTCCTCCGGGTGCTCCGGTTTCCTCCCACACTTCAAAGATGTGCGGGTTAGGTTGATTGGCCATGGAAAACTTCCCCTTAGGGTCAGGGGAACTAGCAAAGTAGATATGTGGGGTTTTGGTCTGGGTGGGATTGTGGTCAGTGCAGACCCGATGGGCCAAATGGCCTCCTTCTGCACTGTAGGGATTCTATGAACAGGAAGAGACATTTCAACCTTTCAATCCTGGTACATAGGAACAGGGAGAAGTCATTCAACCATTTGAACCCATTACATAGCAACTCAATGTGACAATTCAGCCCTTCAAGCCTTGCTCCAATGTAACATTGTTTAGACTCCTCCCACTGTCTACCCGCCCCAAAAACCATGGATGTGGCCAGGGGTTTGGGTAGCTCTCATTGTAGTTGGAATGGCCTAACGACTGGAGGTCAAAACTCTCCCAAACCTGGAAGGAGGGGTATTGATATTTGCATCTGATAACAAATTGTTGGGTCGAGTAAATTCATTAGAGAAGCAAAGGATATTGATAAAGGGCGGAAATGTCCAGTCACGCTCGGCCCAAAACCGGAAAATTCCACCTGAAGTCAACTGGCCTTTGCGTGGTCCATCCCCTGGCCCCCCCACCACCCCCACCGCCACCCCCGGCTGCTACGATTCTCGTGTTGGAGGGGACAGGAAAATTCCCCTCCAGATGTGCGAATTCGCTGCACAGCGGCAGACGGGATTCAAGGTGATAGATGAAAAAAGAGCAATAAATTTTTGCTCCGTGGGTTTGACTGGGTGCCATGAAGAGCAGAGGGCTTCGGAGGTTCATCCGGAATTAAGGGCAGGAGGCGAAGGTTGATCGGAAATCTAGGTTTTTATCAGTGCCGGATCATAAAGATGAGTTTGTATTAATATTTTCCAAGTTGTGTTTTTGCAATAATGTAAAGGCCCAAATCACTCATAAGAGATTGGGTAAACAGATTGTGGAATGACTTAACATTCGGCACATGAGAAAAGTTACACTTGGATATAAAGCCTGAAGACATCAGAGCTGTGTGCGTGTGTGTTTGTGTGCTTCTCAAAGCAAAAGTGAGACTAAGACTGCATCACATGACACATTTGCTCTCTAGTGATGTCATGCTGATATTCCTTAATGGCACAACACAACATTGGGTATGATATTAGAGTGAGTTGAGGTACTGAGTACAGTATGGGGTTAGATAGAGTAATGGGTACAGTATTGGGATTAGTTGGAGTATTTATTGCAGGATTGGGATTCACATATTAGAGAAAACATTGAAGATTTACAGAGGGGAGAGCAGATTCACTCACCCAATGTACAGAAATACAAAAGGCCGTGAATGTAGCCCAATCCATCACGCAAACCAGCCTCCCATCCATTGACTCTGTCTACACTTCCCGCTGCCTCGGCAAAGCAGCCAGCATAACTAAGGACCCAGCGCACCCCAGACATTCTCTCTTCCACCTTCCACCTGGGATCAATGGGGAAAAAGTAGTATTAGGCTGTTGAGTTGGATGATCAGCCATGATCGTAATGAATGGTGGAGCAGGCTCGAGGGGCTGAATGGCCTCCTCCTGCTGTGTTTCTATGTTTCTTCCGTTGGGAAAAAGAGACAAAAGTCTGCGGTCACGTACCAACCGACTCAAGAACAGCTTCTTTCCTGCTGCTGTCAGACTTTTGAATGGACCTACCTCGTATTAAGTTGATCTTTCTCTACACCCTAGCTGTGACTGTAACACTACATTCTGCACTCTCTTGTTTCCTTCTCTATGAACGGTATGCTTTGTCTGTATAGCGCGCAAGAAGCAATACTTTTCACTGTATGTTAATACACGTGACAATAATAAATCAAATCAAATCGAAGCATAGGAAAGCTAACACAGATTTGAAAAAGTGGGTATTGGAAGAATGCAGGTTCTGGGATGAGATAGTGGGATTGTTAAAAATGATGAATGACCAGGATGAGGCAGATGATAATAATTTGGTTCCAGTCATTGAGGAGTTTGTAATTTAAGATTGAACATAACAGATTTCAAACAGAGCACAGGGAAAACCCTTTTTCACACACTGAGCGGGGAGGCTCGGGGTTTTACTTCCAGGGGTAGTGTCCAAGGCAGAAACTCTGTCAACATTCAGGGTTTGGTTGGCTGGCTAGGTGGAGGGATTATGGGAAGAGAACATGTAAACATGGGCGGCACGGAGGCACAGTGGTTAGCACTGCAGCCTCACAGCGCCAGGGACCCGGGTTCGATTCCCGCCGTGGTCATTGTCTGCCCGGAGTCTGCACATTGTCCCCGTGTCTACGTGGGTTTCCTCCGGGTGCTCCGGTTTCCTCCCACACTCCAAAGATGTGCGGGTTAGGTTGATTGGCCACGGTAAATACCCCATTAGTGTCCCAAGATGTGTAGGTTAGGTGATTAGCGGGGTAAATATGTGGGGTTATGGGGACAGGTTTTAGGATGCTCTGTCGGAGGGTTGGTGCTGACTCGATGGGCTGAATGGTCTGCTCTAGGGATTCTATGACTCAGAGGGGGAATTCTATGATACTGTAAAGCTTACTGGGAGTGTTGATGCTGCCGGAAAGCAAAGGGCAACATTGATTTGTGGGGCCGAATGGCCAGTTTCTGTGCTGTAATTTCAATCCTTTTCTATGAGGAGAGGTTGGAGAAGCCTGGTTTGTTCTCACTGTATCGACGGAGGCTGAGGGGTGACCTGATAGAAGTCTCCTGCTGCAGTTTTCTTTGTTCTTTGTTCTCTGTATTGCACACTCTGCGTCACACTCCTGTCTATTCCACACACTCGGTATCCCATTCCTGTACACATTGCACACTCTGCTTCACACTCCTGTCTATTCCACACACTCGGTATCCCATTCCTGTACACATTGCACACTCTGCTTCACACTCCTGTATATTCCACACACTCGGTATCCCATTCCTGTACACATTGCACACTCTGCGTCACACTCCTGTAATAACTTTCGTGGCAGTGTTGCCAGTGGCACTTTCTGCTTTGGGTTTCGGCTCCCAGCAGTGGGTGAGATAATACCAGAATATTCCATCCAGTTCTCCATTTGATTCCAGATATTTTAACAAACAATCAATTAGGGATTTTCCGAAAGGGACCACCAAGACTAATAGTCTCATTAGTATTGTGGAGACACTTGCTATAGAGTGAAATATGGGAGATTATCTGAACCTTGCCACTAAAATTCTCATCTGTCCCCAATTAAAAATGATGCATACCAGCATTCACTGGGACTAATGATCAGATTACTGGGAGATTACGGCTTCTCATATCATTTGCTCACTTTATAAAACTCATTTGTTGTAAAGGATGGAGATAAAATGATTCCGCCTGATGATTTACATTGCGCTATCTTGTTAACTTCAACCTCCATCTGGTCAGGAGCAGAGCGAGGAACATTGTTAACAGCAGAAAGACATGGCTGTCGCTGACGTGAGGAATGGTAATATTGGAAATGTTGACATTGGAACTGGAGGAGGCCATTCAGCCCCTTGAGCCTGATCCTGCATCCAATCAAATGATGCCTGAGCTGTGGTTTCTTTCGTGTGGCTAACAGATATCTATCAATCTCAGATTTGAAGTTAACAACTCGATAAGCATTCATTGGCATTCGCGGAGGAGAGTTGCAAACTTCCACCGCTCTCTCTGAGCAAGGTTAAAGACAACAAACGGACAGGCCGGGATTTCCTGGCATCCAGCGTCAGCTCGCTATTGGCCGGCAGTGGAACTTTCCAGGAACATCAAAGTCTACGGCAGTTTGTATGGATCTCCCAGACTGACAGTGGGGAAAGCACTGGAGGGAAGGTGTTGGAGGGGGGCGGTGGGAGGGGTGGGGGGGGGGGGGGGAGCGGGGGGGTGTGCGGCGTGAGGGATGAGGGGGAGCAGTTAACCTTCAGGGGGGCAGGAGGCCCTGAAGAGCTGGAGTATTCTGCCCTTAGACTATGAATCCTAGTCATGAACTCTCCAAATCAGCTCAAATAGTTACAAGTAAAGCTCCCTCTACACTGTCCCCATCAAACACTCCCAGGACAGGTAAGCATGGGGTTAGATACAGAGTAAAGCTCCCTCTACACTGCCCCCATCAAACACTCCCAGGACAGGTACAGCATGGGGTTAGATACAGAGTAAAGGTCCCTCCACACTGTCCCCACCAAACACTCCCAGGACAGGTACAGCACGGGATTAGATACAGAGTAAAACTCCCTCTACACTGTCCCCATCAAACACTCCCAGGACCGGTACAGCACGGGGTTAGATACAGAGTAAAGCTCCCTCTACACTGTCCCCATCAAACACTCCCAGGACAGGTACAGCACGGGGTTAGATACAGAGTAAAGCTCCCTCGACACTGTCCCCATCAAACACTCCCAGGACAAGTACAGCACGGGATTAGATACAGAGTAAAGCTCCCTCTACACTGTCCCCATCAAACATTCCCCGGACAGGTACAGCACGGGATTAGATACAGAGTAAAACTCCCTCTACACTGTCCCCATCAAACACTCCCAGGACCGGTACAGCACGGGGTTAGATACAGAGTAAAGCTCCCTCTACACTGTCCCCATCAAACACTCCCAGGACAGGTACAGCACAGGGTTAGATACAGAGTAAAGCTCCCTCTACACTGTCCCCATCAAACACTCCCAGGACAGGTACAGCACGGGGTTAGGTTAACCAAATACAGTCAGCTTGGATTGAGAAATGGAATAATCAGCGTGTGGAATCTTTAACATTTCTAACACTATTCCTGATATCGGGTGCAATCATCCGATTTTCTTGAATTTTTGAACTTTGCATTGCACAGAAAAAGGTGTTGGGATCTGAAGCTGGGATAAAGTTTGAGAGTGGATTCAAAGTCGATTTGCAGAGAATATTCAAGAGAGAGGGTCAGTTAGTTTGCTGCCCTCATGGTCAGCACTGGTGGGTTTTGATATTTACAAAATAACTCAGTTTCCAAAGTGAGTTACTGGCCTGTCCCGTGCTGTTAACAGGAAAATATTCAGTGCAGTGAAGGGATACTTTCATGATCTATTTAATCTCAGGATCTGGTATTGTTGGCAAGGTTGGCACCTACTGGCACCTTGTTAACCAATGGGAAAGTGAGCTTCCATCCGTTTGCTGCCGGTTCAGTGAAGTAGCCATAAGTCAACCAATAAAGTGGTTAGCACTGCTGCCTCACAGCGCCAGGGACCCGGGTTCGATTCCCGGCCTCGGGTCACTGTCTGTGTGCAGTTTGCACGTTCTCCCCGTGTCTGCGTGGGTTTCCTTCGGGTGCCCCAGTTCCTCCCACAGTCCAAAGATGTGCGGGTTAGTTGCACTGGGAGTGTCAGGAAGACTAGCTAGAGTAAATGCAATGGGATTATGGGGATAGGGCCTGGGTGGGATTGTGATCGGTGCAGGCTCGATGGGCCGAATGGCCTTCTTCTGCACTGTCAGGATTCTAGGAATAAAGAAAATCCAAATACTGCAGTTGGAAATCAGTGATAAAAACAGAAAACATTGGATACATTCAGCAGATCAGGCAGCCTTGGTAGTGGAACGAATCTGAGAAACTCAGCTAATGTTCTGGGGACCCGGGTTCGAATCCTGCCACGGCAGATGGTGGAATTTGAATTCAATAAAAAATACCTGGAATATAGAATCTACTGATGACCATGAAACCATTGTCGATTGTCGGAAAAACCCATCTGGTTCACTAATGTCCTTTAGGGAAGGAAATCCCCTGTCCTTATCTGGTCTGGTCTACATGTGACTCCAGAGCCACAGCGATGTGGTTGACTCTCAACTGCCCTCGGGCAACTAGGGATTGGCAATAAATGCTGGCCCAGCCAGCGACGCCCATGTCCCATGCATGAATCAAAAAAGAAAGAGGGCATTACTGATCAGTGATATGCAGCGATTTTCAAGATGTCTTTCTGGTCTGCAGCAGGTCCTTGGAAGGAAAGACATTCATGAACACGGGACTTACTGACCTCCCAATCAGGCAAAGTCTTGATTTTAAAATCTAGCCAGTGCAGCTCCCCTCTCGATCTCTGGAATATTCTCCATTCTGACAAACCTTCCAGCTTCTCTGTGTTTCCTCTCGTTGGCCCCTTCAGCCTCCCCAGTTTTACTCACTCCACAATTGGCGGCCATTCCTTCAGTTGCCTGGGTCTGAAGCGCTGGAATTCCCTTCATAAACCTCTCGACCTCTCTTATGTGGCCCTGTGCCAAATGCTGCATTATAACTCTCCTGTATATATGTGTCAGTGTGTGAATGTGTGAATGTGTGAGTGAGTGAGTGTGTGTGTGTGTGTGTGACTGTGTGTGTGAGTGTGTGTGTGTGACTGTGTGTCTGTAAATGTGTGTGTACATGTGTGTATGTCTGAATCTGTGTGTATGTATGTGCGTCTGTGAATCAGGGTGTGTGTGAGTCTGTGTGTGTCTACGTGTGTGTGTCTAAGTGTGTGTGTCTAAGTGTGTGTGCGTTTGGGTGTGTGTGTGTGACTAAGTATGTGTGTGTTTAAGCATTTGTGTGTGTGTGTCTAAGTGTGTGTGCGTGTTTGGGTGCGTGTGTGTGACTAAGTATATGTGTGTGTGTGTCCGTGTCCGGATCTGTCCGTGTGTTTGAGGGTGTGTGTGTGTGTATGAGTGTCTAAGTGTGTGCGTGTGTGTGTGTGTGTGTCCGGATTTGTCTGTGTGTTTGAGGGTGTGTGTGTGTGTTGTGTCTAAGCGTGTGTGTGTGTGTGTTTGTGTCTAAGTTTGTGTGTGTGTGTCTCAGGCACACCCTTATTCTGGGGTGAAGGAGAGGACATTGCACTGGGAGCCGGAGAAACATCAAGCCCCAATATTTATTTGTCAAGGTGCAGACAGTTTCCACATAGTGCGCAGATAATGTCCTGTGTGTGACATTAATATGAAGAGACTGGATCAAGGGATCAAAAAACAGAAGGCAGAGAAAACTGAGAGTAGAAAGGTGTGGGATTGGCATCTTATTAGAGACCATTTAAAGAAGGGAATCACAGCTGCTCTCATCTCATTCCAATTCCTGAAATGTGCGGGTACCTGCTTTGCATTAATAAGTGATATTAATGAATTAATTCAGGTGCCTTAATCCCCCATCTGTTTACTTTCCGCCGGATTTACAACAAAGAGGTCTGTAGATCATTTAAAATAAACTAGCAAGCTTCATTCAATGTTAAGAAAGGACAGTGTTACATTTTTGATTTTATCCCTGCTCAGGGACTGGTTAATTTCTGAGTTCCCTGCTCCAGTGCGGCTCTCTGTAACCAGAACATTAAAAGCATCGTTCTTTATTTAACACTTTGCTGTCTGCTCCCCCGTTTGAATTTTCAACTCTTTGGAGGTTTTATCACCTTATCCCTCCATTTATTTGTTATTGTGTCTCTCCCTCCAGCTATTTCTCATTCTCTCTCTCTCAGTCTCTCTATCTGTCTCTCAGATTCTCTCTTTTCTCTCTCTTCCTCTCTCTCAGTGTCTGTTTCTCCTTCTCTCAATTTCTTTGTTTCTCACTCTCCCTATTGGCCTGTCTCTCAGTCTCGCTCACAATTTCTCCCTCTCTCTATCATTCAGTTTCTCTCTCTTTTTATGTCTTTATCTCTCTTTCTTTCTCACTCAGTTTCTCTCTCTCTCTTTCTGTCTTTCTCTGTTTATTTATATCCATTGCTCATTTGAACTCTCCGGCCGGTATTTTATAAATCCTGCCCGAGGCCGACGGAGAATTCCTTGCAGCAACCAGCCCCCAGCCCCCCCTCCACCCCCCGCCCCCCCCTCCACCCCCCGCCCCCCCTCCTCACCCCCCGCCCCCCCTCCACCCCCCCCCCCCGCCCCCCCTCCACCCCCCCGATTCCGGGCCGGGCGTGGCGGTAGAATTCCGGCCTCTCTGTCCAGTGTGAACACAATGAGATTGAGTGGATAGGAAATGGTTGTCAGCTCTGATGCTGTCGGTCTCCCTCTGTATCTGCGATTTATTTCTCTGTGTCTGCCGCACTCTCTCTGTTTTTCTCACTCACATTCCCTGGTTTTCAATGGCCGGGACTTTCCAGCCTCGACACGGTGAGTTCCATCATGGTGCAAGTTGTACAGTCAGCCAGAGGTCCGTTGACATTGGCTGGGCTGGACAATCCCCCCTGTGGACTGGACAATCTCCCCCCACAGACTGGACAATTCCCCCCCGCGGACTGGACAACTTCCCCCCCTCCCCCTTCCTTTGTGGGGACAATCTACTCCCCGCGGACTGGACAATCCCCCCCTTGCGGTCTGGATAATCCCCCCCCGTGGTCTGGAATGGTCAATTCCCCCCATGTGTCGCTCTCTGCCTTGCTGCCTGTTTTTCCATCTCCCAACATATGATTGAGGACCAGGTGTCGGCTATTCAGCCCCTTGAACCTGTACTATCCCAATCTAACTATCCCCCTGTATCAAGTTCACCCTCTCTTGGGCCAGCATTGCTTTGTGCTATTGAAATAACGGATCTGACTTTAACTCCCCAACCCACCCTGGTGCAAATTGGGTCGGGAGGGGGCAGTGGGCAGATGGGGTCAGAATAGGGTGTATGACTACAATGAAGGAAATGAGTTACCCCTCCAATTCCACTGCCCTACTGCTGAGTGCCAATATCAACCTGCTGTTGAGCCAAGTAGAGCATTATCTATGGGGAGGCAATGGGTCGAGGGGCCGAAAGGGCTACTCCTATTGCTATATCTTCTGGTTCCTCCTTAAACATGCTGAGCATCAGCATCTGATCTGAATTTTAGTGTGGGGCTTGCATAGGGCAGAGGGAGCAGCGATGGTTTACTGGTTGCCTCCTCTGCAGGTCCATCTCATGAGGAGGGCAGTTGCGATCAGAAGATTTTTGATTTGATTTGATTTATTATTGTCACACGTATTAACATACAGTGAAAAGTATTGTTTCTTGGGCACTATACAGACAAAACGTACCGTTCATAGAGAAGGAAAGGAGAGAGGGCAGAATGTAGTGTTACAGTCATAGCTAGGCTGTAGAGAAAGATCAACTTAATGCAAGGTAAGTCCATTGAAAAGTCTGATGGCAGCAGGGAAGAAGCTGTTCTTGAGTCGGTTGGTACGTGTCCTCAGACTTTTGTATCTTTTTCCCGACCGAAGAAGGTGGAAGAGAGAATGTCCGGGGTGCGTGGGGTCCTTAATTATGCTGGCTGCTTTGCCGAGGCAGTGGGAAGTGTAGACAGAGTCAATGGATGGGAGGCTGGTTTGCGTGATGGATTGGGCTACATTCACGACCTTTTGTAGTTCCTTGCGGTCTTGGGCAGAGCAGGGGCCATACCAAGCTGTGATACAACCAGAAAGAGTGCTTTCTATGATGCATCTGTAAAAGTTGGTGAGAGTCGTAGCTGACATGCCAAATTTCCTTAGTCTTCTGAGAAAGTAGAGGCGTTGGTGGCCTTTCTTAACTATAGTGTCGGCAAGATTCCCAGGAAGCTGTTACAAAATACCTACCACACAGAAAGAGGCCATTCAGTCCAACTTTCCATGCCGGTATTTATGCTCCACACCCGTCACTTCCCATCTCTCTTCATGAAGTCATTCTGAGATCATGCTACAGGCTTCCCGATAACCCAGAGATATCACTAACAAAGGAGAATGTTGCCCTTTTTGCTCTTGTGCTATCACCAGCCGACGGGGAGTCAAAGGTCAGAATTAAAGGTGTTAGCCAGGCCTGCACCTTAAGCAGAGAAAATGTTGTTCACTGCACAGAATGCGGGTGGGAGCCCACACCCAGTTAGAAGACCAAATGTGTGAGGAATTAAAACAAGGCTGGAGGGTTTGCCTGTCTGAAATTAGAAGGAGAATCCCCCAGAAAACTACCGCAAGTTGGGAGAGGAGAAGAACAAAATTAAAACCCATGGGAGCTACGAAACACTTTGGATTGGTCCCAGGAGATTGGATGCATTCTTAAGTGACCAAGTATCATAGAATCACAGAACCCCTATAGTGCAGAAGGAGGCCATTCAGCCCATCGAGTCTACACCACCCACAATCCCACCCAAGCCCCATTCCCGCAACCCCACATATTTACCCTGCTAATCCCCCGACACTAGGGTCAATTTAGCATGGCCAATCACATCTTTCGGACAGTGAGGAAACCGGAGTAAACCCACGCAGATACGGGGAGAACGTGCAGACTTCGCACAGACAGTGACCCGAGGCCGGAATCGAACCCGGGTCCCTGGTTCTGTGAAACAGCAGTGCTAACCCGCTGTGCCACTGTGTCGCCCAGGAGACTGGGAGAAAATTCACGCTCTCCACGGAAAAATGACCTTGGACCTTTAACATCCACCTGAGAGGTCAAACAAGCCCTTGGTTTAATCTCTCATTCTGACAGTGCAGCACTCCCCCAGTACTCCACTGGGAGGGGCAGCCTAGGTTATGGGTTAAAGGTAGGGGGTGTGGGGTTTGGGCCTAAGCCCCTCTGTCTCAGATTGGGTTGCTTGGCTGAGATAGACGTGCAGCGTATTCTGGTTTCATTTCTTCCAATGTGCGAGAGACGAGTCAGTGGAATTCACAAAGCCAGACATTCATTGAATCTGTCCTTTCGAAGACATCCCACTTGACATTTAGTGAGAAGAAGCACAGGGCGACACAATAGGTATCGGGGCTGGGGTTACTCAGGATTAATTCAGGCCACTATATAATTCTGATTGGTGCCGAGTGTAGCTAAGTTCCATTCAATAGCGTTGACAGCACACAGATTCTTTGAAGATTTTCCTGTCAACAGCAACAAAAGAGAAAGGCTTTAATTGGGTTTTAATCTTGCTCGGCAGCTCAGCATTAACCTCCCGGGGTTGAGACAATCTCTCACCGCTGCCTCACTGCTCAGCGACTTTCACACAACAGGGACCAGTATCCCTTCTCAACGCAGCTTCACCGAATCCTCACGGATTACTCACCTTTCAGGCAGGGAGGGTAAGGAACATCAAGGGGATCATCAGGGGGGTGTGGGGAGTGGTCATAGTCTCGGGGGATAGACCTGGAGGGAGGGCATCTTTCTCGCGGCGGGAGGCAGCATACCATTGGCCGGTGGTGGGATTTTCCAGTCCCGCCGCAGCGAATGGGATTTCCCATTGACTCCACCCCACACCGTTGGGATACCCGCAGCAGCGGGTGGTGGGGTGGGGGGCGAGGCGGGGGGCGGAGGGGGGGGGGTGGGCGTGAGGGGGAGGGGGCAGTCAGTGGGACCAGAAGATCCCACCGATGTGAACAACTGGAAAATTCCAGCCTGTATTGCTCAAGCCGCACTTCGGAGGTATAAGCACAAATTAAATGCCCTCTTGCAGTACTGAGGGAGTTTTTGATTTGATTTGATTTATTATTGTCACATGTGTTCACATACAGTGAAAAGTATTGTTTCTTGCGCTCTGTACAGACAGAGCATACCGTTCATAGAGAAGGAAAGGAGAGAGTGCAGAATGTAGTGTTACAGTCATAGCTAGGGTGTAGAGAAAGATCAACTTAGTGTGAGGTAGGTCCATTCAAAAGTCTGACGGCAGCAGGGAAGAAGCTGTTCTTGAATCGGTTGGTGAGTGACCCCAGACTTTTGTATCTTTTTCCCGACGGAAGAAGGTGGAAGAGGGAATGTCCGGAGTGCGTGGGGTCCTTAATTATGCTGGCTGCTTTGCCGAGGCAGCGGGAAGTGTAGACGGAGTCAATGGATTTCGATGGAGTCTCGATCATCTCACCACCGCTGTGGGAGTGCGGCAGTGCCAGAGGTGTCATTCTCAGGTAAGATATTAAACCATCTCTACCTTCTCCAGTCGGCATGAAGAGTTTCTTGGCGATTATTTCTAAGAAGAGCAAGAAGGTTTGCCCTGGTGAAGTGACCGAATATTTAACATCAATATCACTCAAAAACAGATGATTTGACCATTATCACCGTGCTGTTTGTGGGAGTTTGCAGTGGCGAAATTGGCTCCCAAGTTTTGCAAAATTATAACATTGACTGTGCTTCAAACATTGACTATCAATTGACTATCAAGTTTTTTTCTATTCATTCATGGGACATGGGCGTCACTGGCTGGGTGAGCATTTATTGCCCATCCCTAGTTGCCCTTTGAGGGCAGTTGAGAGTCAACCACATTGCTGTGGCCTTGGAGTCACATGTAGGCCAGACCAGGTAAAGACGGCAGATTTCCTTCCCTAAAGGACATTAGTGAACCAGATGGGTTTTTCCAACAATCGACAATGGTTTCATGGTCATCAGTAGATTCTTAGTTCCAGATATTTTTTATTGAATTCAAATTCCACCATCTGCCGTGACAGGATTTGAACCCGGGTCCCCAGTACATTAGCTGAGGTTTCTGGATCAATAGTCTAGCGATAGTACCACTAGGCTATCACTTCCCCCAAGTGCTTTGGGATGTCCTGAGAATATAAAAGTTGATATAAAAATGCAGGGCTTACTTTTCTTTAGGATAGAGAACAAAATCCTCTGGGTCGGGGACATCTGTCTTGCAGTGTGGTTCTGTACCTCAGGTAAATGTTCATGTGTGTGATCACATGGCCGGAATTCTCTGGCCTCAATCACCTCACCACCGCTGCCAGGGAGAATGGAGAAATTGGCACTCAGTCAGATCCCCGTTCACTGCAGCAGGACTGGAGACTCCCAGTCACGGATGAGGTCGAAGAATCGCGGCCCTATGTCACAGGTTCAACACCAGCCCTGACCTCAACAAACAGAAGGGGATGCTTAATAGTCATCATGAGCCTTGGTCTTTTTCTTATCTCTCCTGATTCCAGGCACACTAAAACCACCTGTAGCCTTGCACTCTCCTTACTCCAGTCGAGTTGAACTGACTTGGCGTAGACCAGTTGTGGAACATTATTTGTGCTGTTGCACTCAGTAACTCACCAGGCAGCCTTATCTGGTGACTCGTAGCACACAGTAAACCACAGCTGTTATTTTGAGTCACTTTGGAAATCATGCAGTAGAGACAGGGGCTATTCGGCCCATCATGATGCTGTTAGTTATTTGACCGTGCTGTCCAATTAGTCTCCCCCTCACTTCTCTTTCCCCATCGTTCTGAGAATTTTTACTTTTCAAGAATTTCTTCTGACATTAACATTGAATCTGCTTCCAACTGCCCTTTCTTCCAGATCACAGTAACTCGCTGCACGCAAAAAAAATCCCCTCTGATGAATTACCAGTCAATCTCGATCGGTGTCCCTTGGTTAGAAATCCTCCTGCCAATGGGAGCAGTTTCTCATTATCCACTCTGTCCGCACAACCTTGTAACTTTGGAAACCTCCAATAGATCTCACTGCTTGAAGGAGAACAACCCCAGCTTCTCGACACAATTCAAATCCCTCGACAGTGCGGGGTGGGAGCTGCACTCATTGAATTATAGAATCCCTACAGTGCAGAAGGAGGCCATTTGGCCCATCGAGTCTGCACCGACAATAATTCCACCCAGGCCCTATCCCCATAACTCCATGCATTTACCCAAGCTAGTCCCCCTGACACTAAGGGAGAATTTACCTTGGCCAATCCACCTAACCGGCACATCTTTGGACTGCGGGAGCACCCGGAGGAAACCCACGCAGACACGGGGAGAACATGCAAACTCCACACAGACAGTGACCCAAGCCGGGAGTTGAACCCAGGTCCCTGGTGCTGTGAGGCAGCAGTGCTAACCACTGCGCCACCGTGCCGTCACAGAGTGTCACTGACAAGGATAGTTGTCCTTGAGAAAGCGACAGTGAACTGCTTTCTTGACAGCTCAGTGTCTCGCTCCGCCATTCCAGAGGGCATTTTAAGAGTTAACCACATTGCTGTGGGTCTGGAGTCACATGTGGGCCAGACCAGGTAAGGAAGGCAGATTTCCTTCCCCAAAGGACATTAGTGAACCTGTCATTTGCAGTCACTGATGCTGGATTTCCAATTGCAGATGTATTTAATAAACTGAATTTAAATTAAGCTGCCGTAATGAGATTTGAACTCATGTCTCTGGTGTATTAATCCAGGCCTCTGGATTACGAGCTCAGTAATGTAGCTATGCTACCATGTTAATGTTTAAGAGCAGCACACTGACATGTAAGTAAGAGCTTACAAGCCTGTCAGTAAATCCCAGTGGAGAGTTTGAGATTCACAGCAGTGTCTGACACTAAGTAAATCACACTCAGATTCGAAGGCCAGTGACAGGAGATGTTAAATCAAAAGGGTTGTTGGGCTCAGAAAGACCGTACGGACTATCTTTCACACCAACAGTTTCTGTGAAGACAAGGATAGGTTAAAGACCTATCAAGGTATCAGATTGTAGTCTCAGTGGTCACTATCTCTGCTCGAGAAGGTCTCGGGTTGAGGTTCCACTGCAGAGGTTTCAGTGCATCATCCAGGCTCACTCAGTGGGTGCTACAGTGTTGAAGGTGCCATCCTTCGGATGAGACACGGAGCCAAGCCGCTGTGCAACCCCTCAAGACGGATGTTGAAGTTCCTGTGTCACTCTTCCACGGGAGAATTTTCCTGTCCTGCCCGCCACAGGAATCATAGCGGGCGGGCGGGCGGGGCCGGTGATGGGGGGGGGGGGGGGGGGGGGGGGTGGGGTGGGGGGGGGGGGGGGGTTGGACCATGCAAAGGTCCATTGACCTCAGGTGGGATTTTCCGGATTTAGGGTCAGCGTGACCGGAAACTCCCGCCCCCTGTACACAAATGGGTTGTCACATTTGCAACATTTCAGCAGTGACTGCACAGTGAACGTTCTTCAGTGACTGTGAATCACTGGGACATGTGAGGATGTGAAAGTGGCTGTGGAAATGTAACTTACACATGAAGCAGGACAAAACAGGAGAGGTTTACCTCTTGTCAGGCTATCGTTTCCTTCTGCTGGTGTCAAAACACTCAGCTTGAGGATATGGGAATCCAGAATTTGTGTCCTGTTAGTTAATATTGAAGGAACTATATAATTTTTTTTATTCATTCATGGGACATGGGCGTCACTGGCTGGGCCAGCATTTATTGTCCATCCCTAATTCCCCGAGGGCAGTTTAGAGTCAATTACATTGCTGGGCTCTGGAGTCACATGTAGGCCAGACCAGGTAAGGACAGCAGATTTCCTTTCCTAAAGGATATCAGTGAACCAGATGGGTTTCTCTGACAATCGACAATGGTTTCATGGCCATCAGTAGATTCTTAATTCCAGGTATTTTTTATTGAATTCAAATTCCACCATCTGCCGTGGTGGGATTCGAACCCGGGTCCCCCAGAACATTAGCTGAGTTTCTGGATTAATAGCCTAGTGATAATACCACTAGGCCATCGTCGCCCCGCGACGTGATGTTGTTGGCTCCACCAGCCCCTGAGGCCAAAATTGAGATGCTGGTGATTATGGTAAAAATACCATAAGACGTTGGTTAGGCCGCATTTGGAGTATTGTGTACAATTCTGGTCGCCACACCACCGGAAGGATGTTGATGCATTGGAAAGGGTGCAGAAGAGATTTACCAGGATGTTGCCTGGTTTGGAGGATATTGACTAAGAAGACGGGTTGAACAAACTTGGATTGTTTTCATTGGAGCGTCGGAGGATGAGGGGGGACCTGATAGAGGTTTACAAGATTATGACAGGCTTGGATAGAGTGGATAGTCAGAGTCTATTTCCCAGGGTCGAAGGGTCAATTATTCAGGGGCAGAGGTTGAGAGTGAGGGGGAGAAAGTTTAAAAGAGATGTAAGGGGCAGGTTTTTCACAGAGGGCGGTGAATGCCTGGAACGCGCTGCCGGAGGAGGTGGTGGAAGCAGATTCTATAACAACGTTCAAGAGGCATCTGGACAGATACATGAAATAGGCAGGGAATAGAGGGATATGGACCACGTAGAGGCAAGAAAATATTAGATTAGAGAGACATCTGTGTCGGCACAGACTTGGTGGGCCGAAGGGCCTGTTCCTGTACTGTACTCTTTGTACCACTCATACAGGAGAGGAGATGATTCTGAAATTCAGATTGAGGTGGAGACAGAACATTACTCTGTATCTAGAGGTTTTTGTCCTGAACATTCTTTCAAAACTTTTACAATGAAAACATTCTGCAGAGTTTGCAGGACACTGTTTGTGCCTGTGGGGCTTTTCGGTACCACAGTGCTGGCAAGGTTCACTGGCATCTTAAGTTTTTGTTCCATAAGTGTCTTTTTCCCTGGAGTGTCTGTGACATGCTTTGTCTAATAAGCTGTACCATCACTGGGGGTTTTCTGAAACATGGGTTTGTCTTCGCCGCTTGGTGTGGTTCCATTTCGCTGACGAACATTTGTTTGTCTGATTAACTGTCTCACCTTTTCCAAAGGTAAATCTACTTTGGGTTGCAGTGAGTCAGAAAGGATGTCATTGGTTACTCTGACCACAATGCAGTCTGGTATCAGCTGAGATTTAAGATCAGCATGTTCGCAATCTTCAACCAGTCACCAGTCAATACATATCATTGATAAGGGCATCTATTGATTCACCAGGCTTCTGGACCTTTCTGTTAAACTTGGCTCGTTCTAATCTCGTGTTACTTTGGAATTTAAAATGACCATCAAAAGCTTTTCAGACCTCTTCAAATTTGCCTGATGTTTCATCAATGTCTTGTCTTGCTACCCAACATGTCTATTTAGAATCACGAGCTTTCGGAGGGCAGTGAGTCACCTGATGAAGGAGCAGCGCTCCGAAAGCTCGTGATTCCAAATAAACCTGTTAGACTTCAACCTGGTGTTGTGAGACCACCCCAGTCCAACACCGGCATCTTCACATTTTGTCTTGCTAACACATCATCAGCAATTGTTCCAATAGAGTACAATAATGTATTGACTTGTTCGCTTGTTGTTTAATCCAGATGCAATTTTGAATCTTAAAAATCTCTTCCTCCATTGTGCCCAATCCTGTGTTTGATATGGCTCTTCCATGGACCCAAGTCAGTGCAAAAGGTGAATTGCTTTATTACGCTCTGAGGGGGATTGCCTGGATGTTTTAAACCTCCTGGGCTGGTCAGACTTTTACCCGTTGTGGTCACTGATCTTTTTTGGCAATCGTTTGAAAACTCTGTGGAGTTTTAAAATCAAACGGAGGGACGGTGTTTTGAGCAGTCGGGTTTTCTCTTCAGTTGCTGCCATTCAGTCACCATGTGTGATGGGGCTGAGCTCAGACCTGGGCAGCGGGTGCTTTAACCCACCTTCATTAAAATAGAATTTTCCCAGTGCTGCCTGCTTACTGCATCATTAATCTAAAGATTTTGAAGGTTTGTTTACCTTTCCTCAATCGTTGCCAGGTTCTTTGACTCTGCTGTTAGATCGGCAATCGCCATCATGTTTACGGTGTAACCCTCATTAAGCTGAACAGTTGATTTGCTTTCTGCCTCTCAGCCTCAACATCTTCTATGGAGCTCTTCTGAAAATATCACACTCAAAGTCTTCAGTTTTTAGCATTACATTTTCAGGTCACAATTGCAGATTCCCTCGACACTGTCCCCATCAAACACTCCCAGGACTGGTACAGCACGGGGTTAGATACAGAGTAAAGCTCCCTCTACACTGTCTCCATCAAACACTCCCAGGACAGGTACAGCACGGGGTTAGATACAGAGTAAAGCTCCCTCTACACTGTCCCCATCAAACACTCCCAGGACAGGTACAGCACGGGGTTAGATACAGAGTAAAGCTCCCTCTACACTGTCCCCCATCAAACACTCCCAGGACAGGTACAGCACGGGGTTAGATACAGAGTAAAGCTCCCTCTACACTGAACCCATCAAACACTCCCAGGACAGGGACAGCACGGGGTTAGATACAGAGTAAAGCTCCCTCTACACTGTCCCCATCAAACACTCCCGGGACAGGTACAGCACGGGGTTAGATACAGAGTAAAGCTCCCTCGACACTGTCCCCATCAAACACTCCCAGGACTGGTACAGCACGGGGTTAGATACAGAGTAAAGCTCCCTCTGCACTGTCCCCATCAAACACTCCCAGGACAGGTACAGCACGGGGTTAGATACAGAGTAAAGCTCCCTCTACACTGTCCCCATCAAACATTCCCAGGACAGGTACAACACGGTGTTAGGTACAGAGTAAAGCTCCCTCGACACTGTCCCCATCTTCCTGCTAACTTCAACTCCATGTGCTTGGGACACATGAGAACATGCTCACTGTTGCCTGGGATACACTGAGGGGAGGTGGTTACACAGTCGTATTGTCACTGAGGTAGCAATCCAGAGACCCACGGAAATGCTCTGGGGACCTGGGTTCGAATCTCACCAAGGCAGATGGTGAAATTTGAAAATCTGAAATTAAAGAGTTTGATGATGAACATAAAGTCACTGTCCTACTGTGGTATAAACCCATCTGATTCACTAATTCCTCTTGAGGGAGGGACATCTGTCATCCTTACACGTGGCTCCAGACCCACAGCAATGTGGTTAACTCTTAAATGACCTGTAAACAGTGACACTCACACCCCATGAGCAAACTTAAAGCGGACAGAATCTGAAAACCAATCTCACCATAAGTGTAGCACTCAACAACAACTTACATTTATGTCGCACTTCCAGAATCATGACCAGTACCCAGGCGCTTCAGAGGAGGGGTATCAAACAATGCATGACTCCAAGACACAAAGCATTGGGCAACCAAAGGAATGTTTAAAGAGTCAGGTGGAGAGGTTTCAGGAGGGCATTCCAGGACTCTGCAGTCGGGTCAATGGTGACCCAATAGAAATTGGGACGTGCAAGCAGCCAGAGTTTGAGATCTCAGTGGTTTACAGGGCAGGAGTGTGTAATAGGGATAGGGAGGGGAAAAGATATGGAAAGATTTAAAATACTTTTATTTCATTCATTCGTGGGACACGGGTGTCACTGACTGGCCAGCATTTATTGCCCATTCCTAGTTGCCCTTGTTCAGAGGGCACTTGTGAGTAAACTACATTGTTGTGAGTCTGGAGTCACATGTCGGCCAGACCAGGTAAAGATAGCAGGTTTTCTTTACTAAAGGACATTAGTGAACCAGATGGGTTTTTTCAACAAGCGACAATGGTTTCATGGTCATCTGTCGATTCTTAATTCCAGATATTTTTATTGAATTCAAATTCCACCACCTGCCGTGGCGGGATTGGAACCCGGGTCCCCAGAACATTAGCTGAGTTTCTGGATTAGTAGTCCAGCGATAATGCCACTCGGCCATCGCCTCCCCCTGAATGAGAGGCGTTGATAAATTGTCCAATTATTTTCAGAGATTTAACTTTTGGAGTTTACTGGTGCTCTTTTCCTCTGTCTTTCCTGGCCAATTACGTTGCAGTTAATAGTTTGATAAATGATTGATAATACACACTGTAAGTACAAGAATGCAAACAATCAGAAGACAAATGGTTTCGTTACAATGTGATTTATCAGGACTGTTCTTCTGTTTTCGTGTCGCCACCTTGTAAACTCACAGAATATTTATCGCAGGCTCCCAGACATTAAGATTCGATATCTTCCGACATAAATTTCCACTCGAGTCTCACATGGGGAAAATTTATGCTCCTTAAATAAGGATCAACCAGTTACAGGGAAACAATTCAGCACCAGAGTGGGTGGACAGCTCCATGCCTAACGACAGGGTGCGGAACAGAAACCCAAGGATTTTCATTCGATTTGATTTATTATTGTCACATGTCTTAGTGTACAGTGAAAAATATTGTTTCTCGATTAGATTCCAGTCTGTAACTCACTCCCGGGTATCTGTTATTCTATATATAAACCACCCCAAACCCCTCGATTAGATTCCAGTCTGTAACTCACTCCCGGGTATCTGTTATTCTATATATAAACCACCCCGAACCCCCCGATTAGATTCCACTCTGTAACTCACTCCCGGGTATCTGTTATTCTATATATAAACCACCCCGAACCCCTCGATTAGATTCCAGTCTGTAACTCACTCCTGGGTATCTGTTATTCTATATATAAACCACCCCGAACCCCTCGATTAGATTCCAGTCTGTAACTCACTCCCGGGTATCTGTTATTCTATATATAAACCACCCCGAACCCCTCGATTAGATTCCAGTCTGTAACTCACTCCCGGGTATCTGTTATTCTATATATAAACCACCCCGAACCCCTCGATTAGATTCCAGTCTGTAACTCACTCCCGGGTATCAGTTATTCTATATATAAACCACCCCGAACCCCTCGATTAGATTCCACTCTGTAACTCACTCCCGGGTATCCGTTATTCTATATATAAACCACCCAGAACCCCTCGATTAGATTCCAGTCTGTAACTCACTCCCGGGTATCTGTTATTCTATATATAAACCATCCCGAATCCCTCAATTAGATTCCAGTCTGTAACTCACTCCCGGGTATCTGTTATTCTATATATAAACCACCCCGAACCCCTCGATTAGATTCCAGTCTGTAACTCACTCCCGGGTATCTGTTATTCTATATATAAACCATCCCGAATCCCTCAATTAGATTCCAGTCTGTAACTCACTCCCGGGTATCTGTTACTCTATATATAAACCACCCCGAACCCCTCGATTAGATTCCACTCTGTAACCCACTCCCGGGTATCTGTTATTCTATGTATAAACCACCCCGAACCCCTCGATTAGACTCCAGTCTGTAACTCTCTCCCGGGTATCTGTTATTCTATATATAAACCACCCCGAACCCCTCGATTAGATTCCAGTCTGTAACTCACTCCCGGGTATCTGTTATTCTATATATAAACCACCCCGAACCCCTCGATTAGATTCCAGTCTGTAACTCACTCCCGGGTATCTGTTATTCTATATATAAACCACCCCGAACCCCTCGATTAGATTCCAGTCTGTAACTCACTCCCGGGTATCTGTTATTCTATATATAAACCACCCCGAACCCCTCGATTAGATTCCAGTCTGTAACTCACTCCCGGGTATCTGTTATTCTATATATAAACCACCCCGAACCCCTCGATTAGATTCCAGTCTGTAACTCACTCCCGGGTATCTGTTATTCTATATATAAACCGCCCCGAACCCCTCGATTAGATTCCAGTCTGTAACTCACTCCCGGGTATCTGTTATTCTATATATAAACCACCCCGAACCCCTCGATTAGATTCCAGTCTGTAACTCACTCCCGGGTATCTGTTATTCTATATATAAACCACCCCGAACCCCTCGATTAGATTCCAGTCTGTAACTCACTCCCGGGTATCTGTTATTCTATATATAAACCACCCCGAACCCCTCGATTAGATTCCAGTCTGTAACTCTCTCCCGGGTATCCATTATTCTATATATAAACCATCACAAACCCTTTGATTAGATTCCAGTCTGTAACTCACTCCCGGGTATCTGTTATTCTATATATAAACCACCCCGAACCCCTCGATTAGATTCCAGTCTGTAACTCACTCCCGGTGTCTTATTTTATATATAAACCCCCCAAACCCCTCGATTAGATTCCAGTCTGTAACTCACTCCCGGGACCTATTATTTTCTATGTAAACCATCCCAAAATCTCGAATAGATTCCTGCCCATAACTTGCTACCACATATCTGCTATATTAAATATGTAAAGCACCCAGACCCCTTGATTAGATTCAGCCCCATAAATCAGTGGTTTGTTAGCTACTGTGCGAGGAATGAGAGCTGATAAAACATTATTTAAATATTAGCAGAACTGAAAGGTTTTCAAATTCCCCCTTGGATGGTCATGTGACTGGTCTCATCTGCAGACTTGAGACTGCGTCTATTCAGAGAATAATAAACCTCTCTCATCTGGATTGAAGTATTAATGTCAGGGCTCCTGGTGTTAGGCTAACATACCTGTCATTGAGATTAGCCAATCCCTTGGGTATGCGAGGGCCTTTGCTGTGTTTCAAATCAAATTGTGAATGATTAGCGGAGAGGATGTGGGGTTACGTGGGGCAGGAGAACTTGGCGGGGTGGATGAGGAATGGAGACGTTGCAGTGTTAGTGCTGACAACCTGTCACTGGGATAACGGAGGGTGATGTGGTCTCACTGTCAGTGTTAGAATGCCAACAGCGATTTCATAAACTTACAGCAATCATCTGGGAAGTCAAACAGCTGTCCCAGCCGGGAGGCAGACACAGGAAGGCTAGCATTGCTCTGTCAATAGGCCGACTGGTTTAGTCTCACAGCATTGAACTTTTCCAGTGAGATTAACCTCCATACTTATTCGCACTCTCCGCTCGCCTCCAGCCAAGAAACATCATTGGGCAATCAGGGGGAAGTCGGGATTTGGCAGAATAATGTCGGTGAGTTGTTGAGGATTTTGCCCTGAGGGTGTTTGGCTTCTTGATCAGTCCTGAGTGAAGGTTCACTAAAAAGAATCCGCTCACTGACAACCCTACAATCCACTGGAGCATTGGCTGTGGAACTCTGTCTGCATCGTACCAGGACTCTGGCTAGAGGTACCAGTGGCTCTGTCTCTACTGCTCGAGACACTGCCTGCACTGCACTGGGGACTCCGCCTGTACTGCACTGGGGACACTGCCTGTACTGCACTGGGGACACTGCCTGTACTGCACTGGGGACACTGCCTGTACTGCACTGGGGACTCCGCCTGTACTGCACTGGGGACTCCGCCTGTACTGCACTGGGGACTCCGCCTGTACTGCACTGGGGACTCCGCCTGTACTGCACTGGGGACTCCGCCTGTACTGCACTGGGGACTCCACCTGTACTGCACTGGGGACACTGCCTGTACTGCACTGGGGACTCCGCCTGTACTGCACTGGGGACACTGCCTGTACTGCACTGGGGACTCCGCCTGTACTGCACTGGGGACACTGCCTGTACTGCACTGGGGACTCCGCCTGTACTGCACTGGGGACACTGCCTGTACTGCACTGGGGACTCCGCCTGTACTGCACTGGGGACACTGCCTGTACTGCACTGGGGACTCCGCCTGTACTGCACTGGGGACACTGCCTGTACTGCACTGGGGACTCCGCCTGTACTGCACTGGGGACACTGCCTGTACTGCACTGGGGACTCCGCCTGTACTGCACTGGGGACACTGCCTGTACTGCACTGGGGACTCCGCCTGTACTGCACTGGGGACACTGCCTGTACTGCACTGGGGACTCCGCCTGTACTGCACTGGGGACACTGCCTGTACTGCACTGGGGACTCCGCCTGTACTGCACTGGGGACACTGCCTGTACTGCACTGGGGACTCCGCCTGTACTGCACTGGGGACACTGCCTGTACTGCACTGGGGACACTGCCTGTACTGCACTGGGGACACTGCCTGTACTGCACTGGGGACACTGCCTGTACTGCACTGGGGACACTGCCTGTACTGCACTGGGGATGCTGCCTGTACTGCACTGGGGACACTGCCTGTACTGCACTGGGGACTCCGCCTGTACTGCACTGGGGACACTGCCTGTACTGCACTGGGGACACTGCCTGTACTGCACTGGGGACACTGCCTGTACTGCACTGGGGACACTGCCTGTACTGCACTGGGGACACTGCCTGTACTGCACTGGGGATGCTGCCTGTACTGCACTGGGGACACTGCCTGTACTGCACTGGGGACTCCGCCTGTACTGCACTGGGGACACTGCCTGTACTGCACTGGGGACACTGCCTGTACTGCACTGGGGACACTGCCTGTACTGCACTGGGGACGCTGCCTGTACTGCACTGGGGATGCTGCCTGTACTGCACTGGGGACTCCGCCTGTACTGCACTGGGGACACTGCCTGTACTGCACTGGGGACACTGCCTGTACTGCACTGGGGACAATGCCTGTACTGCACTGGGGACAATGCCTGTACTGCACTGGGGACACTGCCTGTACTGCACTGGGGATGCTGCCTGTACTGCACTGGGGACAATGCCTGTACTGCACTGGGGACACTGCCTGTACTGCACTGGGGTCACTGCCTGTACTGCACTGGGGACACTGCCTGTACTGCACTGGGGACACTGCCTGTACTGCACTGGGGACACTGCCTGTACTGCACTGGGGACACTGCCTGTACTGCACTGGGGACACTGCCTGTACTGCACTGGGGACACTGCCTGTACTGCACTGGGGATGCTGCCTGTTCTGCACTGGGGACACTGCCTGTACTGCACTGGGGTCACTGCCTGTACTGCACTGGGGACACTGCCTGTACTGCACTGGGGTCACTGCCTGTACTGCACTGGGGTCACTGCCTGTACTGCACTGGGGACACTGCCTGTACTGCACTGGGGACACTGCCTGTACTGCACTGGGGATGCTGCCTGTACTGCACTGGGGTCACTGCCTGTACTGCACTGGGGACACTGCCTGTACTGCACTGGAGATGCTGCCTGTACTGCACTGGAGATGCTGCCTGTACTGCACTGGAGATGCTGCCTGTACTGCACTGGGGACACTGCCTGTACTGCACTGGAGATGCTGCCTGTACTGCACTGGAGATGCTGCCTGTACTGCACTGGAGATGCTGCCTGTACTGCACTGGGGACACTGCCTGGCGACTTCACCTGTACAGAAGACTCTACCTGTACAATACAGTATTTCTGCCTGTACTGGGTACTGTCTCTGACTGTACTGCGGCAGTGATTCCACCTGCACTGTATGAGGAACTCTGCCTGTGATTGCACCAGGTACTTTGCACTGTACTGGGGAGTCTGCCTGTACTGTTAACAAGAGCTCTGCCTGTACTTATCTATGTCCAGTATGAAGAATTCATCTATGGCACTGTGTGAGACTTAATGTGGTGGCTCTGGTGACCATGAATGAGGAAGATAAATTATGGGAAAGAAAAGGATATTTAATCAGGAAATGAATTTATCTAACCGTGTTCATCAATGGTATAATTTTGCCGATTGAGCACAGGTATAAATACATCAAAACTCACATTGTGCAGTTTAGCAAGGTTGTTGCGTGCCTTATAAGGGGATTTAGATTCATGACTTGTAGTTTAGAAAGGTATAAAAAGAAGTCGAATTGTATACTTGTTAGACCTTGATTCGCCAGCCAAGCGATGTTTAAAGTTCTTAAGGCTAAACTGATTGAACTGTTTACCCCTCCAGTCATTCACAAGCGTTTGAAGTCAATCCTCTTTGGCTTGGTCATTGATGTGTGGATCAGTATTCGACCAGCACAGCAGGGAAAGCGAGCAACTCAGTCAGATCTGGCACATCTGTAGCCATTCCCCCCATTCACATTCCCCAGGTGACTCTCAAACTCAAATATTCTCCCTTTGTAACCAGTGCCTCTCTTCAGCAGCTTCCCTTTTTACTCCTCGAGCTATCAGAGATTATGGAGGAATGGTTTCTGTTCTGAATTATTGTTTTGAGATATATTCTGTGGTTGGGAATAAATAAAACAATTCCCAAAACTGTCATACCGGCATCAATTGACAGTTCTTACTTCATAGAATACAATCCCTACTGTGCAGAAAGAGGCCATTTGGCCCAGCAAGTTTGTACCGACCACAATCCCATCCAGACCCTATCCCCGTAACACCACATATTTACCCTGCTAATCCCCCTGACACTAAGGGTCATTTATCATGGCCAATCAACCTAACCTGCACATCTTTGGACTGTGGGAAGAAACCAGAGCACCCGGAGGAAACCCACGCAGACACGGGGAGAATGTGCAAACTCCACACAGACAGCCACCCAAGCCGGGAATTGAACACGGGTCCCTGGCGCTGTGGGGCAGCAGTGCTAACCACTGTGCTCGCATGCCATCATGAATTAATTTCATGATTCTTTACATTTCTACCCTGTAAAATGTACCAGCAAAGAATTTAGGCAAGACATGAGATTTGGATCGTCGACGATTCGAAGCTCAGAGGGTGAAGGGTGACCTAATAGAGATCTTTCAAATTATGAAGGAGTTTGATCGGGTGGACATGGAGAAGATTGGAGGTGGGGGAGGGGGAGGCGGGGGTGTGGGGAGAGTCCAAAACTAGGGACCATGACTATAAGATAATCACTTGTAAATCAGAGAGGGAATTGTGGAGAATCTTACTTACCCAGAGAGTGGTGAGAATGTGGAACCCACTCCCACATGGAGCAGGTGAGACACAAAGTCACAGGTCTATTTAACAGGAAGTTGGACAAACGTGTGAAGGTGACAGGGATAGAAAGAGATGCTGATAGGTTGAGATGAAATTAGCCAGGAGTAGGTTCATGTCAAGCATAAATATTCATCTGGACCAGTTGGGGTCCAATGGCCTTTTTCTGTTGTTATGATCATAGCAAATGTTATTCGTTGAGCAAGCCAAATCCAAGAGAGCAACCTGACTGACTGATCATAACCTTTTTTTTTGTATTCTGAGATCAGAAGAAATCAACATAGAATTCCAGTTACACATTTGGGATTTGAAAATAAATTTAAAAGATTTATTTATTAAAGGAAACTGTAAGAATATAAGATTACAATTACATCGGAAAAATGGTTTTACAAACCACACCTCCCCCCCAAAAATGATCCACTTTGTCAGAACTCAAAAGGAAACACTTGCTAAAAATTAGTAATATTATTCAAGGCCTATCTATTGTCACTTCAGTACAGGTGTATAATTGGAATTCTCACTCACTTCCACTCTCCATTCAAGAATATTCAGAAACAAGACTGCCTTCTACAACAAAGACCTTTCTGGCTTGACTGGATAGCTGAGACAAACTTTACACCTTCTTGCAGAACTGTTACCAGGAGGTCATCCCGACAGAGCCAACGTAACTCAGCTCAACATCTTTCCTTAAATCTTCCTTTTCACTTTCATCTTCAATTCCATTCTTCCAAAATAGAAAAATCCTTCATGCTTTTCCTATTGTCCTCCCTTTCAGGTGAAATAAAATTTAATAGTCTTCGCTTGTTTATTTATGAAATGCTTGAAAGTTGCAAAAGCCTTTCACTCCCCATTGAAATTTAACAACTAAAAAGTGAAGTCACTATGTATCTCCAAATGCAAACTTCAAAACTCAATTTATTTACTTAGAAATCAACATCTACCACAGGTTCTTATTATGAATGCATGCACTCGCACCTCGATTCTTTTTATCTCTCAACTCCCCCAGACATGTTGTCTACATTAGCCTTTCTCCAGCTTAATTAAATCATTTACACACACACACACACATACATACATACACACTCACACACCACGCATGCACACACCACACACGCACATACACACACACACACACACACACACATATGCACACATACACACACATATGCGCACACACATACAAACACACACATACATACAAACACACACACACACACACACACACAAACACACACACACACACATATGCGCACATACACACACATATGCGCACACACATACAAACACACACGTACATACAAACACACACACACACACACACATACACACATACAAACACACACATACATACAAACACACACACACAAACACACACACACACACACACACACATACACACATACAAACACGCACACACATACACACACAAACTATTGTTCAAAAATCCATCCATACACTCTGCTATAATTTCTATCTCAATCTATGTGTAACATCAGTAACTTTCAGTCCTTTAGTGCAGTAAAACATTCCATGGCATTTCACAGGAGCATCATTAAGCAAAACATGACACTGAGACACATAAGGAGATATTAGAATAGTTGACGAAAACATTGATCAAAGAGGTCGATTTTAAGAAGTGGTTAGAATCTTAAAATTATGGAATCATTTATTATTAAAATCTTAGAATCATCGAACCTTAAAATCTTAGAAACAGATAACATTAGAAAAATAGAATATTAGTATCTTAGAGTCATAAAGTCTTAGAATCCTTGAATCATACAATCTTAGAGACAGAGAATCGTAGAAAATAAGAATCTTATAGTCATAGAAACTTAGAATTATAGAACCGTTGAAACATAATGTTAGAAATTTAGAATAATAGAATGTTACAATCTTAGAATCATACAATCATAAACTCTTAGAATAATAGAGTCTTAAAATCATTGAATTATAGAACCTTGGAATAATAGGTTCAAAGAACTTCAGAACCTTGGGGTCTTAGCATCTGAGAACCAAACAATCATAGCATCCTCAAATCATCAAACATTACAATCTTAAATCTTCAAATCTTTGAACCATACAATCATAAAATCTTAGAATAATATAATTTAAAATTAAAGAATCGTAGAACTCCGGAGC
Organism: Mustelus asterias; assembly: GCF_964213995.1. Classification (NCBI taxonomy): domain Eukaryota; kingdom Metazoa; phylum Chordata; class Chondrichthyes; order Carcharhiniformes; family Triakidae; genus Mustelus; species Mustelus asterias. The sequence continues at coordinate 87,267,120 of NC_135817.1, forward strand.
CTTACAATCTTAGGTATTAGAGTCTCAGAATCTGCAAATCGTAGAAAATTAGAATCATACAACCAAAGAACCTTAGAGTCATACAATCATAGAAACTTAGGGGGTGATCTTACCAAAATAAATTCTAAGTGCCAAACGAGTGTGAAAACAGGAGAGAGAATCATGTCCATTTTTTTGGCAAGTTCTCAGACACGATCTTATGCCATTTAGTGCAAAAAATGAGACCAAGTGTGATTCACGCCAGTAGGGGGAGTGGATGGAGTCTATTCTTGCCAGAAAGGCCAGCTGTTGACAGCTAGAGGTTACCATTGCTCATGCGCTGATCTCTGTGTTCTGTGCACAAGTGTAGATAGAGCACTGAAGATCTGTCACTCCCCCCAAATCCTTGGATATAAAAGAATCATAGAACCTCAGAACTATAGAATCATAAAATTTTAGAATTTCAGAATGATAGAATGATAAAATCATAGCATCAGAGAATCTTAGATTAATAGAATCATAGAACCTTAGAATCATAAAACATTACAATCTTAGATTTTAGAATCATGCAATCATAAAATTTTAAAATTTCAGAATGATAGTTTCATAGAATCTTGCAATCATCAAATCTCAGAAACTTAGAATCATAGAATTTAAGAATCTTAGAATGATTAAGCCATAGAATCTTGGACAGTTAGAATCTTAGAATCTTAGATTCTTAGAATCATAGAATCATTTAATTTTAGATTCATAGAATCTTAGAATCATAGTCTCATAAAACTTGAAAATCAGAGAATAGAAAAATAGAACCTTAGAACATTACAAACATAGAATCTCAGAATCTGTGAATCATCATGATAAAATCATATACACTTAGAAACTTAGAATCATATAATCATAGAATCTTTGAATCATAGAACATTAGACTCTTAGAATATTTGAATCATAGAATCTAAGAATCAAACAATCATAGAATCAAAGGACCTCAGAATCTTAGAATCACAGAATTTCAGAATGATAGAATCTTAGAATCTTCGAACCTTAGAAACATAGAATCTTAGAATAATAATAATTCTATAGTAGAATTATTGTCAAATCATAGAACATTACCATCAGAGACTCCTAGAATCATAAAATTATAAAATCTTAGAATAACAGAATCTTAGAATCAAAGGATCATAGAATCTTAAAATTTTAGAATGATAAAATCATACAAAATTAGAATATTAGAATCATACAATCTTAGAACCTCAGAATCATATAATCTTAGAATACAGAAATGTAGATTCATAGAACCATGTAATTTTAGAATCATAGAATGTTAGAATTATAGACTCGTACCTTAGAATCAGTGAATCTTAGAATCATAGAAGCATAGATCACCAAGAATTTTGGGGACAGTTTTGGTCTTCTTATCTATGGAAGGATAAACTTGCCATAAGGTTCATTAGAGTGACTCCTGGGGGATGGCAGGATTGTCTAGGTTGGAGAGATTGAGGACACTAGGCATGTAATTAATGCCTTGTTTTTAATGTTTGATCTTTAATGATCTGTTACCATGTTCTGGTGTCATAAAAACATAGAAATTAGAAGCAGGAGTAGCCTATTCGGCCCTTCGAATCTGCTCTTCGACCATGGCTGATCATCGGATTCAATATCGTGATCCCCCCCTCCCTCCCATATCCCTTGATCCCTTTAGCCCCAAGAGCCATATCTAATTTCCTCTTGAAATCAGACAACATTTTGGCCTCAGCTACATTCTGTGGTAGTGAATTCCACACATTCACCACCCTCTGGGTGAAGAAAATTCTCCTCACCCCAGTTCTAAAAGGTTTACCCCTTATCCTCAAACTATCACCCCAAGTTCTGGACTCCCCCATCATTGGGAACATTCTCTGTCTACCCTGTCTAACCCTGTTAGAATTTTATACATTTCTATGAGATCCCCTCCCACTCTTCTAAACCCCAGTGAATATAATCTTAACCGATTTAGTCTCTCCTCATATGACAGACCCGCTATCCTAGGAATCAGCCTGGTAAACCTTTGCTGCACTCCCTCTATAGCAAGGACATCCTTCCTCAGATAATGACACCAGAGTAAGGGAACTGGAGAAACGAAACCAAATGTTAGAAGAGAATCAATGGAGAGGGGAAACTGTTCCTCTACCTCCTTATGAGTCCACACAGCAGGGACCAACCGCTCCTCCAGAGGAGTGGGAAGCGCTAGAACACAACTTAGCGCCAGTAACCCGAGGGGGAACAGATGCGGAGCTAAAAGCGAATTATAAACCCTTCACCCCAGGTGAGAGACAGCAGATAATGGCTTCCCTGGGTAATTTACAACCTAGAAGCGCAAACACTAAATTCTGGGAAGAATTAGACACAATCTGGGTAGGACACCAATTACACCTGAGAGACGTACACCAGCTGGTCAGGGCAGCCTGTCCAGCGGATAAGTGGGGGCAGGTAGCAGGTGGACCCGCCGCTCCTCCAGCACAGGATTATAGTGGGGGATGGTGGACACATGTAGTCGCCCTAACATCAGAGATAGATGCCCAACAGGCACCCTTCACCCAGTTTAAAGCAGAGATTCAGAGGGTATTAGGGAATGCTCCTACTAACTGGAGCAGAATTACCACAACAAAACAGTTAAAGGGGGAAGGAGCTTCTGAATACGGGGAATAGTTGATCCAAGTATATCAAGAGTGCTCAGGACAAGGAAACTCAGGCCGTGGGGATCGAGCGTTCATCCAGGCATTCAAGGATGGACTCTCTAGTGCTCACCAAACCATCCTAAAAATGGGAGTGATTATTTCCCAAGATTACGATGGGTTGGTAGAATGGGCTAGTGGCGTACCGGGAGGCGGAGAGGAGAAATCCCAGACAAGAGCAAGGCTAGAAAGAGTAGCCGCTTACAGTAACGGGAACGGAACTACGTCCAAACTGACTTGCCACAATTGTGGCCGGCAAGGGCACTTTGCGAGGGATTGCGGGGCCCCACGGAAAGGAAACAGATCTGGGAGCAGTGGGAAACATTGCAGCCACTGTAATAAACATGGACACAGAAGCAGTGTGTTGGGATAAACGTGGGAGATCCCCGATCCAATCCATGACCACAGCAGAACCGGAGGAACCACAGGACCTCCGGGGTCAGCAAGATTGACGGTCTGCAGCCCCCATTCACAAGGGTAAGAAGGAGGGAAGGATTTATCTGTCTGTACTGGTAGGGGGCAGGCAATGTGAGATGCTGGTGGACACAGGAGCATCCATATCTGTCACCGACCTACCCTTACCCACTACAAATAAAATGATTTACCTGACCGGGATAGGAGGGAACAAAACACCCGCCTACCTGAGCGAGACCACGTTAGTAGAAATAAATAATCTGTATATACCAATGAGGTTTTATGTGCGTAAGAATAACGAGGGTACAATAATGGGAAATGATTTGATGAAAGAATATGAGATTCTGATAGACTGTGGAAAGGGAGAATTAATCTGGCCAAGACAGGACAGTCGGAAAACTAGAATAGGGAGACTCACAAGTCACCTCGAAACTATTAAGGTGGCCACAGTCACCACCAGAAATTGGGAATTAGAAACCGGAGGATTCGGAGCCATCTGTGCTTCCATCCCCGGAGTATGGGCTAAAACAAAGTTAGATACCGGTTTGACTAAAACGGACTCAATAAAGGTACCTGGACCGGAGCATAAGCCCCACCGATAAGACCCAATAAAACCAGAGGCAGAGAAAGCTGTAGTGGAGATAGTTAAAGAGTTAGTGGAAAGGGGGATTCTGAGAGAAACCACAAGCACCACTAACTCCCCAACATGGCCAGTGAGCAAGCCTGACGGAAGCTATAGGCTCACGATAGATTACACCGGACTCAATAAAGTCACGTCCAAGTTGCACCCCATTGTAGCAAGCCCCTCGACAATCCTGAATGGACTGTCACAGGAGCACAAAATATTCACAGTGTTGGACATAGCCAATGGATTCTGGTCCCTACCCTTGGATCCCGAATCCCAAGACAAATTCGCCTTTACAGTGGGAGACAAACAGTCCACTTGGACTCGCCTACCGCAGGGATTCCACAACAGCCCCGCTAGCTTCCATCGAGTAATGAGTGACATCCTGAACAGGGTAGAACTGCCAGAGGGTAGCACGATCCTACAATATGTAGATGATATCTTAATAGCTTCAGAATCCAAGTCAGGACATCAAGAAGCACTGTATCTAGTACTAAACGAACTAAAAACCGCAGGGTTAAAGGTGAGCCCCAAAAAGGCACAAATCGGGAAAACACAGGTCCTATACCTAGGACACCTTATATCCCAAGGGCTTAAAGAAATGCCAACAGACCGAAAGAAGGCGGTACAACAAATGCCGCGACCCGTCACCGTAAGAGGGGTCAGAAAGGTGCTGGGACTGTTTAACTATAGCCGAAGTTTCATCCCAGGGTTCGCAAAATTAGCAGAACCGATACAAAGACTAGTCAAAGGGGGAAAACCAGCTTTAGATCCCGTAGAATGGGGAAGCTGTCCTCCTACCTCCGAGCAAGTCCATAATAATAATAAGGGACACAGGGAATAACCCAGCAGAAGGGATTTTAGACCCAGGAGAGCCACACAGTTGTGGGGATATAGATATGGACGTAGACGAGGGTAGGATAAAGGATATACCTTTAACAGCTGAGGAGACCCTCTTTGTAGATGGCTCATGCAAATATGTGGAAGGATCACCCCGGACAGGGTGGGCAGTAGTGAATGACAAATTAGAGACAGTAAGGTCAGGAAGGATTGACGGAGGTCTATCCGCGCAAGTGGCAGAACTAGTGGCACTCACACAGGCACCAGAGTTATCTGAAGGCAAAAACGGTAAACATCTATACAGATAGTCGATACGCGTTCAGAGTCATACATGACTATATGACAGCATGGGGTAGAAGAGGGTTCATAACCACGGGAGGAACTCCTATCAAACGCCAACAAAGAATTGAGGCATTGTTGAGAGCTAGCGAGAAACCTCGAGAAGCCGCAGTAATCAAAATTAAAGCGCACCAGAAAGAACCAGGAAGAGATAACCCGGATTGGTTAAGTTTCAAAGGGAACCAAGCCGCAGATAGAGCAGCACAGTTAGCCTTAGGACAGGAGACAGTTGGCGAGTTGCCAATATCAGTAATGGAACAGATAAGAGACGAAATAGATATTCGGGACTTACATGAGGATACCTCGAAAGAGGAAAAGGAGAAATGGGAAGCACAGGGAGCAGCCAAAGGGACTGATAACATTTGGAGACGGGAAGATAAGGTAATAGCACCAGAGTGCATACAAAACACCCTATTGGAACTACACCATGGACTCTCGCATGCGGGAAGAGAGGCCATGATAACTAATATAGGAAAGGAATGGTGGTGGAAAGGAATGGGAAGAGAGATAGCCCGACACTGTCACCGATGCGTGACGTGCGCGCAACACAACCCTGGTCGACCCATAAAAATTAAGATGGGACACCAGCTGAGAGCAATGGGACCCTGGGAACATCTGCAAATAGATTTCACAGGGCCACTACCCCAATCCCATGGCAAAACCTATTGTCTGGTTATTATAGACCAGTTCACCAGGTGGGTAGAAGCGTTCCCTACTACAAATTGTACTGCTGCCACGGTGGCTAGAACATTGTCAGAAGAGGTAATCCCTAGATGGGGAGTATCCCTACAAATCGATTCGGACCAAGGGACGCACTTCACTGGAAAGGTGGTAAAAACAGTATGCCAATTGATGGGGATAAAACAAAAATTCCACATCCCTTACCACCCACAGAGTTCTGGAATGGTGGAACGTATGAATAGAACACTTAAGAATGCACTGGCTAAAGCCATACAAACATCGGGAAAAATGTGGACAGAGGCATTGCCCACTATACTAATGAGATTAAGAGCCACCACAAACCGGACAACCGGATTAACCCCTTATGAACTAATGACAGGACGGGCGATGCAATTACCCGAAAGCATCATAACAGGTGGGACCGATGTAGGTCCACTAAAAGATAAAATCAGGAGATATGTTTTGGAACTAAGCGCCCAACTAAAAGGGATGCGCAAATTGGTAAAATACAACCAAGAAAAAAGAGACGCACAGAGAGAGCTTGAAATGCTCCCTGATGTCCCAACAGTGGGAAGTCGCGTCCTAGTAAAAGCACTACCTGACAAACCAGGGTTTGCACCAAAATGGAATGGGCCATATGAAGTTATAATTAGTGGAGACACCTGTGCCTGTATAGACATAAAAGGGAAAGGTGTATGGAAACATTGGACCCAGCTGAAATTACACAAAGAAATGAATGAATGAATGAACTGACCGGATTGCTGTCCTCAACACAGGCAAAGACTGCAAGCAAGAGCAACTGGCACGTTCGGGTTGATAGTATAACTTTTGCAAATTGTATAACTTACAGTATTAGGATTGATACTCGTTGCTCGTTGCGGATATGTATGTAATCGCGGATGTAACTGTGTTACTTTGCGTTGTCGCGACTGTAAATTTGATTGGATTGGAGGATAACCTATTTTACAAAGCTCATATACATTTACACGGGAATCGAACTGTATGTTACCCGTTAGCACAATCGGTAGAAGCCCTATTTGTAGCCACCCCTGGGTGGACCCCTCATGACTTATATACAGTAGATACATCAGATGCACCCTGTGAGGGACTAATTGGCAAATATAAAAGGGGTATACAGGGGAGATGTGTGGAACTTGTAAATCCCACAGATCCTGTGTGCAGGGGGCTCCAACAGGTGGGAAGAAGAACTTGTTCAGATACTGCAAGCTATCCGCTTTGTTTTACGGGGCAGGGATGGGGATGTGCCTATGCCTTGGTCCCCAAGAATGATTCCTGCGTACAGACACAGTGTGTCCGTCAACATTGTCGGGTTAATAAGGGTCAGTTTACTTGCACCTGTGATGAACAGAAATGTCTGAATATAACCGTGGGAAGACAGCTTATTTGCGGACAATGCAATGGAACTCATGTAAGCTCAGCCAAATGAACATATCCATTTGATACTTACCAGGTGGTGGGATCAAACGGGGAGTCAAGTAAACTGAACAATTAGGCTGGAAATTTGGGCAAGGAAATGGCAGATGGAGTTCAATCCTGATAAATGCGAAGTGATGCATTTTGGTGGGAATAATGTAGGAAGGAGCTACACGATAAATGGAAGACCCATAAAGGGTGTAGAGACGCAGAGGGACCTGGGTGTGCAAGTCCACAGATCTTTGAAGGTGACGTCACAGGTGGAGAAGGTGGTGAAGAAGGCATATGGCATGCTTGCCTTTATAGGACGGGGCATAGAGTATAAAAGTTGGGGTCTGATGTTGCAGATGTATAGAACGTTGGTTCGGCCGCATTTGGAATACTGCGTCCAGTTCTGGTCGCCACACTACCAGAAGGACGTGGAGGCTTTGGAGAGAGTACAGAGGAGGTTTACCAGGATGTTGCCTGGTATGGAGGGGCTTGGTTATGAGGAGAGATTGGGGAAACTGGGGTTGTTCTCCTTGGAAAGACGGAGGATGAGGGGAGACTTAATAGAGGTGTATAAAATTATGAAAGGCATAGATAGGGTGAACGGTGGGAAGCTTTTCCCCGGGTCGGTGGTGACGTTCACGAGGGGTCATAGGTTCAAGGTGAAGGGGGGGAGGTTTAACACAGATATCAGAAGGACATATTTCACACAGAGGGTCGTGGGGGCCTGGAATGTGTTGCCGGGCAGGGTGGTGGAGGCGGACACACTGGGAACATTTAAGACTTATCTAGACAGCTATATGAACGGAGTGGGAATGGAGGGATACAAAAGAGTGGTCTAGTTTGGACCAGGGAGCGGCGCGGGCTAATTGTTCCTTGTTTCTCGTTTCAAGGCTTCATTCTATGATCATCTTGCTGGTGCCAGTACAGAGCGAGACTGCGGATAGTTGGGAACCTGTCTCGGGGGCAGGGAATTCATATGGTGTTCGTGGAAGTGGAAATGACTAGGGTTGGGAAGCATTTTCCGATCAGGGCCATTGTGATCTCCTGGACTCGTTTCGATCGCCTCAGGGGGTCGGAGAGGAATTTCCCAGATTTTTTTTCCCCATATTGGCCCTGGGGTTTTTCACTCTGGGTTTTCGCCTCTCCCTGGAGATCACATGGTCGGGAATGGGGGGGTGGGGGTGAGTTAATAGGTTGTAATGAACAAAGCATCGTAGCTGTGAGGGACAGCTCGGTGGATAGGATATTGGTATGTAGATAGGCTGGAAAATTGGGCGGGGATCCTGGATTCAGGATTCAATCCTGGACCGGGGAGCGGCGCGGGCTTGGAGGGCCGAAGGGCCTGTTCCTGTGCTGTATTGTTCTTTGTTCTTTGTTCAATTGGCAATATAAACAAACTCATAATCGGGACACTAAATGCTACCGGGCTAAGAAGGGATATGTGTTCCTCTTCAATGGTACCTACACGACAGAAACACCAAACCTCCCAAACCGTTTTGCAGTCGGAACAATAGGACCACTGACTGTTCCATGCCCTCAGAAGGGGTATATTCAGAGGAGAATAGTAACCCGCGCTATCAGCAAAGAATTCTGCGCTGACTGGGAAGCCCCGGGCACAATGGGATCATCACTGGGATACGGGTTCCTTGGAGCCCTATCTCTGGGGGGGCGGGGGGGGGGGGGGGGGCAGCAGGAGTAATTAGTGCAAAAAATAGGAATCATATTGTTTGTGGACTAACAGTCCTGGGAAACAGCACTCCAAAACCAGTGGAAGCTGTCAACCAAGAAATGGCTGAACTGAGATTATATGTACAGCAGACACAATCTGGAGTGGACTACCAGTTAGCACAACAAGGGGGAGTGTGTACAATCAGAGGAAACAAATGCATAACCCATGTCACAGACGAATCCTATAACATTACCCAAGTCATTAGTAGCATCAGAGAACAACTTGATAACTTCAGACAGGGACCCAAGAAAGGAAGTAACTGGCTGGAATGGCTAGTAGGGGGGTCCTGGGGATCATATTTATTACATGGACTGGTCATACTCATTTCAATTGTAATTGTCTGTTGCCTAGTTGTTGGATGCCTTAATGTCTGTTGTAAAGTAATGGTAACACGAATTGTGCCAGGAGCCAGTGTAACCATCGAGGAAGAATCCATGATGGAAGCCCCTGAAGATGCCAGAAGAAGCAAAGAAGGAAAGAAGAAGACAGGCCTCTACATGTGAATATGCAGCTGTTGGTCTGAGAATTATTAAAATCATAATCCTGACCAAAAGAGGGGAATGAAGTGGGAAAAATAAAGTAATGGTTACCTGGCACACAAAATGGTTGCCTGGCACACAAAATGGTTACCTGGGAAAGAGACATTAACAGGCACTGGCTTTTAGCACAGACAGTTATTTAAAGTTAAAACATGTAGTAACCGAAATGCTGCAGGAAGCTAGTCAGAGCTTGAGGCACTTTAAAGATAAGGGCAGACCCAGAACAATAAAGACTGATAATAAGATCAGCCCTAGATGGGAACAGAAATACATAAATGCAACAAAAACCAATCACTGTATGTATAGATTGAAACCAGTCGTTGATAAAGGAAATGTATCCATTCTATGAACAATGTGATGTTAAATGCCCGTGTCTGTACCTGTCTGATTGTAGCGATGTGCTAATTATCGATCACCATGATCTGTCTACTCAACGATAACCATGTGTTAAACGGCTAATGTCCGGACTATCCATCGTCTAAAAGGTATAAAAATGATCAGCTGCTATTGTATGATTGAGAAGGTAGCTGCCAAGTACTGCGGAGTACCAGCGCTTTCTCCCCGAAGCTTCATGTCCGAAATAAAACTGTATTGTTGAACCTCCAGTCTGACTCTGGTGGTAAATTTCCCACAACATTTCCATACCAGCTTGAGGTTTTGCATTATCTATGAGTGACTTGAAATAGACGGTATTTAGTTTTTCTTGAAACAGTTTATTTTACTTACAGAGATCCTAGAGTTAGTTCATAGATTCCAGGACCCAGATTGTCCTGTGCCTTGTTCTCTATCTAGCAGCCTCTTGGTCACCTGACTCTTGATAGCATGCTTTCATCATTAAGTAACGTTTTTAAAGTTTATTTATTGATGTCACAAGTAGGCTTACCTTACATTAACACTACAATGACTTTACTGTGAAAATCCCCTTGTCACCACACTCCGGCCCCTGTTCGGGTACACTGAGGGAGCATTTAGCATGGCCAACGCACCTAACCAACACGTCTTTCAGACTGTGGGAGGAAACTGGAGCACCCGGAGGAAACCCACACAGACACGGGGAGAATGTGCAAACTCCACACAGGCAGTGACCCAAGCCGGGAATTGAACTTGGGTCCCTGGCGCTGTGGGGCAGCCGTGCTAACCACTGTGCCACCGAGCCGCCCATTATCAACCTCATGATCTCATTAGCATTACCATTGACTCATTATTCTACATTTCAAAGAATAAGAGGTGAACTGATTGGAAGATGCACAATTCTTACAAGACTCAACAATGATGTGGAGATGCCGGCGTTGGACTCACAACACCAGGTTAAAGTCCAACAGGTTTATTTGGTAGCACGAGTTTTCGGAGCACTGCTCCTTCATCAGGTGAGTAGACTCAACAAAGTTGATGCAAGAAGGATTGATGTTTCCGCTGGCTGGTGGACCTAGAACCAGGGACAGAGTCTTAGTATAAGGGATAGGTCATTTAGGACTGAGATGAGGAGGAATTTCTTCACTCAGAGTGTGGTGAATCTTTGAAGTTCTCTCCCAGATGGATATGAAGGCTCAGTCACTGAGATTGTTTAAGACAGAGATTGATAGATTTCTAGATATTAAGGGATATGGGGATCATGTGGATCAATAGCATTGAGGTAGAAGGTCAGTCGTCATCTAGTTGAACGGTGGAACAGTCTTGAGGAGCTGAATGGTCTTCAGCTGCTCCTATTTCCTAGGTTTAGTGAACCAGATGAGTTTCAACAATAACCAATGTTTTTGTCAATGTTGCCATCACTAAGACTAGCTTTATATTCTGGATTAATGAATTGAATTTAAATTCTACTAGCTACCATGGTGGGATGTGATCCCGTGTCCCCACAGCATTAGCCTGGGCCTCGGGATTATTAGTCCAGTGGCATTGCCACCACACCACAATCATCGTGGACTATGAGTTACTCACCTGGGTAGCCATGACCAGCAGTGTCAGAGAATCATAGAATTATGCAGTGTAAAAGAGGCCCTTTGGTCCATCCAGTCTGCACTGACACACCAGATACACCTGACCTCCCACCTAATCCCATTACCAGCACTTGGCCCATTGCTTTGAATGTTATGATGTTCTGGGAACAGCTGCTCCTCATCCACTCTGTCCATGCCCCTCATAATCTTGTACATTTCGATCAGGTCGCCCCTAAATCTTCTCTGCTCCAATGAAAACAACCCAAGACTATCCAATCTCTTTTCATAACTTAAATGTTCCATCCCAGGCAGCGTCCTGTTGAATCTCCTCTGCACCCCCTCCAGTGCGTTCACGTTCTTCCTGTAATGTGGCGGCCAGCACTGCACACAGTACTCTAGCTGTGGCCTCACCAAAGTTCTGTATAACTCCAACATGACTTCCCTGCTTTTGTAATCTATGCCTCAATTGATAAAAGCAAGTGTCCGATATGCCTTTTTCACCATCCTGCTAAAATGTCCTTCTGTCTTCAGAGATCTATGGACAATTTCACCAATGTCCCTTTGTTCTACAGAACTTTCTAGTGCCATGCCGTTCATTGAATACTTCCTTGTCAAATAACTCCTTCCAAAGTGTATCACCTCACACTTTTCAGAGCTACATTCCATCTGCCACTCATCTGCCCAAATGATCATCCAGTCTTCTTGTAGCCCAAAACACTCCGCCTCACTGCTAATCTTTGTGTCATCTGCAAATTTACTAATCCTACCCATAATCATCTATGTTGTTTATATAAATGATGAATAATAGGGAACCCAATACAGATTCCTGTGGTACGCCACTGGACGCTGGCTTTCGGTCAGTAAGCACAGTAAGAAGTCTCACAACACCAGGTTAAAGTCCAACAGGTTTATTTGGTAGCAAATACCATAAGCTTTCGGAGCACAGCTCCTTCGTCAGATGGAGTGGTCTCTGTTCTCAAACTGTGCTCCGAAAGCTAATGGTATTTGCTACCAAATAAACCTGTTGGACTTTAACCTGGTGTTGTGAGACTTCTTACTGTGCTTACCCCAGTCCAACGCCGGCATCTCCACATCATGACTATTTCGGTCAGTAAGACAGCCTTCTGTCATCACCCTCCAGCTGTGGCTGGAGAGATAGCAGGGAGAAGAGAATTTAACCAGAATTTAACCCATCCTTGAAGGGAACGAAACCTGGCATCCTGAATCTAAATGTGACACCAGTCCCACCCACAGTGGGGTTGAATCCTGGCTAGCTCTCTTCAGCAGGGATCACTAGATATTTATTTGTGTGAAATCTGCTACCCAACACTTGAAGAAAATTCGAAGTGTAGAATGAAGATGATTATTAAAACGACAAGTTGGATTGCATGCGATATTCACGGAAATGAGACTTAATATTCCTATCAGGGGATTAAGGCACAGCACTCAGATGTAATCATTGGTTACAGATAGAATTTGGGGTTGTTAACCTCCGACTTCCAACCTCAAGGTCAAGCCTTCATGGCAGTTCCTGGGGAATAGCTTGTATAATGTGTGTAATATTTTCACTGGATGTTAAGACCTTTCACTAAATAAACTCCAAACTTAGCGGCTCGTTTTGCGAGGGAGGTCAGAGGTCAGACCCGGCTTCATTAGAGAAAGTAATGCAATGCAAAGCATCAGTTTCACAAGCAGTTTAATTCTCTGGCATCAGATTTGGTTTATTCCTTATCTGACCTCTATCAGCGATAGTTTGCCCTGGTCTGTCATTTCCTTTCTCTTCCTCCTGTGCCTCCAACGTGGGAGACATGTGGACAGAGTTTTGGAGATTTCTGTCACCACTTTGGGGAACGTTTGCAGAAGGCTCTTACAACAAGAACAGTGAACTGTTGGAACCATTATCTTTCAATGAAGGTGTCATAGAAACAAAACTAGAAGCAGGAGGAGGCCAAACGGCCCTTCGAGCCTGCTCCACCATTCGTTTTGATCATGGCTGATTATCAAATTCAATATCCTGATCCCCCCATTCCCCCCATATCCCTTGATCCCTTTAGCCCCAAGAGCTATATCTAATTTCTTCTTGAAATCAGACAATGTTTTGATCTCAACTACATTCTGTGGTAATGAATTCCACACATTCACCACCCTCTGAGTGAAGAAATTTCTCCTCACCTCAGTCCTAAAAGGTTTACCCCTTATCCTCAAACTATGACCCCTAGTTCTGGACTCCCCCACCATTGCAAATATTCTTTCTGAATCTACCCTGTCTAACCCTGTTAGAATTTTATAAGTTTCTGTGAGATCCTCTCTCACTCTTCTAAACTCCAGTGAATATAATCTTAACCAATTTAGTCTCTCCTCATATGACAGACCTGCCATCCCAGGAATCAGCCTGGTAAATCTTCGCTGTACTCCCTCTATAGCAAGGACATCCTTCCTCAGATAAGGACACCAAAACTGCACACAATACTCCAGGTGTGGCCTCATCAACACCCTGTACAATTGCAGCAAAACATCCCTGTCCCTGTCAATTGGAGACTCCAGTGTCTTGTTCAGGTTTATTCGAAGATGGGCAAAGAGGGTTCTCCCAGTGACCTGGGCCAACAGTATTTAACTCTCAACTAACACCACAAACAGATTATTTCGTCATTGCCACATTGTTGTTTGTGGGAGCTTGCTGCGGGCAAATCGGTTGTAACATTTCCGACATTACAATGATGACTACACCTAAAATGGTGCATCTTTGACTGCTAAGCATTTCAGGACATGCTGGGGTCATGCTGGGGTCATGTACATAGAACATAGAACATAGAACATTACAGCACAGAACAGGCCCTTCGGCCCACGATGTTGTGCCGACCTTCATCTGAAACCAAGATCAAGCTATCCCACTCCCTACCATCCTGGTGTGCTCCATGTGCCTATCCAATAACCGCTTAAATGTTCCTAAAGTGTCTGACTCCACTATCACTGCAGGCAGTCCATTCCACACCCCAACCACTCTCTGCGTGAAGAACCTACCTCTGATATCCTTCCTATATCTCCCACCATGAACCCTATAGTTATGCCCCCTTGTAATAGCTCCATCCACCCGAGGAAATAGTCTTTGAACGTTCACTCGATCTATCCCCTTCATCATTTTATAAACCTCTATTAAGTCTCCCCTCAATCTCCTCCGCTCCAGAGAGAACAGCCCCAGCTCCCTCAACCTTTCCTCATAAGACCTACCCTCCAAACCAGGCAGCATCCTGGTAAATCTCCTCTGCACTCTTTCCAGCGCTTCCACATCCTTCTTATAGTGAGGTGACCAGAACTGCACGCAATATTCCAAATGCGGTCTCACCAAGGTCCTGTACAGTTGCAGCATAACCCCACGGCTCTTAAACTCCAACCCCCTGTTAATAAAAGCTAACACACTATATGCCTTCTTCACAGCTCTATCCACTTGAGTGGCAACCTTTAGAGATCTGTGGATATGGACCCCAAGATCTCTCTGTTCCTCCACAGTCTTCAGAACCCTACCTTTGATCCTGTAATCCACATTTAAATTAGTCCTACCAAAATGAATCACCTCACATTTATCAGGGTTAAACTCCATTTGCCATTTTTCAGCCCAGCTTTGCATCCTATCTATGTCTCTTTGCAGCCTACAACAGCCCTCCACCTCATCCACTACTCCACCAATCTTGGTGTCATCAGCAAATTTACTGATCCACCCTTCAGCCCCCTCCTCTAAGTCATTAATAAAAATCACAAAGAGCAGAGGACCAAGCACCGATCCCTGCGGCACTCCGCTAGCAACCTGCCTCCAGTCCGAAAATTTTCCATCCACCACCACCCTCTGTCTTCGATCAGATAGCCAGTTACCTATCCAATCGGCCAACTTTCCCTCTATCCCACACCTCCTTACTTTCATCATAAGCCGACCATGGGGGACCTTATCAAACGCCTTACTAAAATCCATGTATATGACATCAACCGCCCTACCTTCATCAACAGACCTAGTTACCTCCTCAAAAAATTCTATCAAATTTGTGAGGCACGATTTGCCCTTCACAAATCCGTGCTGACTATCCCGGATTAATCCGCATCTTTCTAAATGGTCGTAAATCCCATCCCTAAGGACCTTTTCCATCAATTTACCAACCACCGAAGTCAGACTAACCGGTCTATAATTACCAGGGTCATTTCTATTCCCTTTCTTAAACAGAGGAACAACATTTGCCACTCTCCAGTCCTCTGGCACCATCCCCGTGGACAGCGAGGACCCAAAGATCAAAGCCAAAGGCTCTGCAATCTCATCCCTCGCCTCCCAAAGAATCCTAGGATACATTTCATCAGGCCCAGGGGACTTATCGACCTTCAGTTTATTCAAAACTGCCAATACATCCTCCCTCCGAACATCTATTTCCTCCAGCCTATTAGCCTGTAACACCTTCTCTTCCTGAAAAACATGGCCCCTCTCCTTGGTGAACACTGAAGAAAAGTATTCATTCATCACCTCGCCTATCTCTACTGATTCCATACACAAGTTCCCACCACTGTCCTTGACCGGCCCTAACCTCACCCTGGTCATTCTTTTATTCCTCACATAAGAGTAAAAAGCCTTGGGGTTTTCCTTGATCCGACCCGCCAAGGACTTCTCATGTCCCCTCCTAGCTCTCCTCAGCCCCTTTTTCAGCTCATTCCTTGCTAACTTGTAAATGCGAGTTTTTGTGGCGGTGGGAGTGAATATTTATATAAAAAGTGTATTGGAGAACGGAGAGAATGAAGAAAGATGCAATGCTTAGTTTAGTTTAGTTTATTCCGCTCGCATAAGGGAGACTGCAGTTAAAGTAAATTGCAAGGTTGGTGTTGAAAGGTGAAATGATGATTTTATCCCGGCTTCCAAACTCCTTTGGTGTTCGTCACCCCGGTAGTGTTTAAGTAATGCTTTCCCTAGCTGCGGGTGACGTGGAAATAAATCAGTTCAGAGATCGGCGCTCCCTAATTCGATTTGCCTTTTGGCACGCAAGATTCCAACAGATGGGAGTAGAATTCTCCACATCTCATTTCAGAAATACAATTTGTCCTCATAGTGCAAGAAAAAACAAACGTTGGCAATGTAATGAAATCCTGCAAGGCCTGGTCCTCTGAGATTAACATAACCCTGTGTTCCAGGCAGTATGTTAATTCGTATCAACATTAAATTGAATTTCAGAACAATATACTCCCTGGGCGAGGTGCGGGGGGGTGGGGGGGGGGGGGCGGGATGAGGGGGGGGTAGGGGTGGCGGGGGGCGCGCAGGTTTGAACAGAAAAACAAATTCCTCACCACCATCTCCCCTCCCCATCAAAGGCAGCATTGAAATACCAACAAAAATTCCAGTGCTTTCCACAGACGCTTAAACAGTCAGAAATGAAGCAGGCAAATAAAGAGAGCAATCTCACGTTGCAGTGACTTCACTCACGAGGACGTACACAGCTCAGGCAAAACTGGGAGTTCAAATATACAGGAGGAAAAATTAGCATTAATCAGCAGCACACTCGGGATAAAATCTGTGATAGCGCATTGTGTAACGTGTATGTGCACGTCTAGATAGTGTGCCTGTGACTTTTATTAATACGTTGGGGACACAGGATACCTGTGGAGAGAGGTTACTGAGTGACAATGTGAGGGAGCTGGGTTAACATCAGTACAGATACAGTCAGTAACACAGGGTGCTGGGGGAGAGGGGTTACTGAGTGACAGTGTGAGGGAGCTGGATTAATATCAGTAGAGATACAGTCAGTAACACAGGGTGCTGGGGGAGAGAGGGGTTACTGAGTGACAGTGTGAGGGAGCTGGATTAACATCAGTCGAGATACAGTCAGTAACACAGGGTGCTGGGGGAGAGGGGTTACTGAGTGACAGTGTGAGGGAGCTGGATTAACATCAGTACAGATACAGTCAGTAACACAGGGTGCTGGGGGAGAGGGGTTACTGAGTGACAGTGTGAGGGAGCTGGATTAACATCAGTAGAGATACAGTCAGTAACACTGGGTGCTGGGGGAGAGGGGTTACTGAGTGGCAGTGTGAGGGAGCTGGATTATACAGTCGGTTCTACAGGTGGGGTCAGTATTTGTGCTTTGCATTCGCTAGTTCAATATCAGTGAATTCAGCTTTGATCTCTCCAGGTTATACAGAGAAAATAGTTAAATGCTTTTGTTTTATTCAGGCCTCTAATTTGCTTATGGTGTCAGAGATTAAAGCAGCATATTAATTGGATTACAAAGCGTTTGAATTTAATCATTTCCCACAGGGCATGGGCCTTCTCAACTTCATAATGTTTAAACTGTCTGGCTTAATTTTTCCACTGAAATCAAATCAGAATTTTAATGAACTCGCACCTTGTTTTATCTTCATTTCTCAATTCGCAGCCTCCAGGACAGCAACTGGCTTCCCCTGAAGCGAATTCAGCTGGAATACACTCAGTCAGAGGACATTTTCCCACTGACACAGGGGTCTCAATTATCATTGTCCCTCGTGAAATACATCCTCACCATCAAAGATTCTCTTTACAGAGTCTCACCATCAGGGACCCCTTTTATAGAGAGAATCTCACCATCAGGGACCTCTTTTATAGAGAGAATCTCACCATCAGAGACCCCTTTTATAGAGAGAATCTCACCATCAGAGACCCCTTTTGTAGAGAGAATCTCACCATCAGGGACCCCTTTTATAGAGAGAATCTCACCATCAGAGACCCCTTTTATAGAGAGAATCTCACCATCAGTGACCCTTTTTATAGAGAGAATCTCACCATCAGAGACCCCTTTTATAGAGAGAATCTCACCATCAGTGACCCCTTTTATAGAGAGAATCTCACCATCAGAGACCCCTTTTATAGAGAGAGTCTTTCCATCAGAGACCCCTTCCATAGAGAGACTCTCACCATCAGAGACCCCTTTTATAGAGGGAATCTCATCATCACGGACCCCTTTTGTAGAGAAAGTCCCACTGTCAGAGACTCTCTTTAGGAGAAATATGTCACCATCAGAACCCATTTCAGATAATGGGTTGCACAGTTGGGACAAGCACATACATTCTCACACATACACAAACACACACTTTAAGGATGGCAAGAGATTGGTGCTCTCCACTCCGAGAGTTGGTGTGTAATACGCATTCTCTGACTCTCAAACTCTCATTATATTTCATGCTTTTTGGCAGTGGGCTGACTTGTGGCCTCCCTTGGAAGGAAGTCCATTCCGTAAGAGCTATAAGATTGGTTGACAGTTCTTGAATTCTGCCAGGTACTGCAGTACCGCAACACTCTGCCTGGAACCAAGTCCCGGGAACTTCAAAAAGTTAAGTCCAGGGAGTACCGGGGCGAGAGGGTAGGGGATGCCCTGGGGGTCTTGGAAGGGGGGTGATCGCAGCTTCAGGGGTAGGGCGGGGGAGATGGAGGTTGTGGAGCCCCAACATCTGGAGCTGGGGGGAGGAGTAAGGGTGGCTGGGGTGGGGGGGGGGGGGGGGGGGGGGATGGTGGTGGGGGTGGTGTGGGTAGGGGGTGCATGCAGTAAGGGCACCTCATCTCTGAAGGGGGCCTGCCCATATCCTCGAAGATCCCTGCAATCCGCCAGTCCTTCCAGATCCCCTGTTTTAATTATTTTGGGTACAGTGGCCTCCAGCTGCCTTGGTCCGAGATATGGGCGGCACGGTGGCACAGTGGTTAGCACTGCTGCATCACAGCGCCAGGGACCCAGGTTCAATTCGATCACTGTCTGTGTGGAGTTTGCACGTTCTCCCCATGTCTGCGTGGGTTTCCTCCGGGTGCTCCAGTTTCCTCCCACAGTCCAAAGATATGCGGGTTAGGTTGATTGGCCATGCTAAATTGACACTAGTGTCAGGGGGATTAGCTAGGATAAATGTGTGGGGTCGATACAGACTTGATGGGCCAAATGGCCTCATTCAGTACTGTAGGGGTTCTATGATTCTATGGTATGGAGTTGCCTCCCCATGGGGTATAAAAGCCAGCATAAATCAGATGGGCAGAATGGCCTGTTTCCCATACTGTAAAAACTATCTTATCCTATATAATTCACATACATACATGATGACATACATTTTCACATGTAAACCGACATACATGTATAGCTACGTACTAAGTCCAAACATATATAGTGCAATTATATTTCTTATTCTTGAGTGTGTCTCACTGGAGCTCCTCAATGAATAAAATCTTCCACAATTTCACCAGAGGCAGTGCAGTGAGTTCTGTCTTATCAGTGCAGTCAAAGTAACAAATTATTTTCTATTACTTATTGTCCTGTCAGTTAAATGAAGAATATGCTAAAATTGAAATGCGACTTTGACACTCTTTTTATTTCCATTTGTGACGAAAATTGGATTTGTGTTTTCATAAAATCTGTAATGAGAAAGGTGGAGGCGCTGTGAGTTTGATTGACTGGTCTGTGGGGACGGCGCGGGCTTATTGGGGAAGAGGCAGGCGACTGTCGGCTCTGCTCTGGAATAGATGCTCAGGCCTGGTGTCAAACAGGAACATTCATCCTCCTGTTCGCTGCATCAATTCCTCCTCTCACTCCCCGCTCTCTGAGAATGGGAACTCATGCTGTTGGGGAATGTGTGGCTGACCCGATGTGGAGATGTAGCCCCTCCTCCTACCCCTCTCCCTCACCCTGTTAGTCCCTGCCAAATTCCTGTCCACATACCCTGACAACAGCCAGGGCAGCTGGGAGCCAACCAGGAGAAGCTGCCACCCAGTAAAGAACAAAGAACAAAGAAATTTACAGCACAGGAACAGGCCCTTCGGCCCTCCAAGCCTGCACCGACCATGCTGCCCGACTGAACTAAAACTCCCTACCCTTCCGGGGACCATATCCCTCTATTCCCATCCTATTCATGTATTTGTCAAGGCGCCCCTTTAAACTCACTATCCTATCTGCTTCCACTACCTCCCCCGGCAGCGAGTTCCAGGCACCCACCACCCTCTGTGGAAAAAACTTGCCTTGTCCATCTCCTTTAAACCTTGCCCCTCTCACCTTAAACCTGTGCCCCCTAGTAATTGACTCTTCCACCCTGGGAAAGAGCTTCTGACTATTCGTCCTGTCCATACCACTCATAATCTTGTAGACTTCTATCAGGTCGCCCCTCAACCCCCTTCGTTCCAGTGAGAACAAACCAAGTTTCTCCAACCTCTCCTCATAGCTAATGCCCTCCATACCAGGCAACATCCTGGTAAATCTTTCATCAGAATGTGTGCGATCAGTTCTCCTGTGAACAGTTAGAGGACAATGCTATTCTGCGCAGGATCATTGTGGAGGAGGGGACACCCTCGGCAATAACATTCTCCACGTTGCAAAGTTTTTGCATTAGGTGGGACTCGGGTTAGCAGTGTTATCGCTAACTCAGAAGGTCGTGGGTTCAAGTGCCATTCCAAAGACTTGTGCACAGAATCACACTGCCGTCACAGAGGGAATGCTGCACTGTTGGAGGTGCTGTCGTTTTAAAAAATTTGTTCATGGGATGTGGGTGGCGTTGGCTGGGCCGGCATTTATTGTCCACCCCTGAGGTCAACCACATTGCTGTGGATCTGGAGTCACATGTACTCCAGGCCAGGTAAGGATGGCAGATTTCCTTCCTTAAAGGACATTAAGACCATAAGACATAGGAGCAGAATTAGGCCACTCGGCCCATCGAGTCTGCTCCGCCATTCAATCATGGCTGATATTTTTCTCATCCCCATTCTCCTGCCTTTTTCCCATGACCCCTGATCCCCTTATTAATCAAGAACCTATCTATCTCTGTCTTAAAGACACTCAATGACCTGGCTTCCACAGCCTTCTGCAGCAAAGAGTTCCACAGATTCACTACTCTCTGGCTGAAGAAATTCCTCCTCATCTCTGTTCTAAAGGATCGTCCCTTTAACCTGGGTTGTGCCACATTAGTAAACCAGATGGGTCTTTACAACAATCGACAATGATTTCATGCTCATCAGTAGATTCTTAATTCCAGATTTTTATTGCCGCAGTGAGATTCGAACCCGGGCTCCCAGACCTTCATCTGCACTTCCCGCTGCCTCGAAAAAGCAGCCAGTACAATCAAGGAACCCACGGACCCGGACATTCTCTCTTCCACCTTCTTCTGTCAGTGAAAAGATATAAAAGTCTGAAAACATGTAAAGTAAGGAAAGTTTATTTATTAGTCACAAGTAAGGCTTACATTAACACTGCAATGAAGTTACTGTGAAATTCCCCTAGTCGCCACACTCCGGTGCCTGTTCGGGTCAATGCACCTAACCAGCACGTCTTTCAGACTGTGGGAGGAAACCTGAGCACCCGGAGGAAACCCACACAAACATGGGGAGAATGTGCAGACTCTGCACACACAGTCACCCAAGCCGGAATCGAACCCGGGACCCTGGTACTGTGGGGCAGCAGTGCTAACCCACTGCATTACCGTGCCACCCACACGGTACCAACCAACTCAAGAACAGCTTCTTCTCTGCTGCCATCAGGCTTCTGAATGGACCTACCTCGCATTAAGTTAATTTTTCTCCACTCCCTAGCTATGATTGTAACACCATATTCTGCACCCACTCTTTTTCCTTTTCCCCATGTAGTCTATGAACGGTATGCTTTGTCTGTTCAGCGCACAAGAAACAATACTTTTCATTGCATCCCAATAAATGTGACAATAATAAATCAAATCAAATCAAATCATTACCCTGGAGCTGTGGATTACTAATCCAGTGACAATCCCTCGATGCCGCCACTTCCCCCTTTTACATTATACCTTAAACAAAGAGTCCATCTGTCTCCCAGGTAGTCGTAGAAGATCCCTCAGCAATAATTGAAGGAGAACAGGTCTCCCCAGCGCCGGCCCAACATTTGTCCCTGAACCGACATTGTTTGAAATAAGTTATCTGGTAACTTTGCATTGTGGGATCTTGCTGTGCTCTGGTCGGCTGTTGAATTTCCTACATCACAACAGTGGCTATGCTCCAGAAGGAGAAGGAGGAGTTTATTTATTAGTCACAAGTAAGCTAACGTCCACACTGCAATGAAGTTACTGTGAAAATCCCCGAGTCGCCACACTCCGGCACCTGTTCGGGTACACTGAGGGAGAATTTAGCACGGCCAATGCACCTAATCAGCACGTCTTTCAGACTGTGGGAGGAAACCGGAGCACCCGGAGGAAACCCACGCAGACACGGGGAGAACGTGCAGACTCCACATCGTGACCCAAGCCAGGAATTGAACACAGGTCCCTGGCACTGTGAGGCAGCAGTGCTAACCACTGTGCTGCCGTGCCTTAGAAGGTACTTCAGTGGTTTGGGACATCCTGGGGTGATGAAAGGTGCTACATAACTGCTCATTCCTTCTTCTTTACTAATATTTAATGCTGTAACAGTTAAGAGTTTTCAGGACAGGAAGTTTCTGTGACCTTCTGCAACATTCCAAATGTAAAATTGAAATGAGTCATTGAAAAATGTTTTACAAACACGGCTATTAATATTTCAGACTGCATTCTCAGACTGCTTTGTTCATTGGAGGTCTTGTTGTTCTTCCTGATTGTTCATTTCTCCCCTTTCGCTCTGCCTACCCTGAAGCCATTGGCTCATCCTGAATTAAAGATGTCCATTTCTGAGAGGGGCGGGGAAAGAATAAAACACAACAAACACACTTTTTGTTTCTTTTGTTCGTGCTTTCATGGGACGTGGGCGTCGCTGGCTAGGCCAGCATTTATTACCCATCTTTCATTTCCCTCCAGAATCCCTACAGCGCAGAAGGAGGCACACACCGAGTGGAGGTGAAAAATGCACTGGAGAGAGATCTGAGAGGTTCTATAGTCCGTATATTACAGTAACAATCAACAACCCTTTTTTTTAATCAGTGTCACAAGTCAGCTTACATTAACACTGCAATGAAGTTACTGTGAAAATCCCCTAGCCGCCACACTCCAGCACCTGTTCGGGTACACGGAGGGAGAATTTAGCACGGCCAGTGCACCCTAACCAGCACGTCTTTCAATCTGTGTGAGGAAACCAGAAGGGTCACCCAGACTTGAACTGTTGGCTCTATTCTCTCTCCACAGACACTATCAGACCTGCTGAGATTTTCCAGCATTTTCCATTTATGTTTCAGATTCCAGCAACCACAGGAGTTTGCTTTTAACAACCCCGAGCAATCGTGAGTTCAAATTCCAGCAATGTAAATGATCAAATAAATGTGGCAATGTGTGGGTTAACAGCTGAAGACTGCACATGCAAACTGCTGGTTTGGTGTAAACACCAATTAATAAATGAGCGAGGGACTTTGGTTTAAATTTATTTACTAGTGCCACAAGTAGGCTGATATTAACACAGCAATGAAGTTACTGTGAAAATCCCCTAGTCACCACACTCCGGCGCCTGTTCAGTTTTCACTGAAGGAGAATTTGCCATGGTCAATGCACCTCACCAGCACGTCTTTCAGACTGTGGGAGGAAACCGGAGCACCCGAAGGAAACCCATGCAGACACGGGGAGAACGTGCAGATTCCGCACAGACAGTGACCCAAGCTGGGAATTGAACCCAGGTCCCTTATGCGGTGAGGCAGCAGTGCTAACCACTGTGCCACCGTGCCACCCTGTGGAGAGACTTGGAGAAGCTGCAGTTGCTTCCCTTAGAGCAGAGAAGATTTGATAGAGGTATTTATAACATTAAATGGTTTGATAGAATAAGTAAGGAGAGATGGTTTCCAAAATCTGAATGGTTGGTAAACAGAACATGAAGGTTAAATATCATCATCAAAAGCACTGGCAGACAGCTGAGGAAAACATTTCTTTCACTGTGAGGTGTTACAATCTGGAATGTACTGCAAGAATGGGTGGAAGACGCAGATTAAATGGTAACTTTCAAAAAGGAATTGGATAGCTGCTTGATGGGGATAAGGAATGAGGGAAGTTCAGTGATGGAGTGGTGTAATGATATTGTCACTGGAGTAGTAACCTACAGATCCAGGGCAATAATGAACCTGAGTTCACCACGGCAGATGGTGAAATTTTAATTCAATAAAAGTCTGGAATTAAGAGTCTACTGATGACCATGAAACCATTGTCGATTGTCAGAAAAACCCATCTGGTTCACTAATGTCCTTTAGGGAAGGAAATCTGCCGTCTTTACCCGGTCTGGCCTACATGTGAATCCAGAGCCACAGCAAAGCGATTGGCTCTAAAATGGCCGAGCAAGCCATTCAATTCAAAGGCAATGAGGGATGGGCAATAAATGACCCACTCAGCGATGGCCCATTCCATAATGCAGCTTTAAAAATTGGATAGCTCTTCCAAAGAGTCAGGACAGGCCCGATGGGCTGAATGGTCTCCTCCTCCTATGGTCAACAGTGATTGCCTATAAAACAATTTGGGATGTCCCAGTGGAATGGTATGTGCCATATTTAAGAAAAATGTGGATGCAGTTCTTTTTGATCTTCTCCTGAAGGTGGAAGTCAGCTCAGCCTAACACTACACTTGCTCAATGACCAGGTAAGTTCAGGAACTCGATGTGGTTTCGAGAGTACCTTGAGGCATTGAGGGACATCAAGGGGACTTCTGACTTTCCTGCTAACTGTTGAAGTGTAACTAGTGGAATGTTTTCACCCTGCCTTGAATCGATAAGCATTGTTCAGAGAATTTGCGATTCAAGCATTGATTCTGCAAAAGCAAACATCAGTAAATTAAATCTCAGGGATCCTGGGTCAGACTACAAATGACTCGACATGTTAAACAGCAAACGGTCTTCAAATCTCCTAATTACAAGTTTCAAAGAAAGAATTCTCAGCTGCTGTAAAGCATTTTACCGGCAAGGTGTTATTGATCTTTGCTGTAAAGAAGTGAAACAAAAGGTGTTTTTCTTCTCCATGTTATTGGTGTGGCTGCCGCCTGCTCTCCTCATGCACCGTTCTGCTCTCCAGGTTACACAAAGGACATAGAACAACTGAAGAAGGTGCAAACAAATATTATTGAGGATAAAGATGTGCGGGTTAGATGGATTGGCCATGCTAAATTGCCCCTTAGTGTTGGGGGACTAGTTAGGGTAAATGGATGAGGTTATGGGGATAGTGCCTGGGTGGGATTGTGGTCGGTGCAGACTCGATGGGCCGAATGGCCTCCTTCTGCACTGTAGGGATTCTATAATTCTATAATACCAGAACAGAGTGAATATATTTCGCGCAAACCAGCCTCCCATCCATTGACTCTGTCTACACTTCCCGCTGCCTCGGAGAAGCAGCCAGCATAATTAAGGACCCCACTTACCCTGGACGTATTCACCAGAATTCTACCCCCTCGCCTGCCACGGAACCGGAGTGGGCGAGCGGCGGACAACAAAAAGGTCCGTTGACCTCGGGCGGGAATTTCTGGTCTTGCTCGAGCAAGACCGTAAAATTCCGCCCGCTCTCTTCCACCTTCTTCCGTCGGGAAAAATATACAAAAGTCTGAGGTCACGTACCAACCGACTCAAGAACAGCTTCTTCCCTGCTGCTGTCAGACTTTTGAATGGACCTACCTCGCGGCACGGTAGCACAGTGGTTAGCACTGCTGCTTCACAGCTCCAGGGACCTGGGTTCGATTCCCGGCTCGGGTCACTGTCTGTGTGGAGTTTGCACATTCTCCTCGTGTCTGCGTGGGTTTCCTCCGGGTGCTCCGGTTTCCTCCCACAGTCCAAAGATGTGCGGGTTAGGTTGATTGGCCAGGTTAAAAAATTGCCCCTTAGAGTCCTGGGATGTGTAGGTTAGAGGGATTAGCGGGTAAAATATGTGGGGGTAGGGCCTGGGTGGGATTGTGGTCGGTGCAGACTCAATGGGCCGAATGGCCTCCTTCTGCACTGTAGGGTTTCTATGATTCTATGAATAAGTTGATCTTTCTCTGCACCCGAGTTATGACTGTAACACTACATTCTGCCCTCTCTCCTTTCCTTCTCTATGAACGGTATGCTTTGTCTGTATAGCGCGCAAGAAACAATACTTTTCACTATATGCTAATACATGTGACAATAATAAATCAAATCAAATCAATTAGTTTATACTTCAGTTATTGGCATTCGTCCAAGAATGTTAACTCAATGTGGTTTTATATTGAATTCTGTGACTCGAGCTCATCACATGACTTGGTCTTAGCATCACACTCACAGTTGACAAGGGAGGAAAAGACCTCTCGCACTTACACCGGTGATGTGATGGTTGAAGCATTACTGATGTGAAACCATCCACCTCCTGAGTAATTAGAACCTATCAGCTCCACTCTCTAAATTCAGAGACCAATGTACAAAGAAAAACAAATATTTAGTGTTTTAAATTGGTGCAATTTAATTTCTGATGTTTAAAAGAAGTCACTTTCACAGCATGCAACCATCTTCAATTTTGTAATTTGAGTGAAGTTCTGTAATTAGTTTTTGTAACTCTATAGTTTGTTTAATTTTAATATGCATGAATTGGATGTGTTGCATTTTATTTAGCACACCAATCGCTTTCAAGCACTGATTTTCTATGTATTTTATGTAGAGTTTAAAAGTTCATTTATCAGTGTTACAAGTAGGCTTACATTAACACTGCAATGAAGTTACTGTGAAAATCCCCAAGTTGCCACACTCCGGCGCCTGTTCGGGCCCACTGAGGGAGATTCGGCCCATCGAGTCTGCACCAACCACAATCCCACCCAGGTCCCATCCCCATAACCCCACGCATTTACCCTAGCTAATCCCCTTGACACTAAGGGGCAATTTAGCATGGCCAATGCACCTAACCCGCACATTTCGGACTGTTGGAGGAAACCAGAGCACCCGGAGGAAACCCACGCAGACACGGGGAGAATGTGGAGACTCCACACAGACAGTGACCCAAGCTGGGAATCGAACCTGGGTCCCTGGCGCTGTGAAACTGTAGTGCTAACCACTGTGCCACCGTGCCGTACAACTGGCTTTTACCAAGCACTGACAGATATAACAATAACATATTGTGGCAAAGCAACTCTCTCAAGAAAAACACATTGATAAACACCTGTTTTAATGAAGGTTCACAGGACACAGTGATAACTATCGATCAATTCGAGATCTGGACCGATTAATCCATGTTCACAGACATTCACGTGCTGCCTTATCTCAAATAAAGCAGACATCAAAACCATTCTCACAATATCTATACGTATCCTGTATAATTTCAAAACAATCTCCTTTATTAGCTTTAAGGTTATAAACAACTATTAGTTTTAAAGGTAAAGTAACTCATTCCAAATAAAGCCAGTGAGAAACACCATCACCCACCAAGTGGCCTGTACAAAACAAAGAGTCACTGATAGGGGTCTGACTTAAGGAGGATCTTGCACCAATTAAGGAAGTCTGGAACAATACATATCAATCATGGGGGCACAACGCCATATTTCCTCTGTCCTCAACAAATGGACAAGGAAGATATCATGAAACATTCTCTTATCTTCGCAAGAATAAGTAACAGAAACAAACTTTCAAGAGAGGGATGGTCACATGAATAATTGACACCTCAGAGTGTCAGCCGGGGGTGATGGGAAATGAAATCAACAGATGACCAGCACACGCAGGAAACCAATCACAGATTGATCACGCACTCCTTCAGCCAATTGAGAAATAGCCTCACCTCACCTCAGCCAATCAGAATGCAATAACGTTATATATTTACTAGGATGCTACCGGGACTTGATGGTTTGAGTTATAAGGAGAAGCTGGATAGACTGGGACTTTTTTCCCTGGAGCATAGCAGGCTGAGGGGTGATCTTATAGAGGTCTATCAAATAATGAGGGGCACAGATCAGCTAGATAGTTAACATATTTTCCCAAAGGTAGGGGAGTCTAAAACTAGAGGGCATAGGTTTAAGGTGAGAGGGGAGAGATACAAAAGGGTCCAGAGGGGAGATTTTTTCACACAGAGGGTGGTGAATGTCTGGAACAAGCTGCCAGAGGTCGTAGTAGAGGC
The DNA here is from genome assembly GCF_964213995.1 of Mustelus asterias. Taxonomy (NCBI): domain Eukaryota; kingdom Metazoa; phylum Chordata; class Chondrichthyes; order Carcharhiniformes; family Triakidae; genus Mustelus; species Mustelus asterias. The sequence goes on from NC_135817.1 coordinate 87,295,303, forward strand.
GGGGAAAATTTTGTCTTTTAAAAAGCATTCAGACAATTACATGAGTAAGATGGGTATAGAGGGATATGGGCCAAATGCAGGCAATTGGGACTTAGTGGTTAAAAAAAGGGTCATGATGTGGAGATGCCGGCGTTGGACTGGGGTAAACACAGTAAGAAGTTTAACAACACCAGGTTAAAGTCCAACAGGTTTATTTGGTAGCAAAAGCCACACAAGCTTTCGAGGCTCTGAGCCCCTTCTTCAGGTGAGTGGGAATTCTGTTCACAAACAGAACTTATAAGACACAGACTCAATTTACATGAATAATGGTTGGAATGCGAATACTTACAACTAATCCAGTCTTTAAGAAACAAAACAATGGGAGTGGAGAGAGCATCAAGACAGGCTAAAAAGATGTGTATTGTCTCCAGACAAGACAGCCAGTGAAACTCTGCAGGTCCACGCAACTGTGGGAGTTACAAATAGTGTGACATAAATTCTGATTCTAGGATCGCATGATAAAGACTCAGGAGGAAAAAAGCAGAAATATTTATGTGAAATAGTGTGACATAAACCCAATATCCCGGTTGAGGCCGTCCTTGTGTGTGCGGAACCTGGCTATCAGTTTCTGCTCCGCGACTCTGCGCTGTCGTGTGTCGCGAAGGCCGCCTTGGAGAACGCTTACCCGAATATCAGAGGCCGAATGCCCGTGACCGCTGAAGTGCTCCCCAACAGGAAGAGAACAGTCTTGCCTGGTGATTGTCGAGCGGTGTTCATTCATCCGTTGTCGCAGCGTCTGCATAGTTTCCCCAATGTACCATGCCTCGGGACATCCTTTCTTGCAGCGTATCAGGTAGACAACGTTGGCCGAGTTGCAAGAGTATGTACCGTGTACCTGGTGGATGGTGTTCTCACGTGAGATGATGGCATCTGTGTCGATGATCCGGCACGTCTTGCAGAGGTTGCTGTGGCAGGGTTGTGTGGTGTCTTGGTCACTGTTCTCCTGAAGGCTGGGTAGTTTGCTGCGGACAATGGTCTGTTTGAGGTTGTGCGGTTGTTTGAAGGCAAGAAGTGGGGGTGTGGGGATGGCCTTGGCGAGATGTTCGTCTTCATCAATGACATGTTGAAGGCTCCGGAGGAGATGCCGTAGCTTCTCCGCTCCGGGGAAGTACTGGACGACGAAGGGTACTCTGTCCACTGTGTCCCGTGTTTGTCTTCTGAGGAGGTCGGTGCGGTTTTTCGCTGTGGCGCGTTGGAACTGTTGATCAATGAGTCTAGCGCCATATCCTGTTCTTATGAGGGCATCTTTCAGCGTCTGGAGGTGTTCTCGTCACAATGGATGTCTCAGCACTCTACACCAGCATCCCCCATGACGATGGCATTGCTGCAACGGCCTCAGTGCTCAGCGCCAACAACTGCCAGTTTCCAGATGCAATTTTACATCTCATCCGCTTCATCCTGGACCACAATATCTTCACCTTCAACAACCAGTTCTTCATCCAGACACACGGAACAGCCATGGGGACCAAATTTGCACCTCAATATGCCAACATCTTCATGCACAGGTTCGAACAAGACTTCTTCACCGCACGGGACCTTCAACCGGTGCTATACACTAGATACATCGATGACATTTTCTTCCTTTGGACTCATGGTGAACAATCACTGAAACAACTCTATGATGACATCAACAAGTTCCATCCCACCATCAGGCTCACCATAGACTACTCTCCGGAATCGGTTGCATTCTTGGACACGCGCATCTCCATTAAGGACGGTCACCTCAGCACCTCACTGTACCGCAAGCCCACGGATAACCTCACGATGCTCCACTTCTCCAGCTTCCACCCTAAACACGTTAAAGAAGCCATCCCCTACGGACAAGCCCTCCGTATACACAGGATCTGCTCGGATGAGGAGGATCGCAACAGACACCTCCAGACGCTGAAAGATGCCCTCATAAGAACAGGATATGGCGCTAGACTCATTGATCAACAGTTCCAACGCGCCACAGCGAAAAACCGCACCGACCTCCTCAGAAGACAAACACGGGACACAGTGGACAGAGTACCCTTCGTTGTCCAGTACTTCCCCGGAGCGGAGAAGCTACGGCATCTCCTCCGGAGCCTTCAACATGTCATTGATGAAGACGAACATCTCGCCAAGGCCATCCCCACACCCCCACTTCTTGCCTTCAAACAACCGCACAACCTCAAACAGACCATTGTCCGCAGCAAACTACCCAGCCTTCAGGAGAACAGTGACCAAGACACCACACAACCCTGCCACAGCAACCTCTGCAAGACGTGCCGGATCATCGACACAGATGCCATCATCTCACGTGAGAACACCATCCACCAGGTACACGGTACATACTCTTGCAACTCGGCCAACGTTGTCTACCTGATACGCTGCAAGAAAGGATGTCCCGAGGCATGGTACATTGGGGAAACTATGCAGACGCTGCGACAACGGATGAATGAACACCGCTCGACAATCACCAGGCAAGACTGTTCTCTTCCTGTTGGGGAGCACTTCAGCGGTCACGGGCATTCGGCCTCTGATATTCGGGTAAGCGTTCTCCAAGGCGGCCTTCGCGACACACGACAGCGCAGAGTCGCGGAGCAGAAACTGATAGCCAGGTTCCGCACACACAAGGACGGCCTCAACCGGGATATTGGGTTTATGTCACACTATTTCACATAAATATTTCTGCTTTTTTCCTCCTGAGTCTTTATCATGCGATCCTAGAATCAGAATTTATGTCACACTATTTGTAACTCCCACAGTTGCGTGGACCTGCAGAGTTTCACTGGCTGTCTTGTCTGGAGACAATACACATCTTTTTAGCCTGTCTTGATGCTCTCTCCACTCCCATTGTTTTGTTTCTTAAAGACTGGATTAGTTGTAAGTATTCGCATTCCAACCATTATTCATGTAAATTGAGTCTGTGTCTTATAAGTTCTGTTTGTGAACAGAATTCCCACTCACCTGAAGAAGGGGCTCAGAGCCTCGAAAGCTTGTGTGGCTTTTGCTACCAAATAAACCTGTTGGACTTTAACCTGGTGTTGTTAAACTTCTTACTAAAAAAAGGGTGGCATGGACAAGTTGGGCCGAAGGGCCTGTTTCCATGCTGTAAGCCTCTATGACTCTATTGATCTTGCTGTGGGTTGTGGCTTGGGAATAAATTAATGAACAGCTGCTTACATTGACTAAGTTTCAAACTGAAGTTTATTTGCAGAATCTTCTGTCCACGGGGAAGGAGAAGTTACAGGGAGAGAACATAGACCGACGCTGGAATTCGACCACCCACCCGCAACGGGAATCACTTGAGCAAGGCAGCAAAATCCTGCCCCAAGGGAATCGTAGCGGACGGCACAGAAAATTCGGCGGACCGTGCAAAGGTTCGTTGACCTTGGGTGGGAATTTCCGGTCTTAGGGCGAATGCAATTGGAAAATCCCACCCTAAGTGTCAAACTGTGCACAAGACTGAACCGGAAAACAAGAACTGTAGGACACTAGTCAAGGCCTGCCTGTCTTTGACAAGTATTAATCTACACTTATTAAAAATGTCCTGAGTTACTTCACCAACTGTCTCCTGTTGCCTATGTGGTTAAAGCCTCAAAAAGACACAATTGGAATTTAAGTTCAAATGATACTTAGAACTTACACACGCAACACTTTCACACACACAGACACACATGCAGACACACATGCACATTCACATATGTGTCATCAGCTTTGGGTACAAACAACACTTAAACTGCAGTCGACTTGGGTACAGTAAGTAGTCTCACAACACCAGGTTAAAGTCCAACAGGTTTATTTGGTAGCACAAGCTTTCGAAGTGTTGCTCCTTCATCAAGTGAGTCACCTAATGAAGGGGCAGTGTTCCGAAAGCTCGTGCGACCAAATAAACCTGTTGGACTTTAACCTGGTGTTGTGAGACTACTTACTGTGCCCACCCCAGTCCAACGCCGGCAACTCCAGATCTCGACTTGAGTACAGACAACACTTAAACTCGGAGTACTCAATTTCCAAGCTTTAATAACTTGTGCACAAGTGAGAACACAGTGCAGTGCTCAGCATTGTCGGGTGTTCTGCTGGTTCATACAGAAAATGCAACAGCTTTAGTTAATCACAGCAAATGAGAAATGAGCAACTTCTAATCATTCATTCACATACATATCCACCAATCATAGCATCGCCTTTTGCCCTTTCTTATCCAATAGGAAACTGTCTCCTGCTAATCTTTCATTAGCATAATATGTCCCCATTTCTTGCTCTTTGGTGCTTTGTTCTGGAAATGTCTTATTTTCCATCCTGTGGCCAAGGCTGGAAGCAGAGTTTATGGAACGAACACAAGGTTTTCAAATTTATCCTGAAAACGCAAGCACTGGCTTCACTGAAGGCCTTGTCTGCTGATAAGCATTTTCCATTACTTGACAAAGTTTCCTTTTGACAATTATGGAACTTTAATTTTCACAATTATTTGTAACCTAACTTTCACACGTGCAGACGCACACACACACAGACATTCATATACACCTCGTTCTGTACATATGGTAGAGATACAGGTAGCTGTGAGCTACCAAAGGGTCATCTGGACTCGAAACGTCAGCTCTTTTCTCTCCTTCCAGATGCTGCCAAACCTGCTGGGATTTTCCAGCATTTTCTCTTTTGGTTTCAGATTCCAGCATCCGCAGTAATTTCCTTTTAACCAGTCATTGTTTGTTGATTTAATTGGCCTGGAGATATCTCTGTCACTCAGCAAAATTCACTGAACCCCTGTGGATATTCCAAGACAGAACGACAGACAAAGTGAACCTCGTTTCTTAAATTGTCACATCTCAGCCTTTCTGTCTCCGTTTCCCTGAGATGGAACAAAGAGAGAGGTCTATTTTAAAGTTGAAAGCAAAATCTGGGGCAATGGGTTCTGAAAACAACAACACCAACTTGCATTTATATAGCTCCCGTATTGTAGTAACACATCCGAAGCTGCTTCACAGGGAGTCAGTGCCAAACTCGATTTGACACTTAAGGAGCTGTTTGGAAAGATGATCAAAATCGTGGTCAACACGAGATTTAAATGTGGCAAGTGAAGCAGAAAGTTGAAACAGTTGTTAAGAAGGTTTATAGAATCCTTGGGTTTATAATTCGAGGCATTGAGTAAAAAGCAAGAAAGTGATGCTACACCTCTACAAACCATTGATCAGACCACATTCGGAGTATTGTTCGGAGTAAGGGGCGGCACAGTGGCATAGTGGTTAGCACTGCTGCCTCACAGCGCCAGGGACCCGGGTTCAATTCCCGGCTTGGGTCACTGTCTGTGCGGAGTCTGCACATTCTCCCCGTGTCTGCGTGGGTTCCCTCCGGGTGTCCCGGTTTCCTCCCTGATGCGCGACTCAAACATGAGGCCTGATGCTCGGTAAATGAAAGGCTTTTATTTACTGTAATGAAGCAGCCAGTACTTATATACACTATCCCAGACTGAAGGGGTCCCGGCCAGAGCAGGGACTCTTATGCCTCTCCCAGGAGGCGGAGCCTGACTGGGATGTGCCACAACACTACAGTACAAAGGTGTAACAACCCCACCCTAACCCCAACAGCAACAATAGCACAACCCAACAGTAACATATGTACATCCTTGTAGTACTGGCCAGCCCCTGGCTCAGTACTATCCAGTGGGAACCAACGATGGTTCACCACACTCCCACACTCCAAAGATGTGCGGGTTAGGTGGATTGGCCGTGCTAAAATTGCCCCTTACTGTCAGGGGGACGAGCTAGGCTAAAAACATGGTGTTATGGGGATAGGGCCTGGGTGGGATTGTGGTCAGTGCAGACTTGATGGGCCAAATGGCCTCCTTCTGCACTGGAGGGATTCTATGATTGTGTTCAGTTCTGGGCACCTTATTGAAGGATGGTAAAGCCCTCGAGGGAGAGAGTGCAAAGGAGATTCACTAAAATGATACAATTACAGGCACAAGGAAAGATGGGGGAAATTGGAGCAGAGTAGATTAAGAGGTGAGCTGGAAGCTAAATGATGGAATGAGACCTGAGTAATGTATTTACCTTTCTGGCTTTTCATCAGTTGCTGTCTGTGGCAGTGATTTCTCAGGTAAGGGCCACATAATGATGATGTAATTGGAGTCAGGGTGCAGGAGGAGGGATGGGGAGTCACACTCTGTGTAGAAATTTAATTACATGAAATATAATTACAGTAACTTGTGATTACATGTCAGTTTGAATGTTGGAAAATGTCATGAGGTACTTTGCAGCGAGGGGAAAAGGAATTGGAAAGGTTCACGTGTCGAGCCACGCAGAGAGAGTTTGGAGAGCAGAGAACAACCTTGGCTTCACAAGCCAGGCTTCGAGAGAGCTTTAATGCGAGAGGGAGAGGGGAGAGGGAGGAGGGGGGTGGGGAGGGAGAGGGGAGAGGGAGGGGGGGGGAGGGAAAGGGGAGAGGGAGGAGGAGGGGGGGGAGGAGGAGGGGGGGAGGAGGAGGGGGGGGGGAGGAGGAGGGGGGGGGAGGGGAGTGGGGGGAGGAGGGGTGGGGGGAGGAGGTGGGGGGAGGGGCGGAGGAGGGGGGGGAGAGGGAGAGGGAGGGGGGAGGGAAAGGGGAGAGGGAGGAGGAGGGGGGGAGGGAGAGGGGAGAGGGAGGGGTGTGGGGGGGAGGGAGAGGGGAGAGGGAGGGGTGTGGGGGGGAGGGAGAGGGGAGAGGGAGGGGGGGGGAGTGGGGGGGGAGGGGGGGGGTGGGGGGGTGGGGGGGGTGGGGGGGGTGGGGGGGGTGTGGGGGGGGTGGGGGGGGTGGGGGGGGTGGGGGGGGTGGGGGGGGTGGGGGGGGGGGGGGGGGGTGGGGGGGGAGTGGGGGGGGGAGTGGGGGGGGGAGTGGGGGGGGGGAGTGGGGGGGGGGGGAGTGGGGGGGGGGGGAGTGGGGGGGGGGGGGGGGGGGGGGGAGTGGGGGGGGGGGGGGGGGGCAGAGGCGACTGCCCAGAGAGGAGAAAGAGGAGGAGAGGCAATCAGAGGGGCAATTTGAGAACTATCACCTCCTCAAGGGAACTTAAGGATGGGCAATAAATGCTCACATCCTGTGAATGAATTTTTAAAAGGTTGGATGACCTGATGTTATTCTGGTGAACCGGCACTGCACCCATTCCAAGGCCAAAATATATTCCCGTGTGGAGCCCAGAACTGACTGTAATTTCTCCGGGTGGTGTCTAAGCAGAGCTTTGTGTATCTGCTATATAACTTCCACAGCCCATGTTGCAGCCCTATCGAGATAAAGGCCAACATTCCATGAGCCTTTGAGTTTTCCAGATGCAGAATGGAGCCCACTTTGCTTCATGTCTGCTCCCAACGCTGCATCGAAACCTTCCCAGAAAACTTGGAATTAATTGCTCTGCACCTTCCTCCCGGCTGTCCTTGTCCTTTACCTCGGAATGTCTTTCAGAGCCTGTTTCTGATCCCTGTCTTTGTCCCTGCTGGGGACTTTCTTGTAGTACCTTCTCACTGTCCCCTTCCCAGTTTCGGAGGGGCATTTTCCATTACATGGTGCTCCTCTTCAGGTTACCTGTCCTCCTGCTTTGTGATGTTTCACTTCTCTTCTCCATTTCTCTTGTGCAGGTGTGCGGGGCTGGTTTCCGGCTCACACAGCTACAGAAATAAACTGCTCATGCACACAGGATGGTTTACTGACAAAATGGGCGGCACGGTGGCACAGTGGTTAGCACTGCTGCCTCACAGCACCAGGGACCCGGGTTCAATTCCAGCCTCGAGTCACTGTCTGTGTGGAGTTTGCACATTCTACCCGTGTCCGCATGGGTTTCATCCGAGCATTACTCTGTAACTAACCCCATGCTGTACCTGTCCTGGGAGTGTTTGATGGGGACAGTGTAGAGGGAGCTTTACTCTGTAACTAACCCCGTGCTGTACCTGTCCTGGGAGTGTTTGATGGGGACAGTGTAGAGGGAGCTTTACTCTGTATCTAACCCCATGCTGTACCTGTCCTGGGAGTGTTTGATGGGACAGTGTAGAGGGAGCTTTACTCTGTATCTAACCCCATGCTGTACCTGTCCTGGGAGTGTTTGATGGGGACAGTGTAGAGGGAGCTTTACTCTGTAACTAACCCCCTGCTGTACCTGTCCTGGGAGTGTTTGATGGGGACAGTGTAGAGGGAGCTTTACTCTGTAACTAACCCCGTGCTGTACCTGTCCTGGGAGTGTTTGATGGGGACAGTGTAGAGGGAGCTTTACTCTGTATCTAACCCCGTGCTGTACCTGTCCTGGGAGTGTTTGATGGGACAGTGTAGAGGGAGCTTTACTCTGTATCTAACCCCATGCTGTACCTGTCCTGGGAGTGTTTGATGGGGGACAGGGTAGAGGGAGCTTTACTCTGAATCTAACCCCGTGCTGTACCTGTTCTGGGAGTGTTTGATGGGGACAGTGTAGAAGGAGCTTTACTCTGTATCTAACCCCGTGCTGTACTTGTCCTGGGAGTGTTTGATGGGGGACAGGGTAGAGGGAGCTTTACTCTGTATCTAACCCCGTGCTGTACTTGTCCTGGGAGTGTTTGATGGGGGACAGGGTAGAGGGAGCTTTACTCTGTATCTAACCCCGTGCTGTACCTGTTCTGGGGGTGTTTGATGGGGGACAGTGTAGAGGGAGCTTTACTCTGTATCTAACCCCGTGCTGTACTTGTCCTGGGAGTGTTTGATGGGGGACAGGGTAGAGGGAGCTTTACTCTGTATCTCACCCCGTGCTGTACCTGTCCTGGGAGTGTTTGATGGGGGACAGTGTAGGGGGAGCTTTACTCTGTATCTAACCCCGTGCTGTACCTGTTCTGGGAGTGTTTGATGGGGACAGTGTAGAAGGAGCTTTACTCTGTATCTAACCCCGTGCTGTACTTGTCCTGGGAGTGTTTGATGGGGGACAGGGTAGAGGGAGCTTTACTCTGTATCTAACCCCGTGCTGTACTTGTCCTGGGAGTGTTTGATGGGGGACAGGGTAGAGGGAGCTTTACTCTGTATCTAACCCCGTGCTGTACCTGTTCTGGGGGTGTTTGATGGGGGACAGTGTAGAGGGAGCTTTACTCTGTATCTAACCCCGTGCTGTACTTGTCCTGGGAGTGTTTGATGGGGGACAGGGTAGAGGGAGCTTTACTCTGTATCTCACCCCGTGCTGTACCTGTCCTGGGAGTGTTTGATGGGGGACAGTGTAGGGGGAGCTTTACTCTGTATCTAACCCCGTGCTGTACCTGTCCTGGGAGTGTTTGATGGGGGACAGTGTAGAGGGAAGTTTACTCTGTATCTAACCCCGTGCTGTACCTGTCCTGGGAGTGTTTGATGGGGACAGTGTAGAGGGAGCTTTACTCTGTATCTAACCCCGTGCTGTACCTGTCCTGGGAGTGTTCGATGGGGCTCCTGGTACATGGTATGAAAAGTATATGATTCTCCAGCACTGACAGTTTTCACTGTGATGAGGATAAAAATAAATCTCTGAAAGCAACAGCTTCTTTTTATTAAATGTTCCGTGCTCTCCTTCACAATTAACATTCCATTTCCAGCCTATTGAGAAAAAGCAGAATTTGCCCTCTGGCTGTGTTTGGTTTGGAGATTCTGAATCCTCTTTAGACGGTGGTTGACATTAATATTCATGGAGCGATCCTGGGGGTTGTAGGGATGAGAAATCGGACTGATCACACTGAATAATTAGCTCCCATCTGTGCAATAATTCACTGGATGAATGTCAGGGTGAGGGGAAAAGGTCGAAGCCTCACAGTTGGCATTGAAACCTGAACGGCCGCTCATGTTTCTGCTCGAGAGTTCGGGTGTGACCAGGTTTCTCATCATCATCTTAAACACGAATCAGGAATGTGCGCTCGAGAAGGACGAGCTCCTTATTCCCTGCCCCCATCACCATCATCGTGTGATCTGATGCACCTCACAGTGAGATTTGGGATTGGGTCTGCATTCCCAGAGAGAAGCAGCATAAGCTGGGATCAACTTTGCCAAGATTCAGCCTGCACTCAAATCAGCTTCTTGCTGGACCAATGGATTCACAGGGAAAGATAAATCGCAAACTGTGTTTAAATCATAAACACATTGTCTGTACCTGTAAAGACTTGATTACCTGTAAAGACTCACATTCCAACCATTATCTTCCAATTGCATCTCTGTCTATATATTCAGAATATTGATAGGCAGCGGGATCTGGGTGTACAGGTACACAGGTCACTGAAAGTGACAACGCAGGTGGAGAAGGTAGTCAAGAACGCATACGGCATGCTTGCCTCCATCGGCTGGGGCATTCAGTTTGAAAATTGGCAAGTCATGTTGCAGCTCTATAGAACCTTAGTTAGGCCGCACTTGGAATATAGTGTTCAATTCTGGTCGCCACACTACCAGAAGGATGTGGAGGCTTTGGAGAGGGTGCAGAAAAGATTTACCAGGCTGTTGCCTGGTATGGAGGGCATTAGCTATGAGGAGAGGTTGGAGAAACTTGTTCTCACTGGAACGATGGAGGTTGAGGGGCAACTTGATAGAAATCTCCAAGATTATGAGGGGCATGGACAGAGTGGATAGTCAGAAGCTTTTTCCCAGGGTGGAAGAGTCAATTACTAGGGGGCATAGGCTTAAGGTGCGAGGGGCAAGGTTTAAAGGAGATGTTCGAGGCAAGCTTTTTACACATAGGGTAGTGGGTGCCTGGAACCCCGTTGCCGGGGGAGATAGTGGAAGCAGATACAATGGTGACTTTTAAGGGGCATCTTGACAAATACATGAATAGGATGGGAATAGAAGGATATGATCCCTGGAAGGGCAGGAGGTTTTAGTTCAGTCGAGCAGCATGGTCGGTGCAGGCTTGGAAGGCCGAAGGGTCTGTTCCTGTGCTGTAATTTTCCTTGTTCTTTGTTCTTTATATGCTCTATTTGTGAAACCTACCTCTCCACTCACCTGATGAAGGAGCAGCGATCTGAAGGTCCGTGATACCAGATAAACCTGTTGGACTTTAATCTGGTGTTGTGAGACTTCTTGCTGTGCCCACCCCAGTCCAATGCCGTCATCTCCACCTCATGGTAAACTGTGAAGCCAGTGAATTCCCCAGGACACTTTTCCCAGGAGGCAGCACATCCTTCCGGCAACAGGGGACTTTTCTAAGAGCATTTGATCTCACCGGGATGACGTGTTGCTTGCAGGTGGTGGTGTTCGCATGCATCTCTGTCCTTGTCCTTCTCGGTGGTCAAGGTCGTGGGTTTGGAAGGTGCTGTTGAAGGGGTTTGGTGAGTTGCTGCAGTGCATCTTGTCGATGGTAGACATTAGCTGCCAGTGTGTGTGTGTGTCAGCGACGGAGGGAGTGAATGTTTAAGGCAGCGAGCGGATGGGCTGTTTTGTCCTGGATGGTGTCGAGCATCTCGAGTGTTTGTTACAACTGTTCCCGCGCAGACAAGTGTTTTTATCCCAATGACAGCTTCGCCTTGCAGACTGACCTCTCCATCTGGGTCCCTCTGCATCCAGAGTTTTATTATTATTACTGTTGAGTCATAAAATCAGCTAGATTAAACTGAAATAACGCTCCATCCTGAGAGAATAGGGACACAGACGCAGCCTGAACTATTTATCATTGAGGGGTCTAAAGGGATTTGAGGAATTTAGATATTCACACTGGCGGCTTTATGATCTTGGGTTGGTTTCCTCAGAGCTCCAGCTGTATTATCCTATAAATCCACTTTATTGTTGACCTTTCTAAGAGTGACTGAATCCATTAGGATAGGAAATATATAGCCTCAGTATCTGGGACCCTCTCGAAGTCTTTGCAAATTAACGGCCTTTGGGCATCACTGTTAAAACACAACTTGGTACATTTTTTATATATATATCAGGGGACAGTCACAAGCCTCCAGGGTGCCAATGGCAAATTATTTCTTGCAGTAGCTGAGGAGGTCATCGAGACTAACCCATGAGCCACAGTGTAACCATTGGCTGTTGCGACTGAGGCAGATTTTAGTGGGAATGTTTGGGTTACATCTTGTCCGATGTCAGCCCTTTCTGAATGGGAACAGTCTTATCTCTAATTGGCAAGGCTGAGGTTTCAGGTCTCATTCAGAAACCTGTGTCCCATTCTCCAGGCTGGCACTACCAGTCCAGTGTTAACATTGTCCTGCTTCCCAGAGGGGATGTTCAATCTAAGCCTTGTCTGCCCTCCCAGGTGGATGTAAGAAGTCCCAGAAAGTGGATTTGAAGAAAAGCTTTACTCTGTCCTTGGCAAATATTCATCCCTCGATGAACATGATACAAAAACAGATTATCTGATCATCCATCGTACCTCTGATTGTGGCAGCTTGCTGTGCACACATTGGCTGCCATGCCTACTATATTACAACAGTGACCACACTTTAAAAGTACTTCATTGGCTATAAAGCACTTTGGGATGTCTTCTGATTGTGAAGGGTGTGATAAGGCGGCACGGTGGCACAGTGGTTAGCACTGCTGCCTCACAGCGCCAGGGACGTGGGTTCAATTCCAGCCTCAGGTCACTGTCTGTGCGGAGTTTGTACGTTCTCCCTGTGTCTGTGTGGGTTTCCTCGGATGCTCCGGTTTCCTCCCACAGTCCAAAGATGTGCAGGTTAGATGGAATGGCTGTGCTAAATTGCCCCATAGTGTCAGAGGGATTAGCAGGGTAAATATGAGGGGTTATGGGAATAGGGCCTGGGTGGGATTGTGGTCAATGGACTGAATGGCCTTCTTCTGCACTGTCGGGATTCTCTGTGAATATTTGTGAAGGCAACTTTTTCTTTGGTTCTCAGTTTTGGCCCATTTCCAGGGGTGTTGGGGTACATGTGGTCGTCAGAGATATTTAGTCATGATTGGCCATGGGAGGGTGGGATGGGGGTGCGGGTGGCTTGGGCGGGAAGGGGTGGGGTGAATCACTAACCAAGGTAAATGACTGTAAAGAATGAAACGGGTATCGAATTTGGCACAAACAGAGTTGGTGGAATGCATTCGAGACAAGTGCTGTTTAAACATTAGAAAGGGTTCCACCACACTTCCAGGCATAAAATTCCAATAGATTCGTCAAGATGCTGGTTTGAGAGCTAGTGCAAATAACGATGGGCCAAATGGCCTCCTTCTGCACCAAAACAATTCTGTGATTCTGCTGCATGGTCAGAGGTGCTTTTTATCGACCAATGCATTAACCAGCTGTTCAGCCTCATGGTAAAGATGCGATGGTATGGCATAAAACAAAGCAGAGAATTCACCATGTGTTCATCCGGGCAGCACAGTGGCACAGTGGTTAGCACTGCTGCTTCACAGCGCCAGGGACCCGAGTTTGATTCTGGCCTCAGGTGACTGTCTGTGTGGAGTTTGCATGTTCTCCCTGTGTCTGCATGGGTTTCCTCCGGGTGCTCCAGTTTCCTCCCACAGTCCAAAGATGTGCAAGTTAGGTTGATTGGCCATGAATAATTGCCCCTTAATGTCAGGTGGATCAGCAGGGTAAATATGTGGAGTTACTGGGGATAGGACAGGAATTGGATGGGATCGTCAGTACAGGCTCGATGGGCCAAATAGCCTCCTTCTGCACTGCAGATTCTATGATTCTATGATCCCAAAATTTCTCTTTCATCAAAGTGAAAAAGCATAGTGAAAGAACTGGTCAGTTATCTCATTGTTGTTTGTGGGATCTTACAGTGTACAAATGACTGCTACTTCGAAATTTTGCCATGTCACCAATTCTGATTTCCAATCTCTGAGTTATCTGCTCCTTGAGCTTCCCTGATTTTAATATTTTGACTTTTCGCAACCTTGTCATCAGCTGCCCTGACCCTGAACTCTGACCCTGAACTCTCAAAGTGACTCCAAGACCTCTTTGCATGTCTCAAACTTGACCTCTCTGATCAGGTTTTGTCCATCTGGCCTACATTTTGTCTGATTTATTTTCCAGTGAAGCATCTGGGGACCTTATGCTGCATCTAAGGTGCTATAGAAAGCCCACCAATGCGTCTACTTTCTCAGAAGACTAAGGAAATTTGGCATGTCAGCTACGACTCTCACCAACTTTTAAAGATGCACCATAGAAAGCATTCTCTCTGGTTGTATCACAGCTTGGTATGGCTCCTGCTCTGCCCAAGACTGCAAGAAACTACAAAAGGTCGTGAATGCAGCCCAATCCATCACGCAAACCAGCCTCCCATCCATTGACTCTGTCTTCACTTCCCGCTGCCTCGGCAAAGCAGCTCGCATAATTTAGGACCACATGGACCTCGGATATTCTCTCTTCCACCTTCCTCCATTGGGAAAAAGGTACAAAAGTCTGAGGTCACGTACCAACTGACTCAAGAACAGCTTCTTCCCTGCTGCCATCAGACTTTTAAATGGACCTACCTTGCATTAAGTTGATCTTCTCTACACCCTAGCTATGACAGTAACACTACATTCTGCGCTCTCTCCTTTCCTTCTCTATGAACGGTATGCTTTGTTTGTACAGCACGTAAGAAACAATACTTTTCACTGTACGTTAATACATGTGACAATAATAAATCAAACCAAATCAATACAAATGCAGGTTGTTGTATCACAAGTATAGCCTCACTTCAGGGTAACTTTTGTAGTTTCAGATGTTTCTGAGACAATAAGCTAAGGAATAGCATGTGTGAGAGTTATTCAACCTTTCGAGTTCTGATAGATTCTTATCTGGCTGGGTATTGGATGAATGGAAACCTGGGCAGAATACTGTAGGTTAAATTTATGCAGGCGGCTCGGACACTGATTGAACGCTCCAAAGTCATAATTAACTGGCTGCTGGAAACATGACTTCTGATAACCAGGGTGCAAGGAGGCCAACCAAGAGAGAGGAATGAGGGACAAATTAAAATCATCAATCAAGAGTGTCTGCAGCCTCCAGTGGAGTTCGCAGAGATTTCTCATTTTTAATGATGCACTCATCTGGACAAACAGATTTTTTAACCACACATTTGATCTTGGATTGTGGACACCGGCCAGAGTTTATCGCCCACTTAAAGTTTATTTATTAGTCACAAGTAAGGCTTACATTCACACTGCAATGAAGTTACTGTGAAATTCTCCTAGTCGACACAGTCCGGTCAATGCATCTAACCAGCACGTCTTTCAGACTGTGGGAGGAAACCGGAGCACCCGGAGGAAACCCACGCAGACACAGGGAGAATGTGCAGTCTCCACACAGGCAGTGACCCAAGGCGGGAATCGAACCCGGGTCCCTGCACTGTGAGGCAGTCAGAGGCTACAGATGGATATAGATAGGCTGGAAATTTGGGCAAAGAAATGGCAGATGGAGTTCAATCCAGATAAATGCGAAGTGATGCATTTTGGTAGAACTAATGTAGGGGGGAGCTATACGATAAATAGCAGAACCATAAAGGGTGTAGATATGCAGAGGGACCTGGGTGTGCAAGTCCACAGATCCTTGAAGGTGACGTCACAGGTGGAGAAGATGGTGAAGAAGGCATATGGCATGCTTGCCTTTATAGGACGGGGCATAGAGTATAAAAGTTGGGGTCTGATGTTGCAGATATATAGAACGTTGGTTCGGCCGCATTTGGAATACTGCGTCCAGTTCTGGTCGCCACATTACCAGAAGGACGTGGAGGCTTTAGAGAGAGTACAGAGGAGGTTTACCAGGATGTTGCCTGGTATGGAGGGGCTTAGTTATGAGGAGAGATTGGGTAAACTGGGGTTGTTCTCACTGGAAAGACGGAGGATGAGGGGAGACCTAATAGGGGTGTATAAAATTATGAAAGGCATAGATAGGGTGAACGGTGGGAAGCTTTTTCCCAGGTCGGTGGTGACGTTCACGAGGGGTCATAGGTTCAAGGTGAAGGGGGGGAGGTTTAACACAGATATCAGAAGGACATATTTTACACAGAGGGTGGTGGGGGCCTGGAATGCGCTGCCAGGCAAGGTGATGGAGGCAGGCACACTGGGAACATTTAAGACTTATCTAGATAGCCACATGAACGGAGTGGGAATGGAGGGATACAAAACAATGGTCCAGTTTGGACCAGGGAGCAGCGCGGGCTTGGAGGGCCGAAGGGCCTGTTCCTGTGCTGTATTGTTCTTTGTTCTTGTTCTAACCACCGTGCCACCCTGCTTCCTAGATGTCCTTCAGAAAAACTACTCCCTGGGGCGCAGGCTCAGCCTCAAAACATGGGGATCCAAAGTTAATATTGAAACCAGGCTGTTCTGGAGTGAAACATTTCTTCACATAAAGGGTAGTGGAAATTTGGAACTCCCTCCACGTTAAACTACAAACCAGTTGGGAGAAAATTCCAAAATTGGGAGTGAGAGTTTTTTGTTAGGCCGGAGATAACAAGGTTTATGGAACTGCGATGGGCAGACGGAGGTAAGATATACATCAATCATGACTGAATGGGTTGTTGGAACCACCTGAAAGGGTTGAATGGCCTCCTCCTGTCCCTGTGTTTTCAGCGGTTACTTTTTGTTATTCATTCGTGGGACACGGGCGTCACTGGCTGGCCAGCAGTTATTACCCATCCCTAGTTGCCCTTGAGAAGGTGGTGGTGAGCTGCCTTCTTGAATCGCTGCAGTCCACGAATTGCGGGTTGACCCACAATGCCGTTAGGGAGGGAACTCCAGGATTTTGACCCAGCGACTGCGAAGGAACGGCGATACATTTCCACACTGACACAGAGGATGGTGCACCATTCAGAGGCAAGCTTAACAAACGTTTGATAAAGGAGAATTATCTAAAAAAACAAACAAAAAGACTGGGGTACGGGGTTAGGATACTGGGCTATAGTGCAAAAGCTGGCAGGGGTGCAGGGACATTGGGCTGAATGGCCTTCTTTCATGATGTGGATGGTTCTGAAGCAGCTCGTGACTGAGGCAGCTGCGGCGGTTGAGGCCACAGGGCCTTCAGTTTCGAATTGATTTCAGACACATTGTCAGTGAATTTGATGTGGAGTTGGAAGGGTGTTTGAACATTCAATATTCTAATTGGGATCTAACTCTTCATGTAGCACAGACTCAACCTCGAGCTAAGCCAAAGGAAGTCTCACCAAATGATTGAACGCTGACCCTGAACGCACAGCACAACCTAAAGGCATGAATTAATTCAGCATATAAAAAAAGATTGAGGTTTAAATTCAATTCTTCCTTCCACTTTTGATCTTTGTTCTGAACAGATAATTATGACGATGAATGAAGGGACGATGTATTAAGCTGCATCATAAATGAATGTGCCTCTAACACCTGCTCACTCGGGAACTGCGCTCAGTACCTGAGAATCAATTATCTTCGATGGGGAGAAGGCAGGATTTCATTCACATCACATCTCCCAAACACCAGAGAGCTCCTTGCACACAATCAGGTACAAATTCACAGCAACTAGAAACTGAAGCACATCAAGAGTTCATTCAGCCCCTTTGTATTGTGTCTATGCCAGTGTCAACACCAGTGCTACTGCTTGTGCCAATGCCCATGCTTTTACCCATGCCAGTGTCTGTGACTATACCACACCCAGGGCCTGTGGTTGCCAGACTGGACTTCAACCTGGTGTTGTGAGATTTCTTACTGTGTTGCCAGACTAACCAGGAGATCAGCTTTTGATTTTGAGACATTGACTGTTGCTTCCTTAAATCCCAATGGGCCAAACCCCATCCCATTTATTCCAAATCATCAGAAGATTACAAACCCCTTCCAAATTACTCTAATTCCTTGGAATTTAACTGGACCAATTCCTCTCATTTTCTGTTGTGGAGACTATCAACATAATGATCCCACCCAGTCACTCCCACTATGTAGAAT
Source organism: Mustelus asterias (assembly GCF_964213995.1). NCBI lineage: Eukaryota > Metazoa > Chordata > Chondrichthyes > Carcharhiniformes > Triakidae > Mustelus > Mustelus asterias. The sequence goes on from NC_135817.1 coordinate 87,313,078, forward strand.
TCGAACATACTAAACCTCTTCCCATTCACTCCCATAGTACACAATCCCAAGGGACCAAACTTCTTCCCCTTCACTGCCATTGTACAGAAATCCCAATGGACCCTAAAACCCCTTCCCATTCACTCCCATTGTACACAATCCCAATTGACCAAACCACTTCCCATTCACTCCCATTGTACACAATCCCAATGGACCCAAACCCCTTCCCATTCACTCCCGTTGTATACAATCCCAATTGACCAAACCACTTCCCATTCACTCCCATTGTACACAATCCCAATGGACCCAAACCCCTTCCCATTCACTCCCATTGTACACAATCCCAATGGACCCAAACCCCTTCCCATTCACTCCCATTGTACACAATCCCAATGGACCCAAACCCCTTCCCATTCACTCCCATTCTACACAATCCCAATGGACCCAAACCCCTTCCCATTCACTCCCATTCTACACAATCACAATGGACCCAAACCCCTTCCCATTCACTCCCATTCTACACAATCCCAATGGACCCAAACCCCTTCCCATTCACTCCCATTGTACACAATCCCAATGGACCCAAACCCCTTCCCATTCACTCCCATTCTACACAATCCCAATGGACCCAAACCCCTTCCCATTCACTCCCATTCTACACAATCCCAATGGACCCAAACCCCTTCCCATTCACTCCCATTGTACACAATCCCAATGGACCCAAACCCCTTCCCATTCACTCCCATTCTACACAATCCCAATGGACCCAAACCCATTCCCATTCACTCCCATTGTACACAATCCCAATGGACCCAAACCCCTTCCCATTCACTCCCATTGTACACAATCCCAATGGACCCAAACCCTTCCCATTCACTCCCATTGTACACATTCCCAATGGACCCAAACCCATTCCCATTCACTCCCATTGTACACAATCGCAATGGACCCAAACCCCTTCCCATTCACTCCCATTGTACACAATCCCAATGGATCCAAACCCATTCCCATTCACTCTCATTGTACACAATCGCAATGGACCCAAACCCCTTCCCATTCACTCCCATTGTACACAATCCCAATGGACCAAACCCCTTTTCCATTCACTCTCGTAAACAGTCACAATGGATCAAACTCAAATTAAGATGTGGAGTGAAAAATATCGCAATCTGGTAATAGTGGATTTGTAACGGTGGATCAAATCCCAGTGTGAGCTCGGAACAAAGTCCAACACAATTTGGGATAAACTCTAGCCTGTAGGGTTTAAAGGGCCACAGTTTTTTGAATGAGGTGTTTCACAAACCATTTGCTAATTGTTTGGAATGGAATAATAAGGAACAAGTGTGATTTGTGTCACAATAAATTCACAGCTGGTGGTGACAAACCTCGCTGGGTTTTGTGTTATCACAGGATATGTTGAAAATCTAAATGCTGCCTCTGTAATAGTCTGAGGCACAATGTGTCTGGGTGAGTGAACTGTGCTCACTTAATGTCAAAGCAATGAGTTGATAATTTAAGAATATAAGTAAAGAATAAAAATGACTCGATGGGCCGAATGGCCTCCTTATGCCCTGTAGGATTCTATGATTCTATAACCATTAACACATGTCAAACAGCACAGCTAATCAATAGAACCATATTTACCTCAGAAGCAGAGTTGGTGACAGACTGGGCTCCACGTTCTTGTCAACAGGAAAGTGGTGGAGGACATTCTACTCTTGTGGCAACATTCCAAGCTGGCCTTGACTGTGTGAGTGTGAGTGTAGAGAGAGAGTGTGAGTGTGTGAGTGAGAGTTTTGTGTATGTCTGTGTTAAAGTTAAAGTTAATTTATTAGTCACAAGTAGGCTTACATTAACCAAAAGAGAAAATGCTGGAAAATCTCAGCAGGTCTGGCAGCATCTGTAAGGAGAGAAAAGAGCTGATGTTTCAAGTCCAGATGACCCTTTGTCAAAGCTAAAAGGCAGAGAAAGTGGGAGATATTTATACTGTAGGGGGAGGGAATGAAAGATGAGTCATAGCCACAGAAACCAGGGGAAAGACTGCTAATGGCAGCCCATAGAGAGAATAAAGGGTGTGAATGGCCAAACAGCAGAGAAGCTGAAAATCAGAGGGTAAACTGTGACAGATGACGATGTGGGGGGAGGAGAGGGGATTGGGTGGGAGAGAGGTAAAATTTAGAAAAAGGGGAAAGGGGAAGCAAAGGGAATGTAAAGGTAAGGAAAAGGGGATAAAATAGGGTGAAAGAGTGAGGGGGGGGTGAATGAAAAATGAAGAAAGACAATAAAGAAATAAAAGGTAGAGAACAGTAAAAAATTAAATCCAAACATTGCGAGTCCAGACATCTGAACTCAAAACGTCAGCTCTTTTCTCTGCTGACTGAATTTGGACTCAAAACTGTGGGCCCTATTTTACCATTTTGATTCTAAATGCTGGGCGGACTTGAATCTGGGAGTGTTTCAGATCCGACTTTTAGACCCGTTCTCAGGCGCCCCCATACACACTCTGCCTGAAATAATATCAGCGATTCCGAATCACGCTGCACAAGCCTGTGGGCGGGGCTTAACGCGCCCAAAATCCTGCAGCTCCGATCGGCGCCTCCAACTGCACATGTGCAAAAAAAAATGATAGAATGCCGTTCCCCTGCCACATCCCTCCCGGGCCGGATAATGCCTCCCCCTGGCTCCCACAGACATTGCCCCAACCCCACAACATTACTGACTCCCTTATCCCCCCACTCCCTCCGCCATCAGACCGATCGCGGCCCACTCCCCTCCTTTCCCTCCCACAGCTCTCAGGCAGAGTGGCAGCGGACCCCCCCCCCCCGACACTCAGCACTTACCTCCTCATTAACCGGGGCGCCCGAATTGGACTTTTGTCGAGCAGGTCTGTTTCACGCCTATTCTGGACGGGTGAACACGGTGATAAAGGGGGAAGTGCCGGTAAGGTTGGGTGTGCAGCCCATTAAGCCAATTTAAATGCATGCAAATGCATTTAAATGGCTGTCGCGCCTGTTTCGGGCACGGTCCCGATCGCGGCCATTTTTGGGCCTTGGAAAAAGGGGGAACCGGCGCGGAGGCGAGCGCGGATCACACTACTCACCTCATGCCTGACTTTACCAAATTGATGGTAAAATCGGGCCTGTCAGCTCTTTTCTCTCCTCACAGATAAATATTTTCCACTTTCTCTGCCTTTCAGCTTTGACAAAGGATCGTCTGGACTCGAAACGTCAGCCCTTTTCTCTCCTTACAGACGCTGCCAGACCTGCTGAGATTTTCCAGCATTTTCCCTTTGGGTTTCAGATTCCAGCATCTGCAGTAGTTTGCTTTTATCCTCGGCTTACATTAACACGGCAATGAAGCTACTGTGTGTGCATGTCTGTGCGAATGTATGAGTTTGTGTTTGTGAGTGTGTGCAAGTGTCTGAGTGTGAGTGTGATTGTGTGTGTATCTGTGTGTGTATCTGTGTGTGTGTATCTATGTGTGTGTGTGTGTATCTATGTGTGTGTGTGCATCTGTGTGTGTGTGTGTGTATCTGTGTGTGTGTGTGTGTGTATCTGTGTGTGTGTATCTATGTGTGTGTATCTGTGTGTGCGTATCTATGTGTGTGTGTGTATCTGTGTGTGTGTGTGTATCTGTGTGTGTGTGTGTGTGTGTATCTGTGTGTGTGTGTGTGTATCTATGTGTGTGTGTGCATCTGTGTGTGTGTGTGTATCTGTGTGTGTGTGCATCTGTGTGTGTGTGTGTATCTGTGTGTGTGTATCTGTGTGTGTGTGTGTATCTGTGTGTGTGTGTGTATCTATGTGTGTGTGTGCATCCGTGTGTGTGTGTATCTGTGTGTGTGTGTGTATCTGTGTGTGTGTGTATCTGTGTGTATCTGTGTGTGTGTGTGTGTGTGTATCTGTGTGTGTGTGTATCTGTGTGTATCTGTGTGTGTGTGTGCGTGTGTATCTATGTGTGTGTGTGTATCTGTGTGTGTGTGTGTGTATCTGTGTGTGTGTGTATCTATGTGTGTGTGTGCATCTGTGTGTGTGTGTGTATCTGTGTGTGTGTGTGTGTATCTGTGTACATTTATGTAGCTGAGGGGCAGAAAATGAGTATTGTATCATAATCCAACTTTCATGTTTATTAAGAGTTTTTCTTCTTGTTGTTTAAACTAACCGGCAGTCCTGTGACTCTGTTGCTCCATGTTTTATAAAACAAAAGTAAAAGTTACGGCCTTTTGAGCCAAGCTTCCATTCTGGAATCTTCCTGTCCAGTTATAACATCAACTGGGATCAAGACAACTGGAATTCCACAGTTCTTCTGCATTTCTGTCCAACAGGCCTGAGGCCTGGCCAAGTGTCAGCAGGGGACCCAACCCAGGTCAGACCATCTCCCAGCCTGATGTCACATTCTAGCAGGTTCAGAGCAGGAACACTGGTTCCATTCAGCATTCACAACCCAAGGAGTTAATTGTGACACTGACTCCATCTGTCCTGGCTGAGATTAGTGACTCATCACAGATCAGGGAACCATGGGCCTGCTATCACTCAGAATCATCTCGAGGTAATGAGACAATAAGGAGAGATTAGGAAACCCAACACAGTGAGGGATAACGGACATGGTCCTCACCTTTCTGTTGATAGAATTACGTCTTAACTCATTGGAGCTCAACTTGCATCAATGGCACGGATTGGACTTCATCGAATAATTTGATGTCACAGCACAGAAAGAGGCCATTCAGCCCATCGGATCTATGCCAGCTCTTTGAAGAGCTATTCAAACACTCAGGCTCCCTGTTCCTGCTCCACATCCCTGTAGATTATTTCATTTGAATATTCATCCAGTTCCCTTTTGAGTTCCTATTGAATCTTCGTCTACTGCCCTCCCAGGCAGCGCCTTCCAGATCCAACAACTTGCTGCGTAAGAAGGTCTGAACATCCCACTTCTGGTTCCTTTGGCAAGGATCCACTCGTTACTGATTTCCTGTGCAGTAGTTTGGGGCAGGAGCTTAACCTTTACTGGGAGCACACATTGCGATGCTTACAAGCTTGCTGCGATCTTATAAACCAAGTCACAGCTCGAGCGCCGCCACCCCCAGTTGATTGGCCAGAGGGAGGGGTAACCAATCTCACTGCTACACACTGGAAGCAGATTCTCTTCATTAACTCGATCAAACCCCTCGATTACTGGGAATGCTTCCATTAAACTTCTTCAGCAGGACAATTGCAGTTGCTCCAATCTCACCACAGAACATAGAACATAGAACATAGAACATTACAGCGCAGAACAGGCCCTTCGGCCCACGATGTTGCACCGACCAGTTAAAAAAAAAAACTGTGACCCTCCAACCTAAACCAATTTCTTTTCGTCCATGAACCTATCTACGGATCTCTTAAACGCCCCCAAACTAGGCGCATTTACTACTGATGCTGGCAGGGCATTCCAATCCCTCACCACCCTCTGGGTAAAGAACCTACCCCTGACATCGGTTCTATAACTACCCCCCCTCAATTTAAAGCCATGCCCCCTCGTGCTGGATTTCTCCATCAGAGGAAAAAGGCTATCACTATCCACCCTATCTAAACCTCTAATCATCTTATATGTTTCAATAAGATCCCCTCTTAGCCGCCGCCTTTCCAGCGAAAACAATCCCAAATCCCTCAGCCTCTCCTCATAGGATCTCCCCTCCATACCAGGCAACATCCTGGTAAACCTCCTCTGCACCCTCTCCAAAGCCTCCACATCCTTCCTGTAATGTGGGGACCAGAACTGCACACAGTACTCCAAGTGCGGCCGCACCAGAGTTGTGTACAGTTGCAACATAACGCTACGACTCCTAAATTCAATCCCCCTACCAATAAACTGAAGTCCCTCATTCCAGGTACCGTTCTAGTAAATCCAACCACAGCCTCTCCAAGGCCTTCACATCCTTCCGAGAAATTTGAAGGTGTCAGGGCAGACTGAGACAGAGTATCGTGGATGTTTATAAATAGAGGTGCAATCTACAAAACCAAGTTTGAAGTTTATTTATTAGTGTCACAAGTAGTCTTACATTAACACCGCAATGAAGTTACAGTGAACTGTTAACCCTAACCCTTACCCTTACCCTAACCCTAGTCATCACACTCCGGCGCCTGTTCGGTACACTGAGTTCAGTACACTACAGTTAAGAAAGCCCACCAACGCCTCTACTTTCTCAGAAGACTAAGGAAATTTGGCATGCCAGCTACGACTCTCACCAACTTTTACAGATGCACCATAGAAAGCATTCTTTCTGGTTTTATCACAGCTTGGTATGGCTCCTGCTCTGCCCAAGACCACAAGAAACTACAAAAGGTCGTGAATGTAGCCCAATCCATCACGCAAACCAACCTCCCATCCATTCACTCAGTCTACACTAGCTGCTGTCTCGGCAAAGCAGCCAGCATAATTAAGGACCCCACGCACCCCGGACATTCTCTCTTCTACCTTCATCCTTCGGGAAAAAGATACAAAAGTCTGAGGTCAAGTAGCAACCAACTCAAGAACAGTTTCTTCCCTGCTGCTGTCAGACTTTTGAATGGACCTACCTCGCATTAAGTTGATCTTTCCCTACACCCTAGCTATGACTGTAACACTACATTCTGCACCCTCTCCTTTCGATATGCTTTATCTGTATAACGCGCAAGAAACAATACTTTTCACTGTATGCTAATACATGTGACAATAATAACTCAAATCAAAATCAAATCAAATCCCAGGACGCTTGTGAAGCTTTGGAATTCTCTATCCCAGAGAGTTGAGGTATTGGGTGAAATTTTCCCACCCTGCCTGCCACGGGAATCATAGCAAGTGGGACACGGATCGTGCAAAGGTCTGCTGAGTTCGGGTGGGAATTTGTGGTCTTGGGGGGAAAATCCTGCCCATTGAGTTTATTCGAGACTGAGCTTGATAGACTTTCCATTCTGAAGGAATAAAGGGGATAGTAGAAAATCATCCTTGATGGTATTAATTGGGAGAACAGGCCCGAGGGGCCAAATCCTACTTCTGTTTCTAATGTTGTTATGTCCGCAGGATCCTGCCGTGTTGTCTCGTCAACAGCTCCAGTTCTCTACTCTCCAATCTTCGGCAAAGCCCGAGAATCGAGACAACCTCCAGAGATCAGTCAGGACAATCCTTCGAGCGAATGATCAGAAGAGCAACACAGACTGGTTTTCAGTCCTGACCTTCAAAGAGCAGCTCTGAGGGCTGGGGACTCAGCACAACAATGGCTGACCTTTCGTCTGACCTTTAATTGAAGATCACATCAAGTTGTTGACTTCAAGCAAGTTCATCCCTCAAGCAACAAATACCGTCGCTTCCCATCTTGGTGCCCGCAAAAGCAAAATACCACGGAGGCTGGAACTGGGAAATATAAATGGAAAATGCTGGAAAAACTCAGCAGATCTGGCAGCGTCTGTGGAGACAGGAACAAAGTTAATGTTTCAAGGTCAACATAACTCTGTGTTAATATTAACTTGTTTCTCTCTCCACAGATGCTGCCTGACCTGCTGAAACACTTTCTTTGGTTTCTGGGTTCCGGTATCTGCGGTATATTGCTTTCATTTCACAGTTAACACGGAATATTTACCAACTGGAGAATGTCAGCTGGGAATTAGAAGGATTATATACAACATAGAGCGGAGTTAATTCATCCATATCAGTGTCCATGTTTCACATCAACCTGATCCCAGACTCTCTCACCACTCCCTGTGATAGTGAGTTCCACATTCTCACCACTCTCTGTGATAGTGAGTTCCACACTCTCACCACTCCCTGTGATAGTGAGTTCCACACTCTCACCACTCCCTGTGATAGTGAGCTCCACACTCTCACCACTCCCTGTGATAGTGAGTTCCACATTCTCACCACTCCCTGTGATAGTGAGTTCCACACTCTCACCACTCTCTGTGATAGTGAGTTCCACATTCTCACCACTCCCTGTGATAGTGAGTTCCACACTCTCACCACTCTCTGTGATAGTGAGTTCCACACTCTCACCACTCCCTGTGATAGTGAGCTCCACACTCTCACCACTCCCTGTGATAGTGAGTTCCACACTCTCACCACTCTCTGTGATAGTGAGTTCCACACTCTCACCACTCCCTGTGATAGTGAGCTCCACACTCTCACCACTCCCTGTGATAGTGAGCTCCACACTCTCACCACTCCCTGTGATAGTGAGTTCCACATTCTCACCACTCCCTAGGTAATGAGCCTTTTCTGACTTACTGATTGCTTTCATTGATAACTGTCTATATCTGGTTCCTGTTTTTGTATTTCCACACAATCTATCTAACCTCTGTTGTTGTTACCTCCAGACTCCATTTGTCAGCCTCCCATCTCTTACCCTCGATAAGCAATTCTGCCACCCACTTCCTACCCTCAGTCAGTGCTGCTCCCTCTTCCGCAATACCCTATGTTGCCTCCTGGACCCCAAGGCGTCCAATGAAAAACTAGTCGAAGTAGGGAAGGAGGTAGAAGAGGGGGAGGGGTAGCATTATTGGTCAGAGATTGTATCACAGTGTCAGAGAGGAGGTTTGATGAGGACTTATCTGTTGAGGTAGTATGGGCGGAGATTAGAAATAGGAGAGGAGAGGTCACCCTGTTGGGAGTCTTTTATAGACCTCCTAAAAGTTCTAGAGAGGTTGAGGAAAGGATTGCGGAGTCAATCCTGCTTAGGAGTGAAAGTAATAGGGCAATTGTTATGGGGGATTTTAACTTGACTAATATTGACTGGAATTGTTATAGCTCTAGCTCGTTAGAGGGGTCAGTTTTTGTTCAAAGCGTGCAGGAAGGTTTTTTGACTCAGTATGTAGACAGGCCAACTAGAGGTGAGGCTATATTGGATCTGGTGCTGGGAAATGAGCCAGACCAGGTGCTAGACTTGGAAGTTGGTGTGCATTTTGGTGATAGTGACCACAATTCGGTTACGTTCACCTTAGTGATGGAAAGGGATAGGCATGAACCTCGGGCCAGTGGTTTTAGCTGGGGGAAGGGTAATTATGAGGCTATTAGGAGAGAATTAGGAAACATAGGTTGGACTAGGAGATTACAGGGACTGGGAACGTCCGACATGTGGAGTTTTTTCAAGGAGCAGCTACTGCGAGTCTGTGATAGGTATGTCCCTGTCAGGCAAGGAGGAATTGGTAGGGCTAGGGAACCGTGGTGCACCAAAAAAGTTTCTTTGTTGGTTAAAAAGAAAAAGGAGGCTTATGTTCGGATGAGACGTGAGCACTCGGGTAGTGCACTAGAAAGCTTTAGATTGGCTAAGAGGGAGTTGAAGAGCGAGCTTAGAAGGGCTAAAAGGGGACATGAGAAGACTTTGGCGGATAGGGTTAAAGAGAATCCTAAGGCGTTCTATAGGTATGTCAAGAACAGAAGGTTGGTTAGGGCAAGTTTAGGGCCAGTTATAGATGGCAGAGGGAAGTTATGTGTGGAACCGGAGGAGATTGGTGAAGCATTGAACCAATATTTCTCTTCGGTGTTCACGCAAGGGGACATGAATATAGCTGAGGAGGACACTGGGTTGCAAGGGAGTAGAATAGACAGTATTACAGTTGATAAGGAGGATGTGCAGGATATTCTGGAGGGTCTGAAAATAGATAAATCCCCTGGTCCGGATGGGATTTATCCAAGGATTCTCTGGGAGGCAAGAGAAGTGATTGCAGAGCCTCTGGCTCTGATCTTCAGGTCGTCGTTGGCCTCTGGTATAGTACCAGAAGATTGGAGGTTAGCGAATGTTGTCCCATTGTTTAAGAAGGGGAACAGAGACTTCCCCGGGAATTATAGACCGGTGAGTCTCACTTCTGTTGTCGGCAAGATGTTGGAAAAAATTATAAGGGATAGGATTTATAGTTATTTGGAGAGTAATGAATTGATAGGTGATAGTCAGCATGGTTTTGTGGCAGGTAGGTCGTGCCTTACTAACCTTATTGAGTTTTTTGAGAAAGTGACCAAGGAGGTGGATGGGGGCAAGGCAGTGGACGTGGTATATATGGATTTTAGTAAGGCGTTTGATAAGGTTCACCATGGTAGGCTTCTGCAGAAAATGCAGATGTATGGGATTGGGGGTGATCTAGGAAATTGGATCAGGAATTGGCTAGCGGATAGGAAACAGAGGGTGGTGGTTGATAGTAAATATTCATCATGGAGTGCGGTTACAAGTGGTGTACCTCAGGGATCTGTTTTGGGGCCACTGCTGTTTGTAATATTTATTAATGATCTGGATGAGGGTATAGTTGGGTGGATTAGCAAATTTGCTGATGACACCAAAGTCGGTGGTGTGGTAGACAGTGAGGAAGGGTGTCGTAGTTTGCAGGAAGACTTAGACAGGTTGCAAAGTTGGGCCGAGAGGTGGCGGATGGAGTTTAATGCGGAGAAGTGTGAGGTAATTCACTTTGGTAGGAATAACAGATGTGTTGAGTATAGGGCTAACGGGAGGACTTTGAATAGTGTGGAGGAGCAGAGGGATCTAGGTGTATGTGTGCATAGATCCCTGAAAGTTGGGAATCAAGTAGATAAGGTTGTTAAGAAGGCATATGGTGTCTTGGCGTTTATTGGTAGGGGGATTGAATTTAGGAGTCGTAGCGTTATGTTGCAACTGTACACAACTCTGGTGCGGCCGCACTTGGAGTACTGTGTGCAGTTCTGGTCCCCACATTACAGGAAGGATGTGGAGGCTTTGGAGAGGGTGCAGAGGAGGTTTACCAGGATGTTGCCTGGTATGGAGGGGAGATCCTATGAGGAGAGGCTGAGGGATTTGGGATTGTTTTCGCTGGAAAGGCGGCGGCTAAGAGGGGATCTTATTGAAACATATAAGATGATTAGAGGTTTAGATAGGGTGGATAGTGATAGCCTTTTTCCTCTGATGGAGAAATCCAGCACGAGGGGGCATGGCTTTAAATTGAGGGGGGGTAGTTATAGAACCGATGTCAGGGGTAGGTTCTTTACCCAGAGGGTGGTGAGGGATTGGAATGCCCTGCCAGCATCAGTAGTAAATGCGCCTAGTTTGGGGGCGTTTAAGAGATCCGTAGATAGGTTCATGGACGAAAAGAAATTGGTTTAGGTTGGAGGGTCACAGTTTTTTTTTTTAACTGGTCGGTGCAACATCGTGGGCCGAAGGGCCTGTTCTGCGCTGTAATGTTCTATGTTCTATGTTCATGTTTAATTACTTCTATCATCCTGCACCTCCCAATCCCTGTAACCTTCTCCTGCCCTTTGACCCGTTGTCCTCTGAACTCTGCACTCCTCCAATCCTGGCTTCTTTTGGACCTTGCCCACCCACCATTGGTGACCATGTCTTTCCCCACCCTTTTCCCCTCTCAGTCACTGCTGAAAACCCTCCACTCTCCAACTTCATACCCTCCTTTAGAAAGGAAAACCCGCATTTATATGGCTCCTTGCATGATGTTAGTGATCTACCAGTCAATGGAGTGCTTTTCTTGTATTGTATTTTTGGAAATGTACCAACTAATCTGCACACAACAGGCTCCTACAGATGGTCATGTGATAATGACTGCATCAACTTTTTGAGCAATGTTGACCAAAGGATAAATATTGGCAAAGGCTAAGAGGGAGAACAGCCCAGCTCTCCTTCACAATATTGCCTCAGGAACTGCCACATCAAGTAGCTGGTCGCTCAGTTCAATATTTCATCTAAACGGTGGCATCCCTGACAGTGCAGCACGGCAGGAATGAGGTAGCGAATCTGGTGAACTGGTGCGACAACAATAATCTCTCCCTCAGTGTCAGTAAAATAAAGGCATCGACTTCAGGAAGCATCGTGGAGGACACGCCCCTGTCTACATCAACAGGGATAAAGTAGAAATGGTCGAGAGCTTCACATTTCTAGGTGTCCAGATCACCAGCAACCTGTCCTGGTCCCCCCATGCCGACACTATAGTTAAGAAAGCCCATCAATGCCTCTACGTTCTCAGGAGGCTAAGGAAATTTGGCATGTCCGCTACGACTCTCACCAATTTTTACAGATGTACCATAGAAAGCATTCTTTCTGGTTGTATCACAGCTTGGTATGGCTCCTGCTCTGCCCAAGACCGCAAGAAACTACGAATTGAACGAAGCCCAGTCCATCACGCAAACCAACCTCCCATCCACTGACTCTGTCTACACTTCCCGCTGCCTCGGCAAAGCAGCCAGCATAATCAAAGCACCCACGCACCCCGGACATTCTCTCTTCCACCTTCTTCTGTCGGGAAAAAGGTACAAAAGTCTGAGGTCACGTACCAACCAACTCAAGAACAGCTTCTCCCCTGCTGCCATCAGACTTTTGAATGGACCTGTCATATATTAAATTGATCTTTCTCTACACCCTAGCTATGACTGTCACACTACATTCTGCACCCTCTCCTTTCTTTCTCTCCTATGTACTCTATGAACAATATGTTTTGTCTGTATAGCACGCAAGAAACAATACTTTTCACTGTATCCCAGTATACATTTCAGGTGCATGGGGAAAGGTTTACAGGAGATGTGTGAGGCAAGGTTTTTACACAGAGGTTGGTGAATGTCTGGAATGCGTTGCCCAGGGAGGTGGTGGGAGCAGGTACCATAGCGGCATTTAAGGGGCAACTAGACGAATACATGAATAGGACCCGGCACAGGGATGATGGGCTGAATGGACTCCTTTTCTACAGGGAGATTCTATGAATTTTAATGAGATTTTATTCTCTGGCTAGGGAAGAATTGCATGTTTACATGGTGAACGGCTCCTGTGCTCAGTCCTAAACCTTTCTGTGGAGTTGCCGGCGTTGGACCGGGGTGGGCACAGTAAGAAGTCTCACAACACCAGGTTAAGGTCCAACAGGGTTATTTGGAATCACGAGCTTTCGGAGCTGCTCCTTCATCCACTCACCTGATGAAGGAGCAGTGCTCCAAAGTCTCATGATCCCAAATAAACCTGTTGGACTTTAAGCTGGTGTTGTGAGACTTCTTACTCTTAAACCTTTCTCATTCTGAGTAAAGTGGTTGATTGGCTGAAGCTGACAGAGAGCAGCAGACACCGTGCCTTCCCTCAGCTAAATGATAACCATATTCCTTCAGCACACACAGCGACAAGATGTCGTAATGTGGCAACACGTCCCAAGGCACTTCAGAGTGAACACAATTTGACACAGAGCCACATAAGGAGATGTTCGAGCAGCTGTCCAGAATCTTGGTTAAGGAGGGAGGCTTTAACACGCATCGTAAGGGGAGGAGAGGGGGTGGGGAGGCTGAGAGGTTTTGGGAGTGAATTCCAGAGCCCAGGATCGAGGCGGCTAAAGCACGGCCCCCAGGTTTGGGGCAATTGAATTCAGGGATCGGCAGGAAGCCAGAATGGGGCATCACGTGGAGCCCAGCAGGTTGTAGGGCTGGGGAAGCTTACAGCGGTAAGGAAGGGGAAGAGGCTATGGAGGGAGTTAAATACAAGGAAGATTGTTTAAAATGGAAATATTACTAGACCAGGAGCCAGTGTTGATCAGTGAGTACAGGGGAGGTTACTGAATGAGACATGGAGGAAATTAGGAGATATACTGGAGAACTCTGGACGAACTAACATTCACAAAGGACTCTGGAGGAAGAACCATGAACAAACAGGAAAGCTTTGCTAAAGAACAGACACAATAGAGCAGAGTGGCCTCACTCTGTGCTGTTCCCTTTAACAAGTTAAAGCTGTTTTGAGAAAAGTTCCACAAGTTTTGTGAGTTGCCTCCACGTTGGGTTCAATCAGATATACACCGTCAATGAGTTAAATCGATAATGTTAGAGTTAAAACCTCAGCCCTGTGATAATGTGAGAGGACAAAGAGAAGCAGCAGAAAGAAGCAGATACATTTATTTTCCTCTTGATTGGCCTTGAAATAGGAACTGAAAACAAAAACTCCAGAATAACATGTTGGGAAAGAACTCCCTCGACGATCTTCACCAATTAACTCCTCTGCTTTAACTAGCTGAAGTGTACAATTACTAAAGCTTTTGTCTCTCACTGGGATTCGCTCTCAGTCACTGTCTCTCACTGGTGATCATTCGTCCACTATCAACATCCCAGGGGTTGACCAAAAACTAGACTGGGCTAGCCATATTAATACTGTGGCTACATGGGCTGGGAATCCTGCAGCAAGTAACTCCCCAAAGACTGTCCACCATCTACAAGGCGTTTGATGGAATACTCCCCACTTGCCTGGATGAGCGCAGCTCCAACAACACTCAAGAAGCTGAACAACATCTAGGACAAAGCAGCCCGTTTGATTGGCACCCCATTCAGCTCCTCCATCACTGACGCTCAGTGGCAGCAGTATGTACCGCTTCCAGATGCACTACAGGAACTCACCAAAGTTCCACCTTCCAAAACCATGACCTCTGCCATCTAGAAGGACAAGGACAGCAGATACATCGGAACGCCACCACCTGCAAGTTCCCCTCCAAACCATTTACCATCTTGATTTGGAAATATATTGGCTGTTCCTTCACTGTCGCTGGGTCAAAATCCTGGAAAACCCTCTCTAACAGCACTGTGGGTATATCTATGCCCCATGGACTGCAGCGATTCAAGAAGGCAGCAAACCACCACCTTCTCAAGGTGCAACTAGGGATGGGCAATAAATACTGGCCCAAGCAGTGATGCCCACATCCTGTGGAAGATTTAAAATCACTGATTACCCCCCCACATTCCAATTAACTCCTCAACCTTCCAATAAGCTCCTTATCTCCTGATTACCGTATGTCTCTCCTTAATCTTCCTGCATTGTCACCAACCCTCCCACACTCATTCCCCCCTCCCTTACCAGTAGTTTGGGATCCTCCAGGTTCGACCTTTACCTCCGGGGTGAGAGACTAAGTTCACACTATCCACACTGGAAGATACAAACCTCTAGACCATCACCACCACCCCCCGCTCCCCCCCCTACCCCCCAAGTTAAAAGACAACGGAAGCCAGGGAAAAGCAAACAAGTTTTCAGTCTCACAATTACCCAATTACTCCAGCAGAGAAAGCCAGTGACTGTAATTAACAAAGGGATCAATCTGTATCCTGGACACTTCCAAATATGCAAGGCTGCAGGGACAGCACACAATCTGTCAGTGTGAATAATCCACTGAGATCCACACAGCAACTCATAAATAACAATTAGAAATAATATCTGTAATTTACTGAACACACATCTCACTGAATGCGAGGAGACAGCTTGCCACAGTCGGTTCTCCTATAACCACACTCACTTCTGCAATTACCCCCACAAATACTAGAGGGGGTAAATGAAGGGGTTATATCTGCCCATCCCGGTGAGGATTGTGAGTGAGGTAAGGGTGACAACTTTCCAGGATTGTCCTGCTCTCTCCAGAAATTGATGATTAATCTCTGACCAACACCCAGCTTACAAATTATGTTTAATTTCCCTCAAACACCTCCCCTGCGTGATTGAAATTTATTCATATTTCAGAAGGTTAAGGGTACGAGTGCCAGTTCAGAGATCCAATGCCAAGCTGCTCCTTCAGTTCATGCCACCTTTCAGGTGAAGCTAAGCTCGGATCTGCCCTCTCAGATGTGCTTCTTACGTGTTGGTACAGACTCGATGGGCAGAAGGGCCTCTTCTGCACTGTGTGATTCTGCGATTCTAAGGTGGTTATTAAAGATCTCACCTTAAATGGTTTCTCCCCGGGGTCCCGATCAATATTTATCCCTCAGCCAACATTATCCAAAATAGACTGGCTACCCAATGGCATGGGTACATGCGAGACGAACTAGATCAGAGTCCCTACAGTGCAGAAGGAGGCTATTCGGCCCATCGAGCCTGCACCGACCACAACCCCACCCAGGCCCTATCCCCGTAACCCCACATATTTATGCAGCTAACCCCCCGAAACTAGGGTCAATTTAGCATGGCCAATCAACCCATCTTTCTGACTGTGGGAGGAAACCAGAGCACCCGGAGGAAACCCACACAGACACGGGGAGAATGTGCAGACTCCACACAGACAGTGACGCAAGGCCGGAATTGAACCCGGGTCCCTGGTGCTGTGAGGCAGCAGTTCTAAACACTGTGCCACCGTCCCCATATCTCTTTCAAAGAGCTAGCACAGACATGATGGGCTGATTGGCTTCTCTCTGTGTGACTACAATTTCTGATATTCGCATCTATTTATCTTTCTTTGCAAAATAAGAAGCTGCAATTTAAACCCTTGTTAATCTTTCATATAAAGTAATGAACCCAGAGACACGTGCCTTCACTGTGAGGGGGAGGGGAGATTGAGGGGTAACTCTGAGACACTAACAGCAGGACAAACACAGCTGTGACTAGTCAGTGATTTGAGGAACAGCTTGCCTCCTCACTAACTGTCTCAGTCCTTAAGCGTTCCTGCTGATCAGGGACTGGGCTTTCACATGTTCACCAATTGCTTAAATCAATCTCACAGTAGCCAATTGGTATACATTTTTATAATTGGCAGCATTTCTGAATTTTAAAAAGGGAAATTGCTCCTTTTTATGAACTGCCTATACCACACAGGTCACTATCTGACAGTAGCCCCCCACCCCCCACAGGAGCTGGCAATGCTCGGGACTGGAAGTGGGTTCAGTATTCACTCCCAAGGCTGGGGAGTGAGTGAGAGCAGGTACTGGGAACAGTAAGGTATCAGAACCATAATCAGTCCTGGCTCTTGTCATTAGCTCATGGCTTTAAATCCCACTCCCGAGGTCTAAGCACGGTGGCACAGTGGTTAGCACTGCTGCTTCACAGTGCCGGGAACCCGGGTTCAATTCCAGCCTTGGGTGACTGTGCGCAATCTGCATGTTCTCCCCGTGCCTGCGTGGGTTTCCTCCGGGTGCTCCGGTTCCCCCCCACACTCCAAAGATGTGCAGGTTAGGTTGATTGGCTATGCTTAATTTTAACCCTTAGTGTCAGGGGGATTAGCAAGGTAAATATGTGGGGTTACAGTGATCGGGCCTGGGTGGGATTGTTGTCGGTGTGGGCTTAATGGGCCGAATGGCCTCCTTCTATAGTGTATCAGTGCCGGAGGTCAGGGAGAGATTGTGGGGCAGTGCCTCAGTCCCGGCAGCTTTACAGACCCGAGTTAGAAATTTAAACTTGGTGTGCTTCCAGTGCACATGTCCATGGGTCAGGACTTCCGTATTACCTCAATACGCATCATCAGCTTCAGTCGGGATTTGGGCCAGAAGTTACAGGCCAATAATGTGCCTTTGCATTTTTTCATCCAACATGGATAACCTCATACTTACCCACGTTAAACTCCACCTGCCCCAAAGCTTGCCCCATTCTTGGAACCTACTCATATCCATTTGTAAATTTCTTATTTTACTATTGCAACTTACTATCCCACCTATTTTAGTATCATCTGCAAATATGGCTATGGTCCCTTCAAATTCTGTATCCAAGTCTTCATAGAGATTTTAAATAGTTGGGGAGCCCTTTGGCACCCCACTGGTTACATCTTGCCACCCCGAGGAAGACCCATTTATCCCGACTCGCTGCTTTCTATTGGTTAACACAGTAAGAATTTTAACAACACCAGGTTAAAGTCCAACAGGTTTATTTGGTAGCAAATGCCATTTGCTACCAAATAAACCTGTTGGACTTTAACCTGGTGTTGTTAAAACTCTTACTGTGTTTACCCCAGTCGAACGCCGGCATCTCCAAATCATGACTTCTATTGGTTAGCCAATCCTCTATCCAAATCAATAAATTATCCCTAATCCCATATGAAGTAACCTTTACATATTAACTTTTTGTGTGGCACCTTATCAAATGCCTGCTTGAAGTCCAGATATACGACATCTACAGGGTCCCCATTATCCACCTTGCTTGTTACATCTTTGAAAAACTCAAGCAAATCAGTCAAACATGATTTACCTTCATAAACTATGCTAACTCTGATGGATTGCATTGTGGCTTTCTAAATGTCCTGTTATTACTTCCCGTATAATGGGGTGGCACGGTGGCGCACGGTTAGCACTGCTGCCTCACAGCGCCAGGGAACCAGGTCTGTGTGGAGTTTGCACGTTCGCCCCGTGTCTGCGTGGATTTCCTCCGGGTACCCCAGTTTCTTCCCACACTCCAAAGATGTGCGGGTTAGGTGGATTGGCCGTGCTAAATTGCCCCTTAATGTCAGGGAAATTAGCAGGGTAAATACGTGGGGTTACGGGAATAGGGCCTGGGTGGAATTCAAAGAACAAAGAAAATTACAGCATAGGAACAGGCCCTTCGGCCCTCCAAGCCTGCACTGACCATGCTGCCCGACTGAACTAAAACCGCCTACCCTTCCGGGGACCATATCCCTCTATTCCCATCCTATTCATGTATTTGTCCAGACGCCCCTTAAAACTCAAAGAAATTGTTGTCAGTTCAGGCTCAATCGGCTGAATGGCCGCTTTCTGCGCTGTAGGGATCCTATGATTCTATGACAATAGATTTGAACAATTTCCCAATATTCCCTACGTTTTGCAGGTGTGGGGCCAATCACGATGAAACTTCTCTCCAACTTCTCGGGCTTCTCACGAGATTTTGCTGCCCCATGGCCATTCATGCCCGATCATAATGGGAGCGCAAATCCTGGCCTACACAACCTTAAATTGTTCAAAGATCAAACCAAACAGGAGGGTTAAACCCTTCTGTATGAACGTAAAAAGCATGGTAATAATATCCTTGCAACAACAGAAAGAGATTTGGATCAGAGGAGGAATGAATTGTTTACACACAAAGATGCCTTTGGATCTTATTGTCTTGGAATGAGAATTTACCATGCTTGAGTTTGGAAAATGAGTTTGAGAATGGAATTCCTCCTACAGTGAATGAAAAGAATAACATTTAGCTTAAATGAAACATCCTTTGTTGAGTTAAAGACTGAGAATAAGAAATGCAAGCATTGAGTTATGATAATTCTACGATGTTTCAATTCTGCTAATCCTACTTGTTACCTGTACGGATTTTGTTTTGGTTAAACCTTTGTAATTGTATAATGTGGAGTGTGCAGTTGTGATACAGAGGAAAGTTATCTGTATTTAATAGAGATTATAATGTTTAGCTATGGTTTATTTATTTATTAGTCACAGGCAGGCTTACATTAACACTGCAATGAAGTTACTGTGAAAATCCCTAGTCGCCACACTCCGGAGCCTGTTTGGGTACACCGAGGGAGAATTTAGCATGACCAATGCACCTAGCCAACACGTCTTCCGGACTGTGGGAGGAAATCGGAGCACCCGGAGGAAACCCACGTAGACACGGGGAGAACGCGCAGACTCCACACTGACAGTGACCCAAACCAGGACTCGAACCTGGGTCCCTGGCGCTGTGAAGCAACAGTGCTAACCATTGCACCACCGTGCTGCCCCACTATAAATAAACCCACACCAGAGTCAGGCTATCTTTCTTCCGAGTGGAAAAATGTTCGTACACTCTGAAACTTCCCTTGAGTTTAAAATCAAAGTTGAAAGCTGGGAACAACAATTCCTGGCCTGCCTCGGACCTTCTGCACATTACGCCAGCAGGAGATGGGCACACATTCGCGGTTCATCTACTTCCACGTCTTTATGCGAAGAGCCAGCACCACGCAGACGCACAGAAGGAAAGGGAGCGGAGAAGTGAAATGGTGCGAAACGTTTTAGAGAAAGCCTCCCAGGGAGCAGTGCATGGGAGAAGGTCCCAAACCCAGCGAGTGGAACAGAAAGTAAAGAAGAAAAGAATGAACAAAGTGAGAATTAGTCCAATAGAAAATCAGCCACTTAAAATGGAGACCAGCCGAAATCTTTTCTCTCTGGGGGTGGTGAGTGTTTGGAACTCTCTTCAGATCAGCCATGATGTTATTAAATGGCGAGCAGGCTTGAGGGGCTGAATGGCCTGCTCCTGCTCCTAGTTTGTCTGCTCAAAAGTTCATATGTCCCAGGTAAGGGACAGCGACAGAGATCAGTAACAGATCCTGTCAGGTAAAGTTGAGGGAAAGGAGAAGAAGAATAAGCTCTGAGTTTATAGAGAGTGCGGCAGGGAGCAGTAAAGAGGGTTCGAGAAAAACCCAGAAAATCTGAGAGGGTGCCAAAGGTTGGTGACTCTGTGCCACAGGCCATAAGGGCACAGTTCTGCTTGGCACAGTCAATTATCTGAAAGTCTGCTTGGGAGGCAAAGTGTTACTGTACGCAGAAATCAAGGGGTAAGAAATCTTAGAAGGCGAGATTGAAATCCTGGAGGTGGACTCTTTTTGAAGTCATCCGAATGGGAGTTATTTCTGGAATGAATTCGAAGGCAAACTGTTCAGATATGGAGATTGGAAACCGCCATTAGAAAGACAAAGTTTCAGTGAGACTGATTGGTTCACAATGTGACAAGCGTCTGGGTGTTGAAAGAGCCATGGAATCTGCTTTGGTCGTATCTGTCATTTATGTTTGAGTGCGGTGTATCTGACCACAGTTCACCTGTTAAGTTCACCTGTACCACATACTTACCCTGAATATTGGAGTAAAAGATAGATATTATAAACTTTCTGAATTTGTATGCATCTGTAAAGTAAACGGAATATGGGCGGCATGGTGGCACAGTGATTAGCACTACTGCATCACAGCTCCAGAGACGTGAGTTCAATTCCCGGCTTGGGTCACTGTCTGTGTGGAGTTTGCACATTCTCCCCGTGTCTGTGTGGGTTTCCTCCGGGTGCTCCGGTTTCCTCCCACACTCCAAAGTTGTGAGGGTTAGGTGCATTGGTCATGCTAAATTGCCCCTTAGTGTCCCAGGATGAGTAGATTAGCAGGATAAATATTTTGGGTTATGGGTATAGGGCCTGGGTGGGATTGTTGTCGGTGCAGACTCGATGGGCTGAATGGCCTCGTTCTGCACTGTAGAGATTCTCCTATGAATAGTGTGATTTGAATCCTTTTCTTGTGTTTATATTGAAATTGTTCTCATCTCTTTGCCTGGTTCAATTTTCTTATTTAACAAATACTTTATTCTTTGTGTTAAAAGCTCATTGACAGATTCCAGTAAAATTGTTTAGGTTTTTTTCCCCATGTTTTATGAAACAAACATAAAAATGAGGATCTATCGAGCCAGGCTCTGAGATCTGTCCAGTGTTAACATCAGTTGGGGTCGGAATACGTTCCAGAATCGCACTGCCCAGATTTTATCAATTTAAAGTCCTCTGCAGTGAAACATTCCGAAATAAAGGCCCTTTTGCCAAACAGGAACAAAGGAGAATGGAATTATACCAACAGGAAAGGATGTCGAAGAGGACAATTTAGAAACAGGAAACTATTAACCCCTCAAGTATCTGCCATTCTATTCAACCATGACTGATCTAGCTCTTGGTCAGACTACTTGTCTCAGTTTCATCATCTTATCACCTTTGCGTGAAAAAATCTCTCAAATTCAGTTTTGAGCTTTCCAATGTTTTGGGGAGAGTGTTCCAGATTTCCTCTGCCATTTGAGGGAAGCAATGCTTCCTGACATCATCACTGAACAGCCTGCTTCCAAGAACAGCTCATCCCACCTCGTTCTGGTCTCCGGCAACCAGAGGAAATCGCTTCTCATGAGCTACCCTATCAAATGCTTTAATTATCTTAAACTCCTCAATTAGGTCATCCTTTGATAGACTGAGGAGCAAGAACAGGCCATTCAGCCCTTCTAGACTGAATTAATGCAAGTCTTTTCCACGACAATGGTTGTATAATTTAACCCCGTTAAACCAAATTCAAGGATATAATTTTTTAACACAAGTGGCACAGTGGTTAGCGCTGCTGCCTCACAGCACCAGGGACCCAGGTTCAATTCCGGCCTCAGGTCACTGTCTGTGTTGAGTTTGCACATTCTCCTCGTGTCTGCGTGGGTTTCCTCCGGGTGCTCTGGTTTCCTCCCACACTCCAAAGATGTGCGGGTTAGGTTGATTGGCCACGATAAATTGCCTTTAGTATCAGGGGATTAGCAGGATAAATGTGGTCGGTGCAGGGATTGTTGTCGGTACAGACTCGATGGGCCGAATGGCCTTCTTCTGTACTGTAGGATTCTATAATTCTAGAAGCAGTGCTTGTTGAAGGATCTTCTTTAAGATTCAGAATTTCGGTCCATTTGGGTCCACACTCCTGTCTGAACAATTGCATTCTGAAGAGTGACAGTCCGCCTGTCGGGTGAGTGGTTATGCTTTGTTGCCCTGTCTCTCTATGCATCCACATTCCAGAGGCAATGCTGATAGAATCATCATATCATACAAGGGAGACCATTCCACCCATCATGTCGGTGCTGGCTCTTTGAAAGAGCTACCAAATTAGTTCCCCTCCCCATAACCCTGTTGAGACTTTCGCCTTCAACTATGAGCCAATTCTCTTCTGAACCTGCTCCTTATTGAATCTGCTTCCATCCGTCCTTTCAGACAGCACCTTCCAGATCGCCACCACTGGCTGGGTAAAGCAAACTTTCCTCCTGTCCTCTGATTATTTCGCTAATTGGACAGGGGTTAAAAATGTGTTTTTCTGCTTTTGGTTTCACAGTGGAAATAGCTGCAAAAACTCTGGGCTGGAAAAAAATTGAGACTATTTCTCCGCGAGGAAGTCTTACAGACAAGGGGGTAAAAGTGCTAAAGTTGTTCTTTGGCTTAAGGTTGAATTTGTTATGAACTTGAACACGGATGTGTCCCACTGCAGTCTGATAAGACCATAAGACATAGGAGCAGAATTAGGCCACTCGGCCCATCGAGTCTGCTCCGCCATTCAATCATGGCTGATTTTTTTCTCATCCCCATTCTCCTGCCTTTTCCCCATAACCCCCGATCCCCTTATTAATCAAGAACCTACCTATCTCTGTCTTAAAGACACTCAATGACCTGGCCTCCACAGCCTTCTGCGGCAAAGAGTTCCACAGATTCACCACTCTCTGGCTGAAGAAATTCCTCCTCATCTCTGTTTTAAAGGATCGTCCCTTTAGCCTGAGGTTGTGCCCTCTGGTTCTAGTTTTTCTGATTAGTGGAAACATCCTCTCCACGCCCACTCTATCCAGGCCTCGCAGTATCCTGTAAGTTTCAATAAGATCCCCCCTCATCCTTCTAAACTCCAATGAGTACAGACCCAGAGTCCTTAACCGTTCCTCATACGACAAGCTCTTCATTCCAGGGATCATGTCCCGGGGGAGTGTGGGGGGATTCTCCACCCCATCTGCAGAGTGTTTTGTGGTGGTGGGAGGCAGCGCACATTCACGGCACCTTATGGTCCTGACTTTGTCACTGGGGTTTCTCAGCAATGAAGGATGCCCTGAGGTTATTGAAGAGGCTATATAAATGCACCTTCTTTCCTTCCTTTCAAGAAGCTTGCTATCAACTCTCCATTCTGTCCTGTCTTACCACCTGCTCGCCACTGACCTAGACTGAGAGCTTTGGACCTGGGCACGAGCTCCTGAATAATCAGTGAATCCGAGTTAACAACATTCCCACCGGACGTGTTTCTCTGCCCCGTGTATCCACTGCAGTAACAACATTCTACACACTGATGGGCAATAAACACAGATGCTGAGATAACGTGTTGCTCTCACTTCATCTGCTCGCTTTAGCGCTTAATAAATTTCATGTAATAGGTTTAAAATTAATCGCAATCTGCCCAGCAGCTGGAGTTAATGTTCAGCTACTTCAGATATTACACAGTCTACCGCTCTCAAAAACTCAAACATTATGTGATTTAGCTTCATCCCCTGGCTTTGTCTGCAGCCTCCTTGCTTTTAACTCTTCTTTAAATCACGCCATCTTATAGCAATAAAATAGGCCATTCGGTCCATTGTGTCTGTGCTAGCTCTATGAAAGATCTACCAATTAGACCCACTCTCCTGCTCTTTCCCCCATAGCCCTGCACATTTTTCCTTCTCAAGTATTCATCCAATTCTTTTTTGAAAGTTCCTATTGAGCCTGTAAACCAGGTGGTCACACGGTGATGTGATGATGCGGCTACAAAAGATGACACGTATCGGGAGTGCGGGAGTTCTCCCCGGAACGCAGGGGGTGTACAAGCAGGAGGTAACTAAGCTCATGAATAAACTAGTCTTCATTGTGAGTTCTAGTTGTCAATGCTTCGGGAACCCAGCCCATTGACAGACTCTGCTCCCATCGCCCTTTCAGGCAGCGCCTTCCAGACAACAACAACTGCACGTGTAAGAAAATTCTCATCTCCCCTTCTCATCCATTCCTCCGGGTGCCCCGGTTTCCTCCAACGGTCCAAAGATGTGCGGGTTAGGTTGGTTGGCCATGCTAAATTGCCCCTTAGTGTCCTGGGATGCATAGGTTAGAGGGATTAGCAGGGTAAATATGTGGGGTTACAGGGATAGGGCCTGGGTGGGATTGTGGTCGGTGCAGACTCGATGGCTGAATGGCCTCCTTCTGCACTGTGGGGATTCTATGATTCCTTTTCTTGGTTATTTCCAATCTGTGTCATCTTAGTTCCTTCCTATTTACTCAATCGATGTCTTTCTGAACACCTTTATTCAATCTCCCTATAACCTTCTCAGTTCTAAGGAGAACAATCCCGCTTTCTCCAGTCTCTGGACACTATCTAAACTCTCTCGTCACTGACACTATTCTAGTAAATCTCCTCTCTCCCTTCTCAGTGTGGGACCCGGAATTGCACCCCATCCCCCAACTCAGGCTGAGCCAGAGATTTCAAAAGGTTCAGGACATCTTCCTTGTTTTGTATTCTGTGGGTGGTGGGTGGGAGATGGGGGGGTGGGAGGTGCAGGAGGGAATGTTGAAAAGGCTCAGTGCTGTGTGGTTTATGAAGCCCAGGATCCGAAAGGCATTTCATTCCTTCACTGAGTTGACTTTGTGCATTGACATTTAACAGTGCGAACATCACAAAGCCAAAAGGGCGGCACGGTAGCACAGTGGTTGGCACTGCTGCTTCACAGCTCCAGGGACCTGGGTTCGATTCCCGGCTCGGGTCACTGTCTGTGTGGAGTTTGCACATTCTCCTCGTGTCTGCGTGGGTTTCCTCCGGGTGCTCCGGTTTCCTCCCACAGTCCAAAGATGTGCGGGTTAGGTTGATTGGCCGTGCTAAAAATTGCCCTTAGTGTCCTGGAATGCGTAGGTTAGAGGGATTAGTGGGTAAATATGTAAGGATATGGGGATAGGGCCTGGGTGGGATTGTGGTCGGTGCAGACTCGATGGGCTGAATGGCCTCTTTCTGTACTGTAGGGTTTCTATGTTTCTATGTTTGGTTTCTAAAACACTGCCACCATACAGCAGCTCCACACAGTGCAGAGAAAATGCTGGGGGAAAAATTCACTTGGAAACATACATAGAAGCAGAAGTAGACCATTCGGCCCTTCGTGCCTACTCTGCCTTTCACCCACTTCAGAAACAGCTGTATTCAGAATCCAAGGCTCAAACTGCCAATCCCGACAGATAAACAGCAAATGCAACTTGCATTTATATAGCACCTTTAACATAGTAAAATCACCCAGGGGGGATTATCAAACACTGAGCCACATAATGAGATGATGGTCTCCTCGGGGTGAGTAGAGGGTGTTGAGATTATTCTTGACCTGATCCGCTTGCCCGCCTTGGGAGGAATGGCCACAAAGGTGGGATCTTCATTGCTGGGGAGTAAGGGCGGACTGGCCTGGGAAAGAAGTTTGGAGGCAGCCATAGGGGCTGCTGGGTGAGCAGGCGTGGGTGGTGGGTGGGAGGTGGGGGTTGGGGAATGTTCAAAAGGTTCACCTCAGTGCTGTGTGACTTTGTCGATGTTAAGATAAAAACACAAAGGTCCTTCATCCCCTATCATCCTCCAAACACACCCCTTTCCCCATCATTGACACCTCATGTCATCCACTGTCACCCCCATGGCACCTCATGGACCCTCAAACTCTGCCCTTTGACCCCATGTCCCCTCATGACTCTCATACCAGTTTCTGGTATTTTCAAGCCCATCGACCACGATAGTATCTAGTAGCATGTCTTAAAAAATGCTTTGAGAAAATGTAATCCATTGATAACGTTCCTCGATGGAGACCCAGCTGATAAAAGTGTCAGTAATCCTTGTCCTTGGAAGTTTCAAAAACAACAAAAAAAACATTTAACATGTGCCAAGACTCAGTGATCAGACAACCTGAGCTGTTAACCAAATAAATTTCCTCTGGGGAGCAGATGTTCTCCGATTATAAAACTGTCTGGACTTTCAGCCAAGTCTCATTATGTATGCTCGGCTGAGAGCCCACTAATCCATTAGAGAGAGAGAACACCTGCTTCCCTGAGGGAATAAAAGCAAAACAATGCAGATGCTGAAATCTGAACTCCGAATTGAAAAATAAAATGCTGGAAATACGCAGTGAGTCGGGCAACATCTGTGGAGTGAGAAACAGAGACAACATTTCAGGTCATCAGGACACTATCACTTGAACTGTTTGCTGGAATTTTACCGGCCCACCCACCATGGGAATTGGAGTGCGCGAGGGGTGGAGCGTGGGAAGGTCCGTCGATCTTGGCCGTAAAATCCCACCCATTAACTCTATTTTTCCAGCATTTTCTGTTTGCTTTTCCTTCCTTAACGAGCCCAGCACATCAGGGTAAAAGACAAGACTGAAGCCTTTCCAACAAATTTCAGGCAAAAGTGCAGAGTGGATAATCCATCTCGGTCTCCTTCAGGGGTCCCGAACATCACAGATGTCCAGTTAGTGACAGGCAGCATGGTTTTGTACGGGGAAGATCATGTCTCACCAACTTGATTGAGTTTTTTTGAAGAGGTTATTAAGATAATTGATGAGGGAAGGGCTGTGGATGTAGTTTATGTGAGGCATTTGGCAAGGTCCCACATAGACTGGTACAAAAACTAAAATCACATGGGATTCGGGGTGAGCTGGCGAGATGGATACAGAACTGTCTTGGTTATAGAAGACAGAGAGTAGTGGTGGAATGGTGTTTTTCAGAATGGAGATCTGTAGCTAGTGGTGTTCCGCAGCGATCAGTGCTGGGACCTCTGTTGTTTGTAGTATATATAACTGATCTGGAGGAAAATGTGGGTGGTCTGATTAGTAAGTTTGCGGATTACATGAAGATTGGTGGAGTTGCTGATGGTGCTGGGGATTGTCAGAGGATACAACAGGATAGAGATAGATTGGAGACTTGGGCACAGAAATGGCAGATGGAGTTTAATCCCGAGAAATGCAATTTGGAGGATCAAATTTAGGTGTGAATTATACTGTAAATGGCAGAACCCTTAGGAACATTAACATACAGAGGGATCTGGCCGTGCAGGTCCAAGTTCCCTAAAAGTGGCAACACAGGTGGCCAAGGTGATTAAGAAGGCATATGGCATGTTTGTCTTCATCAGCCGGGGCACTGATTTCAAGAGTTGGGAAATCATGTTGCAGCTATATAAAACCTTAGTTAGGCTGCATTTGGAGTATTGCGTGCAGTTCTGGTCACCACATTGCCAGAAGGAGGTGGAAGCTTTGGAGAGAGTGTAAAGAAAGTTCACCAGGATGTTGCCTGGTCTCGAGGGTGTTGGCTATGTGTTGGAGTGTTGGGTGTTGGAGAGGTTGAATAAACTAGGATTGTTTTCACTGGAAAGACGGAGATTGAGGGGGAGACCTGATAGACGTCTACAAAATAATGAGAGGCACAGACAGGGTGGATAGTCAGAGGCTTTTTCCCAGGGGGGAAGTGTCAATTACAAGGTTCAAGGTGAGAGGGGGAAGTTTAAGGGAGATGTGCGGGGGAAGTGTTTCACACAGAGAGCGGTGGGTCCCTGGAACGCGCTGCCAGAGGAGGTGGTGGACGCAGGCACATTAGCAACATTTAAGAAGCATCTGGATGGGTCCATGAATAGGGAGGGAATAGAGGGATCTGGACTGAGTAAGGGCAGAAGGTTTTTTTTAGTTTAGTTAGGGCATCATGATCAGCACAGACTTGGAGGGCCGAAGGGCCTGTTCCTGTGCTGTACCCTTCTTTGTTCCTTATTCTTATGTTGGTGTACAACCAATTCAATTCACTCCATGTGATATTAAGAAGCAGCTGAAGGCACTGGATACTGCAAAGGCTATGGACTTTGACAATAGTCCAGCAATAGTCCTGACTTGTGGCCCAGATCTTGCTGTGTCCCCAGCCAAGCTGTTCCAGTACAGCTACAACACTGGCATCTACTCAGCAATGTGGGAAGTTTCCCAGGTATGTCCTGTCCACAAAAAAAGGACAAATGCAACGTGGCCAATTGCCGCCCTATCAGTCTACTCTCGATCATCAACAAATTGATGGAAAGGATCATTCACAGTGTAATGAAGCAGCACTTACTCAGCAACAACCTTTCAGTTTGGGTTCCACCAGGGCATCAAGGAACCCTAACAATACTGGAGTCAATGGAAATCAGGGGGAAAACCATCCGCTGGTTGGAGTCATGCCCGGCACAAAGGAAGGTGGTTGTGTTGGTTGGAGGTCATTCATCTCAGCTCCAGAACATCACTGCAGGAGTTCCTCAGGGTAGTGACATAGAACCATAGAACCATAGAAAATTACAGCTCAGAAACAGGCCTTTTGGCCCTTCTTGTCTGTGCCGAACCATTTTTTGCCTAGTCCCACTGACCTGCACTTGGACCATATCCTTCCACACCCCTCTCATCCATGAACCCGTCCAAGTTTTTCTTAAATGTTAAAAGCATTTACCACTTTATCCGGCAGCTCATTCCACACTCCCACCACTCTCTGCGTGAAGAAGCCCCCCCTAATATTCCCTTTAAACTTTTCTCCTTTCACCCTTAACCCATGCCCTCTGGTTTTTTTTCTCCCCTAGCCTCAGCGGAAAAAGCCTGCTTGCATTCACTCTATCTATACCCATCAAAATCTTATACACCTCTATCAAATCTCCCCTCAATCTTCTACGCTCCAGGGAATAAAGTCCCAACCTATTCAATCTCTCTCTGTAACTCAGCTTCTCAAGTCCCAGTAACATCCTTGTGAACCTTCTCTGCACTCTTTCAACCTTATTTACATCCTTCCTGTTACTAGGTGACCAAAATTGTACAGAATACTCTAAATTTGGCCTCACCACTGCCTTACATAACCTTACCATAACACTCCAACTTTTATGCTCGAAAGTCCGATTTATAAAGGCCAATGTACCAAAGGCACTCTTTACGACCCTATCCACCTGTGACATCACTTTTAGGGAATTCTGTACCTCTATTCCCAGATCCCTCTGTTCAACTGCACTCTTCAGAGTCCTACCATTTACCCTGTACGTTCTACTTTGATTTGTCCTTCCAAAGTGCAATATCTTTGGAAGGTGTTAAGACCAAGGCCAGAAACTCCAAGGTGTTTTGTGAAGTTAGCCTAGACCCTAAGTTTTACATTTGATTTTGGCATTAGGGTGAGCATAAAATGTTTCTTTCCAATTATGCTTCAAGTGACCCACTAGGAAGCTTTTATCAAACAAAGTTTATTTAAAAACACAGTTAGAATATGACAAAAATAATTAACATAACTTTTACCAATTACAAGATTTAAACATGATGCAGTAAAATTCTTAACAGCTAGCTATCTCTGTTGTTCCAAGTCAAACACTTCCCACAAACATACACCCCCTTCTAGACAGGGCAGAAAAAGCAACTATGCTCACGTGATGCTGGCTTTTGAGGTTTTTAACACCTGCTGTGAACCGGTCCTTTGAATGTTGGATTAAATCTCTGAGGCCTCCCAGTCCCAGAACTTTCCAAAAATCCTCTGAAAAGAGAAAGAGAGGGTCAGAGACATTGCCAGCTTCCACCAGCTTCTAACAGCCACTCACAGACAGCAGAATTTCCAACTCCAGAGAGAGGGGAAAACAGGGAGACCCTGCTCGCTGTCTCACATCCAAACAGAATCTAAGAAAAATGAAACTAAAACCTTAGATGTTTCTGTGGAAAAAAAAACAGTCCCCAGGCATGACCTGACCTGTCAATCATCTCCAAATCAAGCTCCACTCAGCAATCCCCAAAGAATCATCAAACCCCAGGACCCTGCATTAGGCCAGATTAAAAATAAACATGATGGCCATTATATTGCTTCAGCAACAATTAGAGGACACCGGCTACAGACAAAACGGTGTCAATAAAAGGCCAGGCTTGCTTGAAAATGCCTCAGAGAAACTTGATTAAAATACATTTCTTCAAGGCACAGTATCATCACACCTCCCCCTTATGAAAAAATGACCATCAATATTCAAGGATGGCTCCATTTTTCATAACCTTTTAGTTTCACGCTACTAGTGCTCTACAATAGATATACATCATTTTATAAAATCAAAACATGCAAACATAACAGTAATATAGTCAATTTCAGTCATTGTCTTCCACCATCGAACATTCCTTCTCCTTTCATCAAATTTGTAACAAGTTGCTTCCCCTCCAAGATTCTTCTTCCATCCTTAATTCCACTTTCAACCATAGAACCCCTACAGTGCAGAAAGAGGCCATTCGGCCCATCGAGTCTGCACCGACAACAATCCCACCCAGGCCCTATCCCCATAAGCCCTACATATTTACCTGCTTATCCCTCTAACCCTCACATTTACCCGCTAATCCCTCTAACCTATGCATCCCGGGACACTAAGTGGCAATTTAGCTTGGCCAATCAACCTAACCTGCACATCTTTGGACTGTGGGGGGAAACCGGAGCACCCAGAGGAAACCCACGCAGACACGGGGAGAATGTGCAAACTCTGCACAGACAGTGACCCGAGCCGGGAATCGAACCCAGGTCCCTGGAGCTGTGAAGCAGCAGTACTAACCATTATGCTACCGTGCTGCTTTGATTCCAAGTTTGAGCTCAGTTTTATTGTTACGATGATAAACTATCTCTGGTAATTACCTCAGAGAACTAAACTGGATCAGGAGGGTAAAACTGTAAATGTGTGTGGTCAGGGCCAATCAGAAAGGTCATTCTAACTCTGCCCCCTTTCTTGTCAATTGGCCTGAGCGCCTCCGTCAAGCAGTTCGACTCCTTAGTTTGCTCTGAATCTGCACCATCACTTTCTGCGCACTCTATGGCAAAGACACACAGTGGATTGTCTTCCTTGGTGTCAGAACCCATTGCAGCTATGGTTCCAGAGATCATTGTGGCAGTTATGCTGCTGTGAAAACCACCGTAATTTACTCGAACACCAACTGTGTACAGCACTGTTTCACTGGGTATCTACGTCTGTGCAGACGCTACAGATTCATTATCCCAGCAGTTCATTTCAAATTATGGTACAATTTCAGCAAACAATCTCATTTCACGTTGTTGCTTTTTCCTTTGATCTGCAGTAGTACGATATTTCTGCTTCTCAATCTCCTTTCTGAGATTACACGTGAGCGTTGCTTCATCTACATTCTGCTTCGCATAGATGATGAGCTGTTTCTGACAGTCTGGCAATTTATGTTCAGGCAACTTGAACAATTCAGGAAGCGGTTCCAAAACAGTCAACCTGTCTTGTATATGTTTCTTCACCTGCTCACTTTCTTAGTTAACGTTATTGTCCAGTAACGGGTTCTCCTTCCCCACTTTCACCAGTTTCACATCATTGATCGAGACTTTCGGCTGCTGCATCTCAGACCGAGTAAACACCAGCTTCTCCTTCTGAACCTGTGCCGACTTGAGAAGCTTATGTCTACTGGAACAACCTTTTCTACAACTACCTCATCCACAATTATTTTAGCACTTCCCAGCTTATTCCCACATATCTCTCTCTGTCATTGTAATAACTCTTTCAGGTCATTTTGATTTTCCTCCGGAAGGCAACTCAATAATTTATCCCAGTGTCTAATAACTTCTTCATTATCCAATTTAATTTGAGGAATGTCAAATTCAGGATCATCTCGATTTGGTTCTTCACTCAGTTGTAACCTCTAACACATCCTACTGCTTTCCTTCCCTATTAAAATACCGTTTAAGCATATTCACCTGACACACACTGTGAGTTTTCCTTCTATCCGGCATTCTTATCAAATAGTTCACCTCGCTCGATTTCCTTTCAATTTGATAAGGCCCACTAAACCTTGCTTTTAAAGGTTCACCTACCACTGGGAGCAATACTACGGCTTTATCCCCACTAGCAAAACTATGAATTTTTGATTTCTTATCCACTTCCTGTTTCATTAAAGCTGTGGCACTTTCAAATGTTATCTCGTCAATTCTCCTGCTCTATTCAACCTTTCCCTAAAATTTGACACCGAGTCCAATAATATAATCTCAGAACGCTGACTCACCTCTTTCTCCTTCATCAATTTAAACGGTCCCCTTACCTCACAACCAAAAATCAATTCAAATGGACTGAGTTTGGTTGATTCATTAGGTGCATCCCTAATTGCAAACAGTACAAATGGAATTCCTTTATCCCAATCCTCCGGATAATCTTGACAATAAGCCCTCAACATGGACTTTAAAGTTTGATGCCACCGTTCTAACACTCCCTGCGATCTGGATGGTACGCAATGGATTTAAATTGTTTTATTCCGAAGCTATCCATAACCTCCTTCAATAATTCTGATGTAAAACTTGATCCTTGATCTGATTGTATTTCTGTGGGTAGTCCATATCTAGTAAAAAATTAAAGTAACTCCTCCACAATCCTTTTCGCTGTAACGTTGCATAATGGAATGGCCTCTGGAAACCTAGTAGACACATCCATTATAGAACATAGAACATAGAACAGTACAGCACAGAACAGGCCCTTCGGCCCACGATGTTGTGCCGAGCTTTATCTGAAAACAAGATCAAGCTATCCCACTCCCTATCATCCTGGTGTGCTCCATGTGCCTATCCAATAACCGCTTAAATGTTCCTAAAGTGTCTGACTCCACTATCACTGCAGGCAGTCCATTCCACACCCCAACCACTCTCTGCGTAAAGAACCTACCTCTGATATCCTTCCTGTATCTCCCACCACGAACCCTATAGTTATGCCCCCTTGTAATAGCTCCATCCACCCGAGGAAATAGTCTTTGAACGTTCACTCTATCTAACCCCTTCATCATTTTATAAACCTCTATTAAGTCTCCCCTCAGCCTCCTCCGCTCCAGAGAGAACAGCCCTAGCTCCCTCAACCTTTCCTCATAAGACCTACCCTCCAAACCAGGCAGCATCCTGGTAAATCTCCTCTGCACTCTTTCCAGCACTTCCACATCCTTCTTATAGTGAGGTGACCAGAACTGCACACAATATTCCAAATGTGGTCTCACCAAGGTCCTGTACAGTTGCAGCATAACCCCACGGCTCTTAAACTCCAACCCCCTGTTAATAAAAGCTAACACACTATAGGCCTTCTTCACAGCTCTATCCACTTGAGTGGCAACCTTTAGAGATCTGTGGATATGAACCCCAAGATCTCTCTGTTCCTCCACAGTCTTCAGAACCCTACCTTTGACCCTGTAATCCACATTTAAATTAGTCCTACCAAAATGAATCACCTCGCATTTGTCAGGGTTAAACTCCATTTGCCATTTTTCAGCCCAGCTTTGCATCCTATCTATGTCTCTTTGCAGCCTACAACAGCCCTCCACCTCATCCACTACTCCACCAATCTTGGTGTCATCAGCAAATTTACTGATCCACCCTTCAGCCCCCTCCTCTAAGTCATTCATAAAAATCACAAAGAGCAGAGGACCAAGCACTGATCCCTGCGGCACTCCGCTAGCAACCTGCCTCCAATCCGAAAATTTTCCATCCACCACCACCCTCTGTCTTCGATCAGGCAGCCAGTTACCTATCCAATCGGCCAACGTTCCCTCTATCCCACAACTCCTCACTTTCATCATAAGCCGACCATGGGGGACCTTATCAAATGCCTTACTAAAATCCATGTATATGACATCAACTGCCCTACCTTCATCAACACACTTAGTTACCTCCTCAAAAAATTCTATCAAATTTGTGAGGCACAACTTGCCCTTCACGAATCCGTGCTGACTATCCCGGATTAATCTGCATCTTTCTAAATGGTCGTAAATCCCATCTCTAAGGACCTTTTCCATCAATTTACCAACCACCGAAGTATTTACCAACCACCAAAGTAGGTTGGTCAATAAATACCGATTCTCATTTTTTGTTTGAGGGAGGGGTCCTACGCTATCAATTAAGATGCTTGTAAATGGTTCCTCAAATGCTGGAAAGGGTATGAAAGGTGTTGGTTTTATCACCACTTGAGGTTTCCCTATCACCTGATACGTGTGACAAAAGCAGCAAAATTCAACCACATCTTTATGCAGTCCAGGCCAATAAAAATATTTTTGTATTTGAGCTTGAGTTTTCCTTACCCCCAAATTACCTCCTACTGGTACCTCATGTGTTACCCGCAACACCTCCTTCCAATACCTTACCGGCAATACCATTTGATGAACTTCTGCCCATTTTTTACCTGCCTGAATAATGTCTACATTCTGCTTCGCATAGATGATGAGCTGTTTCTGACAGTCTGGCAATTTATGTTCAGGCAACTTGAACAATTCAGGAAGCGGTTCCAAAACAGTCAACCTGTCTTGTATATGTTTCTTCACCTGCTCACTTTCTTAGTTAACGTTATTGTCCAGTAACGGGTTCTCCTTCCCCACTTTCACCAGTTTCACATCATTGATCGAGACATCGAGATGTAGACATTATTTTTAAGGTAATAACATTCCAGTATACACACAGATTCTTCTTCCATGTACACTTTCTGATACAGCTCTTTTATCCCTATATCTTTCTGTTGTAACTCTGCCAACTTTCCTGAACTAAAAATATTCATCTCATCCTTCACCTGTTCTTGTTCTTTTCCAACTTTCTGATCAAAATTTGTTTTTGATCATTGAACTTCAACCTTACCTTCACACTTTGATTTCTCCTCTTGTCTTAACCTATTGCTTTGTGCCCTTGCTACCACACAATCAAGAAAATCTCAGGATATGAGTCATTGAACAACACAGTGGTTTGATTTTCCACTGGCTTGCCAACCACAGAAGGCACCTGCGATCCAGTTATATCATTACCCACGATAACTGTATTCCTGGACAAGACCATTTCTCTCCTACTCCTATTGCCACTTCACCACTCTTCACTGGACCCTCCAACCTCACCTTGTATAATGGAACACTACTCTTCTCACCCTGAATTCCACATCTTACCATCTTTTCTGCCAATACTCTTCGCAAACTGCATAACCCCTCATCTCTCACTACCAAAGGATTGGCTTGCCCCGTATTTCTTAAAATTTTAACTTCTTTACCTACTCCTCCTGATACACACGAGTAAACTTTATCCACACAAGTAAATTTTTTAAAGAGATCTGGCATTTTCTCATCTAGTGCCAGAAGCCTCAGACAACGGTTTAGAAATTTAAGGAAAGAAACTGGTCAAACGTACATAGAATTTGAAAGGATCAAACAAAATAGTCTTGATTGGTGGCTACGGGCTTTGAAAATAGACCAGACATAAGTTCTTAGAGAAACAATTATTTTGGAGGAGTTTAAAAATTCACTTCCCAAAGTAGTGAGAGCTCATGCGGAAGCGCAGAGGGTTAAAACTGCAAGATTTGCATATTTAAATAATCATATTTAAAGAGACCCACACCAAGCTTTTGATTACAACGCTGTCGCTCTTCCTCACTATCCTCATCACTGCTCCCAGGCTGTGCTTTTCCCTTTCCCTCCGCCATTTTAAATTGCCGTTCACATTTCATTGCCAGTTTCCGAAGTTCAAATTCCCAGTTTTTTTCCACAAAGGGTCATCTGGACTCGAAACATCAGCTCTTTTCTCTCCTTACAGACGCTGCCAGACCTGCTGAGATTTTCCGGCACTTTCTCTTTTGGTTTCAGATTCCAGCCTCCGCAGTAATTTGCTTTTATCCCTTTCTTTTTTTCTTTCTTCTCTCTCGTTTACTTTTTGTTCCACCAGGGCTATTCCTTCTTTATCTTTTCCTTCCGCTTTTAATCACAGTTCAAACTCTTTCATTTCCTTCCCATGTTCGAGCTCTTTTAATTCTATTGTTCTTTGTTCCTCTCATTCTCTTGCTTTGAATTCAAGCTGCTTTCTTCACGTTCAAGCCGTTTCATTTGTAATGGAATTCTAGCCATTTCCACTGATTCTGACTGTGTTTCTGGTCATTTTCAATGCTGAGCTATCGCCACAATTATCTCCGCCTTCCTCGCCCCGTCAGGTAATGTCAACTGCAACATTTTTGCCAATTCCAAAAGCTTTGTTTTGACCACCTTTTGTAAAGCACCCTGAGTGACTCATTCCACTCCCAGGAAACCTTTAGCCACTGAAAGAGCCACTATTCCACAAGGCACTCCCTCTTTAAACCCGAATACAACACCTGGAAAGAAAACACAAATATACTCGCCACTCACTGTCTTTGTGTCCAATCATCTCAAACCAAACAAGGAATATAGACTTTAATTCCACAGAGAGCCCCCAATTATAAAGACCCAGGCTAGAAACTCCAAAGTTGTTTTATGAAGTTAGCCGAGACCCTCATTTTGTATGCTTGAAGTTGGCACGAGTGAGCATAAGATGTTTCACTCCAGGTATGATTCAAGTGACCCACTAGGAAGCTTTTATCAAACAAAGTTCATTTAATAAAATATTTAAAATATAGAACACAGAACAGTACAGCACAGAACAGGCCCTTCGGCCCACGATGTTGTGCCGAGCTTTGTCTGAAACCCAGATCAAGCTATTTCCTCCCTATCATCCCGAAGATAGAACATAAATATAATAAAGGAATTAGCATAACTTATACCAATTACAAGATTCAGACATGATGTAGTATAAATCTTTGCAGCTAGCTATCTCTGTTGTTCCAAGCCAAACAACATCCCACAAACATACACCCCTTCTGGACTTGGCACAACAAGCAAGTATGCTCGCGTGATGCTGGGTTTTCAGCTTTTTAACACCTGCTGTGAACCGGTCCTTTGAATGTTGGATCAAATTTTTGAGGCCTCCCAGTCCCAGAACTTTCCAAAAAGCCTCTGAAGAGAAAGAGAGGGTCAGAGACATTGCCAGCTTCCACCAGCTTCTAACAGCCACTCACAGACAGCAGAATTTCCAACTCCAAAGAGAGGGGAAAACAGGAGACCCTGCTCGCTGTCTCACATCCAAACAGAATCTGAGAAAAATGAAACTAAAACCTCGAACCTTTCTGTGGATAAAACTGTCCCCAGGCATCACTTGACCTGTCAATCATCCCAAATCAAGCTCCACTCAGCACATCTCAAAGGATAACAAAACCCCAGGACACTGCATTAGGCCAGATTAAAAATAGACCTGATGGCCATTATACTGCTTCGGCAACAATCAAATAACACCAGCTACAGATAGAATGCTAAGAGCTGCTTGAAAAACCTTCAGGGAAATATGATTAACATACATATCTTAAAGGCGCAGTATCGTCACAGAGGCCCAACCAACTTCAGCCGCTTCATCAATAAACTTCCCTCGACCATAATGGACAGAATTGGGGATGTTCGCTGATGATGCACAATGTTCAGTACTGTCATGAATCCTCAGATACTGAAGCAGTCCATGTCCAAATGCAGCAAGACCTGGACAATATCCAGGCTTAGGCTGACAAGTGGTAAATAACATTCGTGCCACACAAGTATCGAGAAATGACTGTCTCCAACAAGAGAGAATCTAATCATTGTCCCTTGACATTCAATGGCAATCAATGGAGTTCAATTTAGATAAATGTGAGGTGATGCATTTTGGTCGATCGAACCAGGGCAGGACTTACTCAGTTAACGGTAGGACATTGGGGAGAGTTATAGGACAAAGAGATCGAGGGGTACAGGTTCATAGCTCCTTGAAAGTGGAGTCACAGGTGGACAGAGTGGTGAAGAAGACATTCAGCATGCTTGGTTTCATTGGTCAGAACATTGAATACACGAGTTAGGACGTCTTGTTGAAGTTGTACAAGACATTAGTATGGCCACACGTGGAATACTGTGTACAGTTCTGGTCACCCTATTGCAGCAAGGATATTATTAAACTAGAAAGAGTGCAGAAAAGATTTACTAGGATGCTACCAAGACTTGATGGTTTGAGTTATAAGGAGAGGCTGGATAGACTGGGACCTTTTCCCCTGGAGTGTAGGAGGCTTAGGGGTGATCTTATAGAGGTCTACAAAATAATGAGGGGCATTGATCTTTTCCCAAAGGGAGGGGAGTCTAAAACTAGAAGGCATAGGTTTAAGGTGAGAGGGGAGAGATACAAAAGGGTCCAGAAGGGCAATTTTTTCATTCAGAGTGTGGTGAGTGTCTGGAACAAGCTGCCAGAGGTAGTAGTAGACGCAGGTACAATTTTGTCTTTTAAAAAGCATTTAGATAGTTACATGTGTAAGATGGGTACAGAGGGATATGGGTCAAACACAGACTATTAAGGGCCTGTTTCCATGTTGTATACCTCTATGACTCTATGACCATTGATTATCCCCCACTATCAAACTCCTGGGGGTTAGCATTGAACAGAAACTCAACTGGACCAGCCATACAAACACTGTGACATCAACAGCAGGTCAGAGGCTGGGAGTAACTCACCTCCCGATTCTCCAAAGCCAGTCTGCCATCAAGAAGGCACAAGTCAGGAGTATGATGGAATACTCTCCACTTGCCTGGATGGGAACTTGATCCATAAACCATCCATCCATATCCATAAACATCCACTCCCTCCACCACCGATGCTCAGTAGCAGCAGTGTGTACTATCTACAAGATGCACTGCAGCAAGTCACCAAGATTCCCACAACAACACCTTCCAAACTCACAATCTCAACCATCTAGGACAGGGGCAGCAGACACATGGGAACACCACCACCTGGAAATTCCCCTCCAAGTCACTCACCATCCTGACTTGGAAACATATTGCCATTCCTTCTCTGTCGCTGGGTCAAAATCCTGGATCTCCCTCTCTGACAGCATTGTGGGGGTAGGTACACCACATGGACAGCAGCGGTTCAGGAAGACAGCTCACCACCACATTCTCAAGGGGTAAATATGAATCAGGATAAAATGATGGCCGAGCCAGTGACACCCATATCCTGTGAATGACAAAATGACATTCAAAAACTGTCCCCCAGTGAGAGTCAGCACCTTCAGGAACTGTATCCCAGTGGGAGTCAGCACCTTCAGGAACTGTATCCCAGTGGGAGTCAGCACCTTCAGGAACTGTATCCCAGTGGGAGTCAGCACCTTCAGGAACTGTATCCCAGTGAGAGTCAGCACCTTCAGGAACTGTATCCCAGTGAGAGTCAGCACCTTCAGGAACTGTATCCCAGTGAGAGTCAGCACCTTCAGGAACTGTATCCCAGTGGGAGTCAGCACCTTCAGGAACTGTATCCCAGTGGGAGTCAGCACCTTCAGGAACTGTATCCCAGTGGGAGTCAGCACCTGATTGAATGACTGAGCCGTTATGCTGAACCCACCTTAAATAACGACGATTGTGCCGCACTCGAGACCACTCTGTCATTGAAAGTGGATTAATTTTTCAAAGATTACTTTCCAAGATAACATTTGGAGACTGGTTTCAAAGTCCGATTACCCTGCCATGGGGAATCCACATATTGAACACAGCTGACAAGTTGCAGTGTGAGCTGCCTTGAGATCAATTCCCTGGGACGGTTCCCATAATTGGCTGCTGGGTGACCATAAACCCAAGATTTATAACATGGATCAAGCACTCAGTGAACAGTTAAGCAGAGTACACTGCGTGTATCAATAACACTGCACAGTGACAGCAGCCTGGATTCTGACAGCTCCCAGATTTGACTTCCACAACTTCCAGAGTTTACAAAACATTTGTAATATGTTGACCGATTTAGAGAAACACTCCATTAGTAACCACTTTCAGCTGAGCGATGGATTCAGCCAGAGGATTGATATGTAGAATAACAGATACCCGGGAGTGAGTTACAGCCTAGAATCTAATCGAGGGGTTCGGGGTGGTTTATATATAGAATAACAGATACTTGGGCGGCACGGTGGTTAGCATTGCTGCCTCACAGCTCCAGGGACCCGGATTCGATTCCTGGCTTGGGTCACTGTCTGTGTGGAGTTTGCACATTCTCCCAATGTCTGCTTGGGTTTCCTCCAGGTGCTCCGGTTTCCTCCCACAGTCCAAAGCTGTGCGGTTTAGGTGGATTGGCTATGCTAAATTGCCCCTAATTGTCAGGGGGACTAGCTAGGGTAGGTGCAAGGGGATCGGGCCTGCGTGGGATTGTGGTTGGTGCAGACCTGATGGGCCAAATGGCCTCCTTCTGCACTGTAGGGATTCTATGATTCTATGAATGTAGAAAAATGGATAGACAACCTCTCTCTCTTTCCTTCATTTTTCACATTCCTGGCCCTATGATGTTTTGGGCGCTGTAAAATGTCAGGTTGTTGAGTGTAAAAGGATGGTTTTTGCCTGTAGATAATGTTAACCTAAGTCTATGCCGGTGACCCTGTGGTAATCCTGGTTTACCCCTGCAATAGCAGGCTGGCAACCGTCTTGCTGTTCTGAGGCTGCAAGGTGCGGTTTGCAAACGCTGGGACCTCACCTGCAACAGTCAGGAGGGTTTGGATGTATTGAGCAGGGGAACAGATTGCAGCTGTGATCTTTCTGAGGGCAGTGAGATGTGAAGGGATTTGTACTAAAAATGGGAGAGCCATAAATCCCATCATTATTGACTTATAATGTCAATATGTGACAGAAAGCAGCCAGAGGAGCTTTTAAAACATTGACTGAACATAATTACTGCTTCACTGCAGTGAGAGGAGAGGCTGGAATTCCAATAACCACACTTGGCCTTTCTGTAATGCCTCATATAGTCAGACTGTCCAAGGCATTTTTACAAGAAGAAAAGGTTCAAGTGTATTTATTAGTGTCACAAGTAGGCTTACATTAACACTACAATGAAGTTACACTCCGGTGCCTGTTCGAGAACACTGAGGGAGAATTTAGCATTGCCAATGCACCTAACCTGTGCATCTTTGGACTGTGGGAGGAAACTGGAGCACCCGGAGGAAACCCGTGCAGACACGGGGAGAACGTGCAGACTCCGCACAGACATTGATCCAAGCACGGGAATCGAACCCGGGTCCCTGGTGCTGTGAGGCAGCAGTGCTAACCACTGTGTCACCGTGTCGCAGTGACTGATCTAACCCAGGTAGAGAGAGAGATGCTGGACTAGCTGAGCAATTGAGGCAGATTTTAAGGAGAATCTTAGCTGAGGAGAGAGACATGGAGTGGGTTTGGGAGGTAATCGCAGAGCTTTGGACCGAGGCAGCTAAAGGC
Source organism: Mustelus asterias (assembly GCF_964213995.1). Classification (NCBI taxonomy): domain Eukaryota; kingdom Metazoa; phylum Chordata; class Chondrichthyes; order Carcharhiniformes; family Triakidae; genus Mustelus; species Mustelus asterias. Next base: position 87,354,275 of record NC_135817.1, read on the forward strand.
AGGGCCAGCGTTCAATGGTGAAGAAAGGGGACCTTTGATCCCCAAGATCCTGTTCCAGAATTGAATCAGATTGTGAAGGATCAGACTCTCAATTCCATTTCACCAGCAAGACTCCACATCCCTGAACAACACTGAGCCAATCAGAATCTGTAACTGTCAGTGTTGAAAACTCCAAATGACGGGGTTGTTACAGTTAGAGATTTCAGTGAGACATCTTGAAATGACATCCTTCCAAAATCTGGAACAACCGTAACCAATAACATCAACTCCCATGGACACAAACTCACTATCACAGGGAGCGGTGAGAATGTGGAACTCACTATCACAGGGGGTGGTGAGAGCGTGGAACTCACTATCACAGGGAGTGATGAGAGTGTGGAACTCACTATCACAGGGAGAGGTGAGAATGTGGAACTCACTATCACAGGGGGTGGTGAGAGTGTGGAACTCACTATCACAGGGAGAGGTGAGAATGTGGAACTCACTATCACAGGGGGTGGTGAGAGCGTGGAACTCACTATCACAGGGAGTGGTGAGAATGTGGAACTCACTATCATAGGGAGAGGTGAGAATGTGGAACTCACTATCACAGGGAGAGGTGAGAGTGTGGAACTCACTAACACAGGGGGTGGTGAGAATGTGGAACTCACTATCACAGGGGGTGGTGAGAGCGTGGAACTCACTATCACAGGGAGTGGTGAGAATGTGGAACTCACTATCACAGGGGGTGGTGAGAGCGTGGAACTCACGATCACAGGGTGAGGTGAGAATGTGGAACTCACTATCACAGGGAGAGGTGAGAATGTGGAACTCACTATCACAGGGAGAGGTGAGAATGTGGAACTCACTATCACAGGGAGAGGTGAGAATGTGGAACTCACTATCACAGGGGGTGGTGAGAATGTGGAACTCACTACCACAGGGAGTGGAGCTGAGAAACAGGAAAGGTATGACCACATTAATGGGGTTGTATTATAGACAACCCAATAGTCAGTGAGAATTGGAGGAGCAAATCAGCGGAGAGATAGCTGACAACTGCAAGAAACACAAAATTATAATAGTAGGGGATTTTAATTTTCCACATATAGATTGGGACTCGCATACTGTTAAAGGTTTAGACGAGGTAGAGTTTGTAAAATGTGTTCAGGAGAATTTTCTACATCAGTATATAGAGGTGCCAACTAGAGAGGATGCGATATTGGATCTCCTATTGGGAAATGAGTTAGGACAGGTGATGGATGTGAGTGTGAGGGAACACTTTGGATCCAGTGATCATAATGCCATTAGTTTCAACCTGATCGTGGATAAGGATAGATCTGGTCTTCGGTTGAAGTTCTGAACTGGAAAAAGGCCAAATTTGATGAAATGAGAAGGGATCTGGGACGTGTGGATTGGCACAGGCTGTTAGAATCATAGAAACCCTACAGTGCAGAAGGAGGCCATTCGGCCCATTGAGTCTGCACCGACCACAATCCCACCCAGGCCCTACCCCCACATATTTTACCCGCTAATCCCTCTAACCTACGCATCCCAGGACTCTAAGGGGCAATTTTTTTAACCTGGTCAATCAACCTAACCCGCACATCTTTGGACTGTGGGAGGAAACCAGAGCACCCGGAGGAAACCCACGCAGACACGAGGAGAATGTGCAAACTCCACACAGACAGTGACCCGAGCCGGGAATCGAACCCGGGACCCTGGAGCTGTGAAGCAGCAGTGCTAACCACTGTGCTACCGTGCCGCCCACATTTGAACACATTGAACAATTCTCCTGAACACATTTTATGTTCTCTGGTAAGGATGTAAATGGAAAGTGGGAGGCCTTCAAAGGAGAAATTTTGAGAGTGCAGAGTTTGTATGTTCCTGTCAGGATTAAAGGCAAAGTAAATAGGAATAAGGAACCTTGGTTCTCGAGGGAGATTATAACACTGATTAAGAGGAAGAGAGAGTTGTATGAAATGTACAGGCAGCAAGGAGCAGATCAGATGCTCGAGGAGTATAAAAAGTGCAAGAAGCTACTTAAGAGGGAAATCAGGAGGGCTAAAAGAAGACATGAGGTTGCTTTGGCAGACAGAGTGAAGGAAAATCCAAAGAGCTTCTATAGGTATGTTAGGAGCAAAAGGATAGTGAGGGATAAAATTGGTCCTCTTGAAGACCAGAGTGGTAGACTGTGTATGGAACCAAAAGAGATGGGGGAGATACTAAATGGTTTTTTTGCATCCGTATTTACTGAGGAAACGGGCATGGAGTCTACAGAAATAGGGCAAACTGGTAGGGAGGCCATGGAACCTTTACAGATTAAAGGGGAGGAGGTGCTCGCTGTCTTGAGGCAAATCAGAGTGGATAAATCCCCAGGACCGGACAGGGTATTCCCACGGACCTTGAGGGAAGCTAGTGTTAAACTAGCAGGGGCCCTGGCAGACATATTTAAAATGTCAGTATTCACGGGGGAAGTGCCGGATGATTGGAGGGTGGCTCATATTGTTCCGTTGTTTAAAAAAGGTTCCAAAAGAAATCCGGGAAATTATAGGCCAGTAAGTTTGACATCGGTGATGGGCAAGTTATTGGAAGGTGTGATAAGGGATAGGATCTACAAATATTTGGATAGACAGGGACTTATTAGGGAGAGTCAACATGGCTTTGTGCGTGGTAGGTCATGTTTGACCAATCTACTAGAGTTTTTCGAGGAGGTTACCAGGAAAGTGGATGAAGGGAAGGCGGTGGATGTTGTCAACCTGGATTTCAGCAAAGCCTTTGACAAGGTCCCTCATGGGAAGTTAGTTAGGAAGGTTCAGTCGCTAGGTATACATGGGGAGGTAGTAAATTGGATTAGACACTGGCTCAATGGAAGAAGTCAGAGAGTGGTTGTGGAGGATTGCTTCTCTGAGTGGAGGCCTGTGACTAGTGGTGTGCCACAGGGATCGGTGTTGGGTCCATTGTTGTTTGTCATCTATATCAATGATCTGGATGATAATGTGGTAAATTGGATCAGCAAGTTTGCTGATGATACAAAGATTGGAGGTGTAGTGGACAGTGAGGAAGGTTTTCAAAGCTTGCAGAGGGATTTGGACTAGCTAGAAAAATGGGCTGAAAAATGGCAAATGGAATTTAACGCAGACAAGTGTGAGATATCGCACTTTGGAAGGACAAACCAAAGTAGAACGTACAGGGTAAATGGTAGGACTCTGAAGAGTGCAGTTGAACAGAGGGATCTGGGAATACAGGTACAGAATTCCCTAAAAGTGACGTCACAGGTGGATAGGGTCGTAAAGAGTGCCTTTGGTACATTGGCCTTTATAAATCGGAGTATCGAGTATAAAAGTTGGAGTGTTATGGTAAGGTTATATAATAAGAAGTCTCACAACACCAGGTTAAAGTCCAACAGGTTTATTTGGTAGCAAATACCATAAGCTTTCGGAGCACTGCTCCTTCGTCAGATGGAGTGGAAATGTGCTCTCAAACAGTGCACAGACACAGAAATCAAGTTACAGAATACTAATTAGAATGCGAATCTCTACAGCCAGCCAGGTCTTAAAGGTACAGACAATGTGGGTGGAGGGAGCATTCAACACAGGTTAAAGAGATGTGTATTGTCTCCAGACAGAACAGCTAGTGAGATTCTGCAAGACCAGGGGGAAAGCTGTGGGGGTTACTGATAATGTGACATAAATCCAACATCCCGGTTTAGGCCGTCCTCATGTGTGCGGAACTTGGCTATCAGTTTCTGCGGACTACCCTCCGGAATCGGTTGCATTCTTGGACACACGCATCTCCATTAAGGACGGTCACCTTAGCACCTCACTGTACCGCAAGCCCACGGATAACCTCACGATGCTCCACTTCTCCAGCTTCCACCCTAAACACGTAAAAGAAGCCATCCCCTACGGACAAGCCCTCCGAATACACAGGATCTGCTCGGATGAGGAGGATCGCAACAGACACCTCCAGACGCTGAAAGATGCCCTCATAAGAACAGGATATGGCGCTCGACTCATCGATCAACAGTTCCGACGTGCCACAGCGAAAAACCGCACCGACTCCTCAGAAGACAAACACGGGACACGGTGGACAGAGTACCCTTCGTCGTCCAGTACTTCCCCGGAGCGGAGAAGCTACGTCATCTCCTCCGGAGCCTTCAACATGTCATTGATGAAGACGAACATCTCGCCAAGGCCATCCCCACACCCCCACTTCTTGCTTTCAAACAACCACGCAACCTCAAACAGACCATTGTCCGCAGCAAACTACCCAGCCTTCAGGAGAACAGTGACCACGACACCACACAACCCTGCCACAGCAACCTCTGCAAGACGTGCCGGATCATCGACACGGATGCCATCATCTCACGTGAGAACACCATCTACCAGGTACACGGTACCTGCTCTTGCAACTCGGCCAACGTTGTCTACCTGATACGCTGCAGGAAAGGATGTCCCGAGGCATGGTACATTGGGGAAACCATGCAGACGCCACGACAACGGATGAATGAACACCGCTCGACAATCACCAGGCAAGACTGTTCTCTTCCTGTGGGGGAGCACTTCAGCAGTCACAGGCATTCAGCCTTGGATCTTCAGGTAAGCGTTCTCCAAGGCAGCCTTCACGACACACAACAGCGCAGAGTCGCTGAGCAGAAACTGATAGCCAAGTTCCGCACACATGAGGACGGCCTAAACCGGGATGTTGGATTTATGTCACATTATCAGTAACCCCCACAGCTTTCCCCCTGGTCTTGCAGAATCTCACTAGCTGTTCTGTCTGGAGACAATACACATCTCTTTAACCTGTGTTGAATGCTCCCTCCACCCACATTGTCTGTACCTTTAAGACCTGGCTGGCTGTAGAGATTCGCATTCTAATTAGTATTCTGTAACTTGATTTCTGTGTCTGTGCACTGTTTGAGAGCACATCTCCACTCCATCTGACGAAGGAGCAGTGCTCCGAAAGCTTATGGTATTTGCTACCAAATAAACCTGTTGGACTTTAACCTGGTGTTGTGAGACTTCTTACTGTGATTACCCCAGTCCAACGCCGGCATCTCCACATCAAGGTTATATAAGGCAGTGGTGAGGCCAAATTTAGAGTATTCTGTACAGTTTTGGTCACCTAGTTACAAGAAGGATGTAAATAAGGTTGAAAGAGTGCAGAGAAGGTTCACAAGGATGTTGCCGGGACTTGAGAAGCTGAGTTACAGAGCGAGATTGAATAGGTTGGGACTTTATTCCCTGGAGCGTAGAAGATTGAGGGGAGATTTGATAGAGGTGTATAAGATTTTGATGGGTGTCGATAGAGTGAATGCAAGCAGACTTTTTCCACTGAGGCTAGGGGAGAAAAAAACCAGAGGGCATGGGTTAAGGGTGAAAGGAGAAAAGTTTAAAGGGAATATTAGGGGGGGCTTCTTCACGCAGAGAGTGGTGGGAGTGTGGAATGAGCTGCCGGATAAAGTGGTAAATGCGGGGTCACTTTTGACATTTAAGAAAAACTTGGACGGGTTCATAGATGACCTTGGTGAGACCACATTTGGAATATTGTGTGCAGTTCTGGTCACCTCACTATAGGAAGGATGTGGAAGCGCTGGAAGGAGTGCAGAGGAGATTTACCAGGATGCTGCCTGGTTTGGAGGGTAGGTCATATGAGGAAAGGTTGAGGGAGCTAGGGCTGTTCTCTCTGGAGCGGAGGAGGCTGAGGGGAGACTTAATAGAGGTGTATAAAATGATGAAGGGGATAAATAGAGTGAACGTTCAAAGACTATTTCCTCGGGTGGATGGAGCTATTACAAGGGGGCATAACTATAGGGTTCGTGGTGGGAGATACAGGACGGATATCAGAGGTAGGTTCTTTACGCAGAGAGTGGTTGGGGTGTGGAATGGACTGCCTGCAGTGATAGTGGAGTCAGACACTTTAGAAACATTTAAGCGGTTATTGGATAGGCACATGGAGCACACCAGGATGATAGGGAGTGGGATAGCTTGATCTTGGTTTCAGATAAAGCTCGGCACAACATCGTGGGCCGAAGGGCCTGTTCTGTGCTGTACTGTTCTATGTTCTATGTTCTATGAGAGGGGTGTGGAGGGATATGGTCCAAATACAGGTCAGTGGGACTAGGCAAAAAATGGTTCGGCACAGACAAGAAGGGCCAAAAGGCCTGTTTCTGAGCTGTAATTTTCTATGGTTCTATGGTTCTTCATCACAAGGAGTGGTGAGTGTGTGGAACTCACTATCACAGGGAGTGGTGAGAATGTGGAACTCACTATCACAGGGAGTGGTGAGAATGTGGAACTCACTATCACAGGGAGTGGTGAGTGTGTGGAACTCACTATCACAGGGAGTGGTGAGAATGTGGAACTCACTATCACAGGGAGTGGTGAGAGTGTGGAACTCACTATCACAGGGAGTGGTGAGAGTTTGGAACTCACTATCACAGGGAGTGGTGAGAATGTGGAACTCACTGTCACAGGGAGTGGTGAGAATGTGTAACTCACTATCACAGGGAGTGGTGAGAGTTTGGAACTCACTATCACAGGGAGTGGTGAGAATGTGGAACTCACTATCACAGGGAGTGGTGAGAATGTGGAACTCACTATCACAGGGAGTGGTGACAGTGTGGAACTCACTATCACAGAGGGTAATCGAATTGAATAGCATGGTTGCTGTGTATTTGGAAGCGATGGACACACACGGTGATCGTGTGAAATGGAATCTTCCCTTTGTTTCCCCTTCCAGCTGCCGACGATTTTATTTTCCTCCCGTTTGAGCATTTGGCCTATTTCCAGCTGAACAATTCCGACAAATCTGCTGCCAAATTAGCAACACCAGCAGATGTGCAGAGTAGACAGTGAGCTGTAAATGAGATGAAACAAAGTCTTACATTTCGGTAACACCTTGCAACAATTCTTTCTGTGCCACCGTGCTTCACAGCCAGTGAGGGCACGCCCAATCCGGACACTGTTGTAATGCTGGAATTGAGGAAAGTTAATTCACAGATATTGCATTTCACATCCAAAAGATTAAACCCTGGCAGTGCGGCATTCCCTCAGTACTGACCCTCTGACAGTGCGGCACTCCCTCAGTACTGACCCTCTGACAATGCGGCACTCCCTCAGTACTGACCCTCTGACAGTGCGGCATTCCCTCAGTACTGACCCTCAGACAGTGCAGCACTCCCTCAGTACTGACCCTCTGACAATGCGGCACTCCCTCAGTACTGACCCTCTGACAGTGCGGCATTCCCTCAGTACTGACCCTCTGACAGTGCAGCACTCCCTCAGTACTGACCCTCTGACAGTGCAGCACTCCCTCAGTACTGACCCTCTGACAGTGCAGCACTCCCTCAGTACTGACCCTCTGACAGTGCAGCACTCCCTCAGTACCGACCCTCTGATAGTGCAGCACCCCCTCAGACTGACCCTCAGACAGTGCAGCACTCCCTCAGTACTGACCCTCTGACAATGCGGCACTCCCTCAGTACTGACCCTCTGACAGTGCGGCATTCCCTCAGTACTGACCCTCTGACAGTGCAGCATTCCCTCAGTACTGACCCTCTGACACTGCAGCACCCCCTCAGACTGATCCTCTGACAGTGCAGCACTCTCTCAGTACTGACCCTCTGACAGTGCAGCACTCTCTCAGTACTGACCCTCTGACAGTGCAGCACTCCCCCAGTACTGACCCTCTGATAGTGCAGCACTCCCCCAGTACTGACCCTCTGATAGTGCGGCACTCCCTCAGTACTGTCCCTCGGTAGGATATAATGGGGGACATTTTATCTAGTGGGCAGAAAAGATACAATGGTTAGTGAGGTCTGGTAGGATAATAGGGTTCATAACGAGTCAGGTTGGATGTATTCCCACTGAGGGAGATAGTGGGAATACGCAAGGGCTACAGATTGCATGACAGGTTACAGGTACGGAGCTTACAGAGGCTTCCAGGGGGTTTGAGGGGCCCTGAGGTATAGCGGGGTGCAGGGTACACAGTGGGGTACAGGGGGTACCGCAGCTACAATGATTTTGGTACAGTGGGCTGTGGAGGAGTTCAGGCGCTGATCTGCGAACTCTGCACCAGCTGGGTGTGAGAGATAAGGAGGGGATCTGGGGGAGCTGTGAGTTTGTGTACGATAGAAACACTCCAGGCGGCGCAGGAAGCATTGTCATTGTACTGAGGAGAGAATCGGAGCTCGGAATCAACCAGCTTGAAGTCTGCACTCAGTGAACGGGAGCTTTCGTACTGATCATAACTCACAGCAGAACAGAGTCAGCTTGAGATCCAGAACTGTGGGAACCACAAATCAGGGCCGAGCATCTGGTGCCACCTGCAGACTGAGAGAATAGGGAATGTTTCTTCAGGAATCTCACTCCCAGTTAAAGGCTGGTCCAGCTAACATGTCCCAAAGAGCTTCACAAGAGAGTCAAAACAGAACTTGACACTGAGTCCCATGAGGGGAATATAGTTGAGATGACCAAACACGTGGATAAAGAAAGAAGAGTGTGCTAAAGGAGGTGAGAGGGAGGTAGAGAGGTGGAGAGAGGATGCCAGAGCTTAGAGCCCAGGCAGACGAAGGTGCAGAGCCAATAGTTAAATTCGGGGATGGTTAAAAGGCCAGATTTGGAGGTGCAGGAATATCTCAAAGAATTCAGCGTCTGGTGAAGATTTCAAAGGTTGAGACCACAGAGGAATTTGAAACAAGGATGAGAATTTTAAAATTAATTGTAAATGGAAGATGAACATAGTTCAGCAGCGAGCGGACCACTCGGGGTAATGACACAAGATATACATGGCACAAGCTGACCGATGGCAGGGGAATGGGAACCGATGCAGCAAGTCAGAGGGAAGTGGGGGACGGAAACAAAAGGTAGGAAGGGGAAAAGTGGAAGGCAGAGAAACTAAAGACAAAAATCAGAAAGGGCCACAGTACAGAGTACAGAGACTGTGGGGAACTCAGTGACTGGGTCCAGTAACACTAAATAAAACACAGGGAGAGTGTACAAAACATGACAGGACAGATGGTCTGAGAAAGCAGGGCAGAAAGCAAGGGAAGTCTGGATTAGAACAAAGAACAAAGTACAGCACAGAAACAGGCCCTTCGGCCCTCCAAGCCTGCGCTGATCATGTTGTCTGCCTAAACTAAAACCGCGTGCACTTACGGAGTCCGTATCCTTCCATTCCCATCCTATTCATGTATTCATCTAGTTGCCCCTTAAATGCTGCTATCGTACCTGCTCCCACCACCTCCCCAGGCAGCGCGTTCCAGACACTCACCACCCTCTGTGTAAAAAAATCTTGTCTCGCACATCTCATCTAAACTTTTCCCCACGCACCTTAAACCTATGTCCCCGAGTACTTGACTTTTCTACCCTAGGAAAGAGCATCTGACTATCCAATCTGTCCATGCCAGTCATAATCTTGTAAACCTCTATCAGGTCACCCCTCAACCTCCATCGTTCCAGTGAGAACAAACCAAGTTTATCCAACCTCTCCTCATAGCTAATACCATCCAGACCAGGCAATAACCTGGTAAACCTCTTCTGCACCGTCTCCAAAGAATCCACATCCTTCTGGGAGCGTGGCGACCAAAATTGTACACAATATTCTAAATGAGGCCTAACTAAGGTTCTGTACAGCTGCAGCATGACCCGTCAATTTTTATACTCAATGCCCTGACCGATGAAGGCAAGCATGCCGTATGCTTTCTTGACTACCTTATCTACTTTCAGTGATTGGTGGACATGTACGCCCAGATCTCTCTGCCTAAGGGTTTTACCATTTACTGTATAATTCCTACATGTATTGGACCTTCCAAAATGCATTACCTCACACTTGTCCAGATTAAACTCCATTTGCCATTTCTCTGCCCAAGTCTCCAACTGGTCTATATCTTGCTGTATCCTCTGACAATCCTCTTCACTATCCACAACTCCACCAATTTTTGTGTCATCTGCGAACTTACTAATCAGACCAGCTACATTTTCCTCCAAATCATTTATATATACTACGAACAACAAAGGTCCCAGAACTGATCTCTGTGGAACGCCACTAATCACAGCCTTCCATTCAGAAAAGCACCCCTCTACTGCTACCCTCTGTCTTCTACGGCCAAGCCAATTCTGTGTCCATCTTGCCAGCTCACCTCTGATCTCGTGTGACTTCACCTTTCGTACAAGTCTACCATGAGGTACCTTGTCAAAGGCTTTACTGAAGTCCATGTAGACAACATCTGCTGCCTTTCCCTCATCTATCATCTTCATCACTTCCTCGAAAAATTCGGTCAAATTCGTGAGGTACGACCTCCCCTTCACAAAACCATGCTGTCTATCACTAATAAATCCATTTGTTTCCAAATGTGAGTAAATCCTGTCCCTGAGAATCTTTTCCAATAGGTTCCCTACCACTAACATAAGGCTCACCGGCCAATAATTTCCTGGATTATCCCTGCTGCCCTTCTTAAACAAAGTGGGACCCCTAGCAGAGATATTTGAATCATCGACAACCACAGGTGAGGTGCCTGAAGATTGGAGTGTATCAAATGTTGTGCCTTTGTTTAAAAAGGGCTGCAGGGAAAAGCCTGGGAACTACAAGCCGGTGAGCCTCACATCTGTAGTGGATAAGTCGTTACAAGGTATTCTGAGACAGGATCTACAGGCATGGAGACGCAAGGACTGATTAGGGACAATCAGCATGGCTTTGTGAGTGGAAAATCATGTCTCACAAATTTGATTGAGTTTTTTGAAGTGACAACCAAAAAGGTAGATGAGGGCAGTGCAGTCGACATGGATTTTAGCAAGGCCTTTGACAAGGTATCGCATGGTAGATTGTTGCACCAGATTAAATCTCACGGGAGGGTGATGTAGCCAATTGGGTACAAAATTGGCTTGACGACAGAAGACAGATTGGTGGCATAGTGGACAGTGAAGAAGGTTATCTAGGATTGCAACGGGATCTTGATCAATTGGGCCAGTGGGCTGACAAATGGCAGATGGAGTTTAATTTAGATAAATGAGAGGTAATGCATTTTTGTAGATCGAATAGGGCCAGGACTTACTCAGTTAATGGTAGGGCACTGGGGAGAGTTACAGAACAAAGAGATCTAGGAGTACATGTTCATAACTCCTTGAAAGTGGAGTCATAGGTGGACAGAGTGGTGAAGAAGGCATTCGGCATGCTTGGTTTCATTGGTCAAAACACTGAATACAGGAGTTGGGGCGTCTTGTTGAAGCTGTACAAGACATTAGTAAGGCCACACTTGGAATACTGTGTACAGTTCTGGTCACCCTATTATAGAAAGGATATTATTAAACTAATAAGATTTATTAGGATGCTACTGGGACTTGTTGGTTTGAGTTATAAGGAGAGGCTGGATAGAGTGGGACTATTTTCCCTGGAGCGTAGGAGGCTTGGGGGTGATCTTACAGAGGTCTATAAAATAATGAGGGTTATAGATAAGGTAGATAGTCAATATCTTTTCCCAAAGGTAGGGGAGTCTAAAACTAGAGGGCATAGGTTTAAGGTGAGAGGGAAGAGATACAAAAGCGTCCAGAAGGGCAATTTTTTCACACAGAGGGTGGTGAGTCTCTGGAACAAGCTGCCAGAGGTAGTAGTAGAGGCGGATACAATTTTGTCTTTTAAAAAGCATTTAGATAGTTACATGGATAAGATGGATATGGAGGGATATGTGCCAAATGTGGGTAATTGGGATTAGTTTAGTGGTAAAAACTGGGTGGTATGGACAAGTTGGGCCGAAGGGCCTGTTTCCATGCTGTAAACCTCTATGACTCTATGAACATGACAGAAATAGATCATTCAGCCCCACTACTCTGTGCTGGTATTCATGTGCCACATGGCCCTTCTCCCACTGTTACCACCTGAACTCTGGATCACATTGTTCCTTTCTCGCTCATTTACCATGTTAGCCCATTAACACAGCGATAGTATTCACTTCATTCTATTTATCTGCGTGCTTCATCATCCCGCAAACTCCGTAATCTATTCAGACTAAACACCAAGATAAAAGCACATCCTGACCGGAGAATCCCTCTACATTAATCTCGCTGTACTAGTCACTCGCATAGAAACTCAGCTATATAGACTTGTGGACTGTCTCTCCCACGCCTCAGCTATAAACATCAAGAAATCCGCGATCATGGCACATCGTCACCCCCCCAGCACTTTCTAAGTGCCGCTGGATGTGGTTCTGCTCCTCGATGTTCACAGTGACAATCTGTCTCAGTGCAGAACCCAATACACACATCAGCAAAACAGCTCCCACCTTCACTGCAACAGTATCAAGCTGAGTCCTCGGACTAAGATATTGGTTTATGTGGCCTGTGTTCTTGTTGTGTGACTGAGGAACATGGATAACTTACAATTCATACAGAAAGTTCAATATCTTTCACCTCGCTGTTTGTGGTGATTGTCCCTTTAAGGGAAACACAGCAGAGTAAGGGTCACCTGGTTTGAAAAGTTTAAAGTTTATTTATTAGTGTCACAAGTAGGCTTACATTAACACTGCAATGAAGTTATTGTGAAAATCCCCTAGTCGCCACGCTCCGGCGCCTGTTCGGATTCACTGAGGAAGAATTTAGCACGGCCAATGAACCTAACCAGCACGTCTTTTGGACTGTGGGAGGAAACCGGAGCACCTGGAGGAAACCCACGCAGACATGAGGAGAATGTGCAGACTGCGCACAGGCAGTGACCCAAGCCGACAATCGAACCCGGGACCTCAGGGGGTAGAGTCTTCTCTTGGGCAGGTAACAGTCTGAAGACATGCAGAAGGCATGTAGGGACTGAGGCAGCCGGTGGGCTGCTCCAGGGCAACTGGGGGGAGAGGGGGGTAGGGGGGGGGCTGCCGGCCTCTGTACAGCTTTTCCTCGTTAATAAATACACTACGTGTTCCTGACAAAGTCGAGAGAAACATCGTTACACTGGCGACGAGGTCATGGTGGATTGTGGGGACACTGACTGAGGGCCGAGAGGTGGGAGTGATGAGATGCTGAGATATTGCCAGGCACTGAGGGTCAGACACAGAACAAACCTGAATTAAGTCGCACCCTCAGCAATTCAGAAATATATAGAGAAGAAGAGGAGATAATAACTATTGGAAGCAAGAGTTATGTCTTTGTGTTTGAGGGCGGCATGGTGGCACAGTGGTCAGCACTGCTGCCTCAACAGCGCCAGGGACCCAGGTTCGATTCTTGGCTTGGGTCACTGTCTGTGCAGAGTTTGCACATTCTCCCCGTGTCTGCGTGGGTTTCCTCCGGGTGCTCTGGTTTCCTCCCACAGTCCATAGATGTGTGGGCTGGATGGATTGGCCGTGCTAAATTGCCCCTTAGTGTCAGGGGGATTAGTAGGGTAAATGCATAGGGTTATGGGGATAGGGCCTGGGTGGGATTGCCGGTGGTGCAGGCTCGATGGGCCGAATGGCCTCCTTCTGTATTGTCGGGATTCCATGAAAAGTGGAACTGAAGTTTATAAGAAAAGGACAAAGAAGTTGCTGCAAGATTTTTTTTCATAAAAGGAAAACGGAAAAGGGAAAGAACCGGACGAGCACTCAGAACCTGCGCGGATCAGCTGGCGGGGGTATTCGCAGACATCTTCGACCTCTCTTTACAACAATCTGAGCTCCCTATCTGCTTCAAGAAGATGACCATCATCCCAGTACCTATGAAAAACCAAGCAGTGTGTCTTAATAACTATCGTCCGGGGCTCTGGCATCCATTATTATGAGGTGCTTTGAAAGGTTAGTCATGGCACGAATCAATTCCAGCCTCCCAGACTGCCTGGATCCGCTACAGTTCATCTCCCTGGCCCTGAACTCAACCTTGGAACACCTAGATAACAAGGACAACTATATCAGACTCCTATTTATTGGCTACAGCTCAGCCTTCAACACTATTATTCCCACGAAACTCATCTCCAAACTCTGGCCTGGGCCTCGGCTCCTCCCTCTGCGACTGGATCCTGAACTTCCTAACCCACAGACCAGAATCAGTAAGGATAGGCAACAACACCTCCTCCATGATCATCGTCAACACCAGTGCCCCACAAGGCTGTGTTCTCAGCCCCCTACTATACTCCTTATACACCTGTGACTGTGCGGCCAAATTCCCCTCCAATTCGATTTTCAAGTTTGCTGATGACACCACCGCAGTGGGTCGGATCTCAAACAATGACGAGACAGAGTACAGGAATGAGATAGAGAATCTGGTGAACTGGTGCGGCAACAATAATCTCTCCCTCAATGTCAACAAAACGAAGGAGATTGTCATCGACTTCAGGAAGCGTAAAGGAGAACATGCCCCTGTCTACAGCAATGGGGACGAAGTAGAAAGGGTCGAGAGCTTTAGGTTTTTAGGTGTCCAGATCACCAACTCCATGCCTCATCCCTCCATGCTGACACTATAGTTAAGAAAGCCCACGAACACCTCCACTTTCTCAGAAGACTAAGGAAATTTGGCATGTCAGCTACGACTCTCACCAACTTTTACAGATGCACCATAGAAAGCATTCTTTCTGGTTGTATCGCAGCTTGGCATGGCTCCTGCTCTGCCCAAGGCCGCAAAGAACTACAAAAGATCGTGAATGTAGCAATCCATCACGCAAACCAGCCTCCCATCCATTGACTCTGTCTACACTTCCCGCTGCCTCGGCAAAGCAGCCAGCATAATTAAGGACCCCACGCACCCCGGATATTCTCTCTTCCACCTTCTTCCTTCGGGGAAAAAGATACAAAAGTCTGAGGTCACGTACCAACTGACTCAAGAACAGCTTCTTTCCTGCTGCTGTCAGACTTTTGAATGGATTTACCTTGCATTAAGTTGATCTTTCTCTACACCCTAGCTATGACTGTAACACTACATTCTGCACTCTCTCGGGGTCTGGATTCATAGGACGCTCAAAGCGGCGTCAGAGGTAGAGGCTGTGGTTAAGAAGGTGTATGGACTACTGGCCTTCATCAATAGAGGAATTGAGTTTAGAAATCGGGAGATAATGCTGCAGCTGTATAGGACCCTGGTCAGACCCCACCTGGAGTACTGTGCCCAGTTCTGGTCGCCTCATTACAGAAAGGGTGTGGAAGCCATAGAACGGGTGCAGAGGAGATTTACGAGGATGTTGCCAGGATTAAGTGGTATGCCTTATGAGGATAGGTTGAGAGAGCTAGGTCTATTCTCCTTGGAGAGGTGAAGGATGAGAGGTGACCTGATAGAGGTGTATAAGGTGTTGAGAGGTATTGATAGAGTGGATTCTCAGAGGCTTTTACCCAGGGATGAAATGGTTGTCACGAGAGGCCACAGGTTTAGGGTGCTGGGAGGTAGGTATAGAAGAGATGTTAGGGGTAAGTTTTTCACTCAGAGGGTGGTGGGTGCGTGGAATCGGCTGCCGGTAGTGGTGGTGGAAGCGGATTCGATTGAGTCTTTTAAGAGACTTTTGGATAGGTTCATGGAGGTTAGTAAGATAGAGGGTTATAGATGAGCCTAGAAGGTAAGGAAATTGTTTGGCGCAACTTGTGGGCCGAAGGGCCTGTTTGTGCTGTAGCTTTTCTATGTTCTATGTTCTATGTTCCCTTCTCTATGAACGGTATGCTTTGTCTGTATAGCGCGCAAGAAACAATACATTTCACTGTATGTTAAAACATGTGACAATAATAAATCAGATCAAAATCAAAGAGAATGTCAAGCAATGCTTTGAGTGACAAATTTTAAAAAATTGCCCCAAGGAGTTCTAACTCGGACTCGAGAGTGCGGGAAAAAGGCTGACATTGATGGACTCCAGATCCAAGCAGAGTCTACGGGGGGTCCAGGTAGTGGTCCCTGCACAGAGAGAATGCAGGTAGCAAGTTCTGAAGTTTTAAAAGTCCTCACCCTGTTCTGAAGAGGAGTTGAAAAGTTTTGAAAACGGCCCCTGGGACCCGAGAGCGTGGATATTTACAGTGAAGCTGATGGGAAAAAATCCGGCACATCCAAGGAAGAGAAGAACAAACTCTCCAAATGGCCAGAGAAACAAAATGCTTCAGAGGTCACTGAGACAGCTTTCTGTCAGTAAAAAGAAGTTTTATAAGTTTAAATAAAGTTGCAAGAGAGAATCTGTTTGCACCAAAACTTCAGAAAAAGTACAGAGAGAGACCTGGCAGTGAAGGAACGGTGATATAGTTGGATTCAGGATGCTGAGTGACAAGAAGAGGAACCTCCGGATGGGTGGTGTTCCCATGTATCTGCTGCCTTTGTCTTTCTAGATGGCAGCGATCGTGGGTTTGGAAGGATGATATATATCGCTGTTCTTCACTGTCGCTGGGTCAAAATCCTGGAACGCTCACTCACTAACTGCACTGTGGGTGTACCTACATCTCATGGACTGCAGTGGTTCAAGAAGGCAGCTCGCCACCACCTTCTCAAAGACAATTAGGGATGGGCAATAAATGCTGGCATAGCCAGTGACACCCACATCCCTTGAATGAATAAAATACAGCACAAGGACACCCAGATCCCTCTGTACCGCAGAATTATTCTCCATTCAAATATTATTCTTCTCTATTCTTCCTGCCAGAGTGGACAACCTCACATTTCACCACAGTATACTCCATCTGCCAAGTGTTCTGTCAAGTCACTTAACCTCTCTACATCCCTTTTCAGATTCTTTGCATCCTCCTCTCAGCATTTTTCCCAGCAGTCGCGCTATCATCAGAAAAGCTGGCTACAATGCAGTGGGTCCTTTCATCCAAGTTATTCGTACAGATCTTTAACAGCTTAGGGCCCAGCACTGATACCTGCAACACTCCACTGACAACCTGAAAATTATCCAACTTCCTATTCCCTGTTAGTTAGCCAATCATCCATCCACACTAATATATTACCCGGAGCATCAACAGTTCTTACCTTGTGTGGTAACCTTTAATGTGGCACCTTATCAAAAAATACACTACATCTACTAGTTCCCCTTTATTAACCTGCTTATTGCATCTTCAAAGAACTTTCTCATTCCTAGGTAGTCCCTCGGGATCCAGGATGAATTGCTTTCGGCATGGTGGCACAGTGGTTAGCACTGCTGCCTCGGTTCAATTCCCAGCTTGGGTCACCATCTGTATGGAGTCTGCATGTTCTGCCCATGTCTGCGTGGGTTTTCTCCGAGTGCTCCAGTTTCATCCCAAGTCCAAAAGACATGCTGGTTAGGTCATTGGCTATGCTAAATTCTGTCAGTGTACCCGGACAGGCGCCGGAGTGTGGCAACTAGGGGATTTTCACAGTAACTTCATTGCAATGTTAATGTAAGCCTTACTTGTGACGAATAAATAAACTTTACCAGAAGGATGTAGAAGTTTTGGAGCGAGTGCAAAGAAGGTTCACCAGGATGTTGCCTGGTCTCGAGGGTTTTGACTATGAGGAGAGGTTGAATAAACTAGGATTGTTTTCACTGGAAAGACGGAGGCTGAGGGGAGACCTGATAGAGGTCTACAAAATTATGAGAGGCACAGACAGGGTGGATAGTCAGAGGCTTTTTCCCAGGGTGGAAGTGTCAATTACAAGGGGGCACAGGTTCAAGGTGAGAGGGGGAAAGTTTAAGGGAGATGTGCAGGAGAAGTTTTTCACACAGAGAGTGATGGGTGCGTGGAACACGCTGCCAGAGGAGGTGGTGGAAGCAGGCACATTAGCAACATTTAAGGGACATCTGGATGGGTCCATGAATAGAGGGATACGGACCGAGTAAGGGCAAAAGATTTTTTTTAGTTTAGTTAGGGCATCATGACCGGCACAGGCTTGGAGGGCCGAAGGGCCTGATCCTGCGCTGTACTTTTCTTTGTTCTTGTTCCTCTCTCAAACTCCAGTAAATTTGTCAAACAATTTCATGAAACAGAAGAAGATAATGTCTTGACCCGTGGCTGACATCTAGAATAGTGAGGGAAGGTAAAGCAGTAAGAATCAAGCTACTTTTACCCAGGTTAAGACAAACACAATTAGACAATAAAGCAACAATCTTTCTGAAATGCAATTTGCAGGAATTAATAATGTGTTCAACGTGCTCCAGTGAAGGAGGATCAGAGAGAGAGAGGACAGTGACTGCCCTCTGGTGGCTGCAGTTATATCTGACCCAAATCGGAGAGAGCTCTTTTTTCATCACATCTTTGTCTTCGAGAGAATTCATCGAGAATATGGGCAATGATTGGGTTCCACTGATCCCAAAGATTGGAAATTGCACCAAATTCAGACATTTTTTATTCAGTCGTGGGAAATGGGCGTCGCTGGCTGACCAGCATTTAATGCCCATCCCTCGGTGATGGTGAGCTGCCTTCCTGAATCGCTGCAGTCCACGTGCTGTGGGTTGACCCACAATGCTGTTAGGGAGGGAATTCCAGGATTTTGACCCATGGAAAATATCAATTCATTCAGAGTTCTAAGAAGGAGATACTGTTTATCAGAATCGCAGAATGTTTACAGGTCAGGAGGAGGCCATTCAGCCCATTGTTTCAGTCCTGGCTCTCTGAAGGAGAAATTCACCCAGTGCCTTCTCTCCCCATAACCCGACACATTCTCCCTTTTCAAATAACAATCCAATTCCCTCTTAAATTCCTCCATTAATCTGCCTCCACCACATTCCCAGGCAGTGCATTCCAGATCCTAACCGCTCGCTGGGTAAAAACAGCTTTTTCCTAAAGGTGCCATTGCCACTTTTGCAAATTACCCTCAATCTGTGTCCTCTTATCCCCCCCACCAATAACAGTTTCTCCCTATCTACCCTGAGCAGTCCCCTCATGACTTTGAGCATCTCTATCAAATCTCCTCTCAACCTTCCCCAAGGAGAACAGTCCTAACATCTCCAATCTATCCTCATAACTGAAGATCCTCATCCCTGGAATCATCCTTGTGAATTTTTTCAGCACTCGCTCCAATGCCTTCACTTCCTTCCTAGAGTGCGGTGGCCAGAATTGGACACAATACTCCAGTTGGCACCTGACCAGTGTTTTGTACAAATTCCAACATAATTTCCTTGCTCTTGTACTCTGTGCCCCCATTAATCAAGCCCAGAATACTATATGCTTTAGTAACTGTTCTCTCCGCCTTCCCTGCTATCTTCAATGAGTTAAGCATGTATATACCCAGGCTCTCTGCTCTTGCACCCACTTTAGAATTGTACCCTTTATTCTATACTGTCTCTCCATGTTCTTCCTGCCAAAGTGAATCACTTCACATTTCTCCACATTCTCTGCCACTTGTCTGCCCATTCACCATATTGTCTATGTTCTTTTGCATTCTACACTCACCTCTTCACAGTTTACAATACTTTCACGAATGGTGCTGAACATTGTGCAGTCATCGGCGAACATCCCCACTTCTGACCTTATGATGGAGGGAAGGTCACTGATGAAGCAGCTGAAGATGGTTGGGTCTGGGACACTGACCCTGAGGGACTCCTGCAGAGATGTCCTGGAGCTGAGATCATTGACCTCCAACCACCACAACCATCTCCGCTTGTGCCAGGTATGAATCCACAGCGGAGAGTTTTCCCCCTGATTCCCATTGACTCCAGTTTTGCTCGGGCTCCTTGATGCCACACGCGGCCGAATGCGGCCTTGGTGTCAAGGGCAGTCACTCTCACCTCACCCCTGGAGTTCAGCTCTTTTGTCCATGTATGAACCAAGACTGTAATGAGGTCAGGAGCTGAGTGACCCTGGCAGAACCCAAACCGGGTGTCAGCGAACAGGTACTGCTTGATAGCGCTGTTGTTGTAGATTTACCTATCATGCCCTCTGTGGCAAGTTGGCACACTGCACAGGCCATGTTGGCTGTGTTAGTCCTGGTGTTGTACGAGTCATAGAGGTTTACAGCATGGAAACAGGCCCTTCGACCCAACTTGTCCATGCCGCCCTTTTCTTTTAACCATGAAGCTAGTCCCAATTGCTTGTGTTTGGCCCATATCCCTCTCTAGCCATCTTACCCCTGTAACTGTTGTTATGACATGGTGAATATTGTGTCACTTGTTGGTGAGTCTGCTCCACCATTCAACACAATCATGGCCAATCTCGGGCATCAAATCCATTTTCCCGCCTGTTCCCCATTTCCCTTAATTCTCTGAGAGACCAAAAATCTGTCCACCGCAGCCTTACACATCTTCAACAATGGAGTTCTAAAGGCTAAAGGGATGAAGGGATATGGGGGGGAAGGGGGAATCACGATATTGAATTTGATGATCAGCCATGATCAAAATGAATGGTGGAGTAGGAGGGCCAAATGGCCTCACTCCTGCTTCAAGTTTCTATAAGCAACCACAACCCTCTGGGGTGGAGAATCCCAAAGATTCACAATCCTTTGAGTGAAGAAATTTCTCCTCAACTCAGTCCTAAATAATCAGTCCCTTATCCTGAGACCGTGCCCCGTGTTTTCGATTCCCCGACCAGCAGAAACAATCTCTCAGCGTCCACCCTGTCAAACCCCTTCAGAATCATATACTTTTCAATGAGATCGCCTCTCATTCTTCAAAACTCCAGAGAATATGAACCCAATTTACCCAGCCTCTCATCATAGGACAACCTTCTCCACCCAGGGATCAGGGGCAGCAGGGTAGCACAGTGGTTAGCACTGCTGCTTCACAGCGCCAGGGACCCGGGTTCGATTCCCAGCTTCGGTCACTGTCTGTGTGGAGTTTCAGAATTTGGGAGGAAACCAGAGCACCCAGAGGAAACCCACGCAGACACGGGGAGAACACGAGAACTCCGGAGCACCCAGAGGAAACCCACGCAGACACGGGGAGAACACGAGAACTCCGGAGCACCCAGAGGAAACCCACGCAGACACGGGGAGAACACGAGAACTCCGGAGCACCCAGAGGAAACCCACGTGTTCTCCCCGTGTCTGCGTGGGTTTCCTCCGGGTGCTCTGGTTTCCTCCCACATTCTGAAAGATGTGCTGGTTAGGGTGCATTGACCCGAACAGGTGCCAGACTGTGGCGACTAGGGGAATTTCACAGTAACTTCATTGCAGTGTTAATGTATGCCTTACTTGTGACGAATAAATAAACTTTAAACTTAGTGAACATTCTCTGTACCACCTCCAATGTCAGAATATGCTTTCCTAAATGTGGAGATGAAAACTGTAAAAAATATTCCAGATGTGGTCTCATTAAAACCTTGTACAACACGAGCAAGATGTCTTTATTCCTGTGCTCCAATCCCCTTGCAATAAAGCTCAATGTACCATTTGCCTTCCTAATTGCTTGCCTGCATGTTAACCTTTTGCATTCCTGAGTTAGGGTCCTGGACCCAAACCCCAAGGGTATATTATGAAGCCAGGCTATACTATAACAATTTTTCTATTTTTGGCATAAATGTGAGGAAAGGATACCTCGGTTCAAGAGTGAATCCACTGACAAACTAATTCTGTAATTTCTTAATTCATTCGTGGGACATGGGCGTCGCTGGCTGGGACAGCATTTATTGCCCATCCCTAGTTGTCCGAGGGCAGTGGAGAGTCAACCACATTGCTGTGGCTCTGGAGTCACATGTAGGCCAGACCGGGTAAGGACGGCAGATTTCCTTCCCTAGCTTCGAGACATTAGGACATTAATGAACCAGATGTTTTTCCAACAATCAACAATGGTTTCATGGTCATCAGTAGATTCTTAATTTCAGATTTTTATTTTTAATTGAATTCAAATTCCACCACCTGCCGTGGCAGGATTTGAACCCCGGTCCCCAAAACATTCGGAGAATTTCTGGATTAATAATCTAGCGATAATACCACTAGGCCATTGACTTCCCTAGGGATCTTTTTATCAAAACAAGCTTTATTCATAACATGGTTTAAATATAACTCTAACAAATGAAGCAGCTGAACTTTTAACAGTTGAACAAAGAACAAAGAACAAAGAACAATACAGCACAGGAACAGGCCCTTCGGCCCTCCAAGCCCGCGCCGCTCCCCGGTCCAGGATTGAATCCTGAATCCAGGATCCCCGCCCAATTTTCCAGCCTATCTACATACCAATATCCTATCCACCGAGCTGTCCCTCACAGCTACGATGCTTTGTTCATCACAACCTATTAACTCACCCCCACCCCCCCATTCCAGACCATGTGATCTCCAGGGAGAGGCGAAAACCCAGAGTGAAAACCCCAGGGCCAATATGGGGAAAAAAATCTGGGAAATTCCTCTCCGACCCCCTGAGGCGATCGAAACGAGTCCAGGAGATCACAATGGCCCTGATCGGAAAATGCTTCCCAACCCTAGTCATTTCCACTTCCACGAACACCATATGAATTCCCTGCCCCCGAGACAGGTTCCCAACTATCCGCAGTCTCGCTCTGTACTGGCACCAGCAAGATGATCATAGAATGAAGCCTTGAAACGAGAAACAAGGAACAATTAGCCCGCGCCGCTCCCTGGTCCAAACTAGACCACTCTTTTGTATCCCTCCATTCCCACTCCGTTCATATAGCTGTCTAGATAAGTCTTAAACGTTCCCAGTGTGTCCGCCTCCACCACCTTGCCCGGCAACACATTCCAGGCCCCCACGACCCTCTGTGTAAAATATGTCCTTCTGATATCTGTGTTAAACCTCCCCCCCTTCACCTTGAACCTATGACCCCTCGTGAACGTCACCACCGACCCGGGGAAAAGCTTCCCACCGTTCACCCTATCTATGCCTTTCATAATTTTATACACCTCTATTAAGTCTCCCCTCATCCTCCGTCTTTCCAAGGAGAACAACCCCAGTTTCCCCAATCTCTCCTCATAACCAAGCCCCGCCATACCAGGCAACATCCTGGTAAACCTCCTCTGTACTCTCTCCAAAGCCTCCACGTCCTTCTGGTAGTGTGGCGACCAGAACTGGACGCAGTATTCCAAATGCGGCCGAACCAACGTTCTATACATCTGCAACATCAGACCCCAACTCTTATACTCTATGCCCCGTCCTATAAAGGCAAGCATGCCATATGCCTTCTTCACCACCTTCTCCACCTGTGACGTCACCTTCAAAGATCTGTGGACTTGCACACCTAGGTCCCTCTGCGTCTCTACACCCTTTATGGTTCTTCCATTTATCGTGTAGCTCCTCCCTACATTATTCCTACCAAAATGCATCACTTCGCATTTATCAGGATTGAACTCCATCTGCCATTTCCTTGCCCAAATTTCCAGCCTATCTATATCTTTCTGTAGCCTCTGACAATGTTCCTCACTATCTGCAAGTCCTGCCAGTTTTGTGTCGTCCGCAAACTTACTGATCACCCCAGTTACTCCTTCTTCCAGATCATTTATATAAATCACAAACAGCAGAGGTCCCAATACAGAGCCCTGCGGTACACCACTAGTCACAGGCCTCCAGCCGGAAAAAGACCCTTCCACTACCACCCTCTGTCTTCTATGACCAAGCCAGATCTCCACCCATCTAGCCACCTCCCCCTTTATCCCATGGGATCCAACCTTTTTCACTAGCCTACCATGAGGGACTTTGTCAAACGCTTTACTAAAGTCCATATAGACAACATCCACGGCCCTTCCTTCGTCAACCATTTTGGTCACTTCTTCAAAAAACACCACCAGGTTCGTGAGGCATGACCTCCCTCTCACAAAACCATGTTGACTATCGTTAATGAGTTTATTCCTTTCTAAATGCGCATACATCCTATCTCTAAGAATCTTCTCCAACAACTTCCCCACCACGGACGTCAAGCTCACCGGCCTATAATTACCCGGGTTATCCTTCCTACCCTTCTTAAATAACGGGACCACATTGGCTATCCTCCAATCCTCTGGGACCTCACCTGCGTCCAGTGACGAGACAAAGATTTGCGTCAGAGGCCCAACGATTTCACCTCTCGTCTCCCTGAGCAGCCTTGGATAGATTCCATCAGGCCCTGGGGATTTGTCAGTCTTTATATTCTCTAACAAACCTAACACTTCCTCCTTTGTAATGGAGATTTTCTCCAACGGTTCAACACTCCCCTCAGAGACACTCCCAGTCAACACATCCCTCTCCTTTGTGAATACCGACGCAAAGTATTCATTTAGGATCTCTCCTACTTCTTTGGGCTCCAAGCATAAGTCCCCACTTTTGTCCCTGAGAGGTCCGATTTTTTCCCTAACAACCCTTTTGTTCCTAACGTATGTATAAAATGCCTTGGGATTCTCCTTAATCCTGTCTGCCAAGAACATTTCGTGACCCCTTTTTGCTCTTCTAATTCCTCGTTTGAGTACTTTCCTACTTTCATTGTACTCCTCCAGAGCTCCCTCTGTTTTTAGCTGCTTGGACCTAACATACGCCTCTCTTTTCCTTTTGACCAGTCCCTCAATTTCCCTGGTTATCCACGGTTCTCTAATCCTACCCTTCCTATCCTTCTTTTTTACAGGCACATGCTTGTCCTGTAGCCCTAACAACCGTTCCTTAAAAGACTGCCACATACCAGATGTGGATTTACCCTCAAACAGCCTCTCCCAATCAAGAGCTGCCAATTTCTGCCTGATCCCAATAAAGTTAGCCTTCCCCCAATCCAACACCTTACCCTTGGGACACCACTCATCCTTTTCCATCACTATCCTAAAGCTAACAGAATTGTGGTCACTATTTGCCACATGTTCCCCAACCAAAACTTTGAAGACCTGACCGGGCTCATTCCCCAGTACCAGGTCCAGTATAGCCCCCTCTCTAGTCGGGCTGTCTACATATTGTTCCAACGAACCCTCCTGTACACATTTTACAAATTCTTCCCCATCCAGAGTCCCTGCCCTCAGCGATTTCCAGTCTATACCAGGGAAATTGAAGTCTCCCACTACAACAACCCTATATTTCCTACACCTATCCAGTATCTCCTGACATATCCATTCTTCCACTTCCCTTGGGCTGTTGGGGGGCCTGTAGTACACCCCCAACATAGTGACTGCGCCTTTCCTGTTTCTAAGCTCCACCCAGAGTGACTCGCTACACGACTCCTCCGAATTGTCCTCCCTCTGCACCGCTGTAATATGCTCTCCAACCAATACCGCTACTCCCCCACCTCTTTTGGCCCCTCCTCTGTCTCGCCTAAAACACTTGTACCGTGGAATATTCAGCTGCCAGTCCTGTCCCTCTTTCAACCAAGTCTCTGTCACCGCAACCACATCCAAATTCCTCGTGCGCATTAAGGCCCCAAGTTCGTCTGTCTTACCTGCTACGCTCCTTGCATTGAAGTATAAGCACTCCAGACCCCCAGGCTCAGTGAGGTCGTCCTCCCCCAGAGTGCTCTTCTTCTTTGCCAGCCTTGTCCCAGCCCCAAGCTCGTCCCCAGCCACCACACTTATAGACCTAATAGTTTGATCCCCACCCCCCTGCCATACTAGTTTAAACCCCCCCGAACTGCACTAGCAAAGCTCCCAGCCAGGATATTTGTGCCCTTCCAACTTAGTTGTGACCCCTCCCTCTTGTACAGGTGCCATCCTCTCCTGAAAACCTCCCATTGGTCTATGAAAATAAAGCCCTCCCTCCTGGACCAGTCCTTTAGCCAGGCATTCATTTGAACCAACTCCCTATTCTTAGCCTCACTGGCACGAGGCATTGGGAGCAGCCCAGAGATGACCACCCTAGTGACCCTACTTTTTAACCTAGAACAATAGATAAAAAATAATGAAAGGAAACAACTTTAATTTTTAACTTATCACTATTTCAGTTCCAAATAAGCAACATCCTTAGACTCAAATGCCACTTCAAATACAGTTAACAAACACAGGCTTACTTGCGATAAGGAGTGTACACAGTCTCGAAGCTTTCAGAGATTTTCTGGAGAGCAGCTTGCAGACCTCTGTATTTGAACAAACCCCAACCAGAAACTGAACAGAAAGCTGTTTCTCTCTCTGCTACATACCTAGCTCCTCTCATTAACCACATTATCGCATGACCCTGTATACCTAAACCCACCTCCATTCCTTTAATCAAAAAATCTGTAAACAAAACTCCATTAGCTCGCTCCTAAATAAATGGCTAAAATGAGTAATTATCCTGCTTTCCCAGCATCTGAGCTGTATGTTTTTACCAGAAACACCGACTGCCTACAGAAAAAAATAACTTTAAACAGTCCCTGTAAACATTAAATATATCAATAGCACTGTATCATCATTAAGCACAATTGCCAATTTCTCATCCTTTAAAACATTTTAGCTCTTCTATTCTTTCATCCAAAGTGAATAAGTTCACACTTCTCTACATTATACTCCATCTGCCATCTCATTTTCTGCCCACTTAGATTCATAGAGGTTTACAGCATGGAAACAGGCCCTTTGGCCCAACTTGTCCATGCCGCCTTTTTATTTAACCCCTAAGCTAATCCCAATGGCCTACATTTGGCCCATATCCCTCTATACTCATCTTACCCATGTAACTGTCTAAATGCTTTTTCATAGAAACCCTACAGTGCAGAAGGGGGCCATTCGGCCCATCGAGTCTGCACCGACCACAATTCCACCCAGGCCCTACCCCCACATATTTACCCGCTAATCCCTCTAACCTACGCATCTCAGGACTCTATAAGGGGCAATTTTTAACCTGGCCAATCAACCTAACCCGCACATCTTTTTAAAAGACAAAATTGTACCCGCCTCTATTACTACCTCTGGTTCCAGACACTCACCACCCTCTGTGTGAAAACTTGCCCCGCTGGACACTTTTGTATCTCTCCCCTCTCACCTTAAACCTATGCCCTCTAGTTTTAGACTCCCCTACCTTTGGGAAAAGATATTGACTATCAAGCTGATCTGTGCCTTTCATTATTTTATAGACCTCTATAAGGTCACCCCTCAGCCTCCTACGCTCCAGAGAAGAAAGTCCCAATCTATCAAGCCTCTTCTTATAACTCAATCCATCAAGTCCCGGTAGCATCCTAGTAAATCTTTTCTGCACTCTTTCTAGTTTAATAATATCCTTTCTTAACCTGTTCATTTCTCTTTGCAGGCTCTCTGTGTCCTCCCCACAGCTTATCTTTCCATCTTGCTTCATATCATTTGCAAACTTAGACACATCTGTTTTTTCATCCATGTCATTAACAGCTGTAATAGCTGAGGACCCAGCACTGACCCTTGCAGCACTCCACTTGAAAAAGTCTCATTTATTCTCACTCTCTTCTTTCTGTCTGTTAACCAATCTTCTACTCATGCTAAATATTACCTCCACTGCAAATATTACCTCCACTTAACTGCCCATTAATCTTTTGTCTGCCACCTTATCAAATGTCTTTTGGAAATCTAGGTAAACTACATCTGCTGGTTCCCCTTTATCTACCTTCTTAGTTACATCCTCAAATAACTCTAATAAGTTTACTCAACAGGATTTCTCTTTTGTAAAACCATGTTGACTTGTTCTAATCATACTATGCTTTTCTCAGGGCATTGTTAAGACTTCCTTAATAATAGATTCCTGCATTTCCCCAACAAGAGATGTTAGGCTAACTGGCCTGTAATTCCCTCAGTGTAATGGGATAGGCTTGGGTTGTTTTCTCTGGAGCAGAGAAGACTGAGGGGCGACCTGATTGAGGTGTTCAAGATTATGAGAGACGTGGACAGGGTGGATAGGGATCAACTGTTCCTCTTAGTTGAAGGGTCAGTCACGAGGGGACACATATGGGGTGGGAGGTTTAGAGGGGATTTGAGGAAAAACTGTTTTACTCAGAGGATGGTGAGGGTCTGGAATGCACTGCCTGGGAGGGTGGTGGAGGCGGGATGCCTCACATCCTTTAAAAAGTATCTGGATGATACTTGGCACACCATAACATTCAAGGCTATGGACCAAGTGCTGGCAAGTGGGATTAGGTGGGCAGGTCAGGGCATTTCATGCATCGACCCAGACTTGATGGGCTGAAGCGCCTTTTCTGCACTGTAGTAATCTGTGATTCTGTGATTCCCTGTTTTCCTGTCTCTTTTTGTCAAAAATGATGCAATATTTGCCAGTTTTCAATCTGATGGGATTGTTCCTGAATCGAAGGAATTTTGGAAACTTACCATTCTTGCAGCTCTCTCCATTAGAGCCCAAGGGTGGTGGTCATCAGGTCCCAGAGATTTCTCGCTTTTTGATCTCTTTAGTTTCTCCAATACTTTCTCTCCATTGATATTAATGATTTTAGCCCTGACGTTACCATTTATTTCTGGAATGAAATTTATATTTTCTATTGTAAAAGTACAGACAAATATTTATTCAATGTCTCCTCCATTTTCTCATTCCCCATGATAATTTCTCTTGAGTCTTACTCTAACGATCCAACGCTTACTTTAGCTACTCTCTTCCTTTACATATACTTGTAGAAGCTCTTATCGTCTGTTTTATGCTATTGGCTAATTTAGCTCTCATTCTATTTTTTTCTTTTTTAATCAACTTTTTGATTGTCCTTTGCTGTTTTTACGAACGCTCCGACTTCTCACACTTGTGTCAGGAATTCTGCTGATGTTAAATGGAAGGGTATCGCAAAACCCAGAAGAGTAACTTAAAACACTGGATATTTCCAATTTGGTATAATGTGAGAAAAAATATGTGAACCAGAGAACAATAGTAGAGTCTTTGTATGAACAATTAATAAAGAATATTTATTAATATAAATCTGTAGTACACTACAACACATAAGTACACTGATGGCTATAGACACACAGTGGTTAGCACTGCTGCCTCACAGCGCCAGGGACCTGGGTTCCATTCCCGGCTTGGGTCACTGTCTGGGTGGAGTTTTCACATTCTCCCCGTGTCTGTGTGGGTTTCCTCCAGATGACCCGAGCAGGCGCCGGAGTGCAGTGACGAGGGGAATTTCACAGTAACTTCATTGTTAACGTAAGCCTTACTTGTGACTAATAAATAAACTTTACTTTAATTTACTGCAAGACCTTTTAATCTATTTGCCCAATTTACCTCAGCCAATCCTCCCCTCATGCACAATTGGATTTGTGTTTAAGATTCTTGTTTGTGATTGGAGTATGTCAATTTCAAATTTAACTTGGAGTTCAATGGTGTTATGATCAATATTTATGAGTGGATCATTTACTCTGACATTACTAATAAACCTTGCTTCAGTCTACAATATTAGATCCAGGTTTTGTGATATTATGTATGCTAGGCGATGGATCCTTATAACTAGATCTTTTATCTCAATTTCCTCCTGTGGCAACAACCGAGAAAGAACATCAGATAACACAATTTCTCTCGTATTTCAGTGATAATTGTAACTCTGAAGCCTCAAGAGTAACCTCTGTCGCCTTACTGGTACTCCGCACAGATCCTTCTTGTTGATCTACTCGAGTGCATGGCAATCACTCTCCACAATGACCCCTCTCCCAGAGAGATATGAATGGAATTGCAAACACGCAACAAGCTCTCTTTCTGTTAACAGATCTGATCTCAGCTGACAGTGCTTTGGCTGTGAATGCTATCAGTTTTCCCTCTTGTACCAGGACCACTTCAAGTCGATTTTGTAGAAGCATCCAATCGCAAAGGAACATTTTTTTTCTGTTGTAGTATAACTGACTTGTCTCCTTGCACATTACGTCTTTGAGTTAGTTGTAGTTCCTCTGGTCTTTGGGAAGCTATAGTGTCACATTCCTGGACTCCTAGGGTAGTCCGCTGTAAAACTTCCAGTCTGTCAACACCAAAGCAGGACTCAAGGCTGGCAACAAAGCTTGTCTCGAGGCTAAACATCTTCAAAGCCTGGTTCTCTTGAAGATTCCTGCCATTGCCTGTGGACCAGAGTGGACCAAGTCTCCGTACACCAATCCCATCTTGCTGCGTCATCATCAACTTTAAAGGAATTCCGCAACTCCTGCTTTCAGCTAATTGAAAACTGCCACATTTTTGTTATTTTCTAGTTGTAAAACTTTTTTCTTTCTTATTCCTCTGTCTGTGTGCTTGTAGGTGTGTTTGGGTGTGTCTGTGCTTGCGTGCACACGTAGGTGTGTGCGCGTGTGTGTATGTGCACATGGGTCTGTGTATCTATGTGCACATGTGTGTGTGTGCATGTGTGTGCGCGCGCACGTGAGTGTGTGCATGTACATGTGTGTGCACGTGTAGGTGTGTGCGCGTGTAGGTGGGTGTGTGTGTGCGTGCGTGTAGGTGTGCGCGCGTGTATGTGTGCGTGCGTGTAGGTGTGTGCGCGTGTAGGTGGGTGTGTGTGTGTGTGTGTGCGTGCGTGTAGGTATGTGTGCGTGTATGTGTGCGCACATGTAGGTGTGTGTGTGTATGTGTGTGCATGTGTATGTGTATGTGTGTGTGTATGTGTGTGTGTGCATGCGTGTAGTTGTGATGACCGCCCACCGGGTTTGACTGTGTGAATAAACAATACGCCTGCTTTAACTGTGCAGAGTTTGCTGTGAGGCATTTTAAAATTGACTTCACAAAGAGATACTTTGGGGAAATACGCCACAGCCTATTTCAAAAATTAAAACACTTCTGCAGACAGTGAGGAAAATAAAGGATTGAGTTTGCCTCTCCCCCCTGCCTGTAACACTCTCCTTCCTGGTTCTCTCCATGGGTTCCCATCTACATCACAGATCGGGATTTCATCAGCTATGGTGACTGTTCTGTTATATAGAACATAGAACATTACAGCACAGAACAGGCCCTTCGGCCCACATTGTTGTGCCGAGCTTTGTCTGAAACACAGATCAAGCTATTTCCTCCCTATCATCCCGAAGTACTCCATGTGCCTATCCAATAGCTTCTTAAATGTTCCTAAAGTGTCTGACTCCACTATCACTGTAGGCAGTCCATTCCACACCCCAACCACTCTCTGAGTAAAAAACCTACCTCGAACATCCTTCCTATATCTCCCACCATGAACCCTATAGTTATGCCCCCTAGTTACCACTCCATTCACCCGAGGAAATAGTCTTTGAACGTTCACTCTATCTATCCCCCTCATCATCTTATAAACCTCTATCAAGTCTCCTCTCAACCTCCTCCACTCCAAAGAGAAAAGCCCAAGTCCCCTCAACCTTTCCTCGTAAGACCTACCCTCCAAACCAGGCAGCATCCTGGTAAATCTCCTTTGCACTCTTTCCAGTGTCTCCACATCCTTCTTATGGTGAGGTGACCAGAACTGCACACAATATTCCAAATGCGGTCTCACCAAGGTCCTGTACAGTTGCAGCATAACCCCACGACTCTTAAACTCAAACCCCCTGTTAATGAACGCCAACACACTATAGGTCTTCTTCACGGCTCTATCCACTTGAGTGGCAACCTTCAGAGATCTATGGATATGAACCCCAAGATCTCTCTGTCCCTCCATATTCTTCAGAACCCTACCTTTGACCCTGTAATCCACATTTAAATTTGTCCTACCAAAATGAATCATCTCGCATTTGTCAGGGTTAAACTTCATTTGCCATTTTTCAGCCCAGCTCTCCATCCTATCTATATCTCTTTGCAGCCTACAACAGCCCTCCACCTCATCCACTACTCCATCAATCTTAGAACCATAGAACCTTGGAAATTACAGCTCAGAAACAGGCCTTTTGGCCCTTCTTGTCTGTGCCGAACCATTTTATGCCTAGTCCCACTGACCTGCACTCGGACCATATCCCTCCACACCCCTCTCATCCATGAACCTGTCCAGGTTTTTCTTAAATGTTAAAAGTGACCCCGCATTTACCACTTTATCCGGCAGTTCATTCCACACTCCCACCACTCTCTGCGTGAAGAAGCCCCCCCTAATATTCCCTTTAAACTTTTCTCCTTTCACCCTTAACCCATGCCCTCTGGTTTTTTTCTCCCCTAGCCTCAGCGGAAAAAGCCTGCTTGCATTCACTCTATCAATACCCATCAAAATCTTATACACCTCTATCAAATCTCCCCTCAATCTTCTACGCTCCAGGGAATAAAGTCCCAACCTATTCAATCTCTCTCTGTAACTCAGCTTCTCAAGTCCCGGCAACATCCTTGTGAACCTTCTCTGCACTCTTTCAATCTTATTTACATCCTTCCTGTAACTAGGTGACCAAAACTGTACACAACACTCCAAATTCGGCCTCACCAATGCCTTATATAACCTTACCATAACACTCCAACTTTTACACTCGATACTCCGATTTATAAAGGCCAATGTACCAAAGGCACTCTTTACGACCCTATCCACCTGTGACGTCACTTTTAGGGAATTCTGTACCTGCATTCCCAGATCCCTCTGTTCAACTGCACTCTTCAGAGTCCTACCATTTACCCTGTACGTTCTACTTTGATTTGTCCTTCCAAAGTGCAATATCTCACACTTGTCTGCGTTAAATTCCATTTGCCATTTTTCAGCCCATTTTTCTAGTTGGTCCAAATCCCTCTGCAAGCTTTGAAAACCTTCCTCACTGTCCACTACACCTCCAATCTTTGTATCATCAGCAAACTTGCTGATCCAATTGACCACATTATCATCCAGATCATTGATATAGATGACAAACAACAATGGACCCAACACCGATCCCTGTGGCACACCACTTGTCACAGGCCTCCACTCAGAGAAGCAATCCTCCACAACCACTCTCTGGCTTCTTCCATTGAGCCAGTGTCTTATCCAATTTACTACCTCCCCATGTATACCTAGCGACTGAACCTTCCTAAGTAACCTCCCATGAGGGACCTTGTCAAAGGTGCCTTGTCAAAATCTTGGTGTCATCAGCAAATTTACTGATCCACCCTTCAGCCCCCTCCTCCAAGTCATTTATAAAAGTGACAAATAGCAGAGGACCAAGCACTGATCCCTGTGGCACTCCGCTGGTAATCGGTTTCCAGTCCAAAAATTTTCATCCACCACCACCCTCTGTCTTGTGTTAGATAGCCAGTTACCTATCCAATCGGCCAAACTTCCCTCTATCCCACACATCCTTACTTTCTTCATAAGCCGACCATGGGGGACTTTATCAAACGCCTTACTAAAATCCATGTATATGACATCAACTGCACTACCTTCATCTACATACTTAGTTACCTCCTCAAAAAACTCTATCAAATTTGTGAGGCAAGACTTGCCCTTCACAAATCCGTGCTGACTATCCCGGATTAAGCTGCATCTTTCTAAATGGTCGTAAATCCTATCCCTAAGGACCTTTTCCATCAACTTACCGACCACAGAAGTAAGACTAACCGGCGTATAATTACCAGGGTCATTTCTATTCCCCTTCTTAAACAGAGGAACCACATTCGCCACTCTCCAGTCCTCTGGCACCACCCCCGTGGACAGTGAGGACGCAAAGATCAATGCCAAAGGCTCTGCTATCTCATCCCTTGCCTCCCAAAGACTCCTAGGATATATTTCATCAGGCCCAGGGGACTTATCAACTTTCAGTTTATTCAAAATTGCTAGTACATCTTCCCTCCGAACATCTACTTCCTCCAGCCTATCAGCCCGTGACACCCTCTCTTCCTCAAAAACATGGCCCCTCTCCTTGGTGAACACCGAAGAAAACTATTCATTCATCACCTCTCCTATCTCTTCTGACTCCATGCACAAAATCCCACTGCCGTCCTTGACCGGCCCCAACCTCACCCTGGTCATTCTTTTATTCCTCACATAAGAGTAAAATGCCTTGGGGTTTTCCTTGATCCGACCCGCCAAGGACTTCTCATGCCCCCTCCTAGCTCTCCTAAGCCCCTTTTTCAGCTCATTTCTTGCTAACTTGTAACCCTCCATCGAGCCAACTGAACCTTGTTTTCTCAACCTTACATATGCTTCCTTCTTCCTCTTGACAAGACATTCCACCTCTTTTGTGAACCATGGTTCCCTCACTCGGCCATTTCCTCTCTGCCTGGCAGGGACATACCTATCAAGGTCACGCAGTATTTGTTCCTTGAAAAAGTTCCACTTTTCATTAGTGCCTTTCCCTGACAATTTTTGTTCCCATCCTATGCTTCCTAATTCCCGCCTGATTGCATCATAATTACCTATCCCCCAATTGTAAACTATGCCCTGCCGCATGGCCCTCTCCCTCTCCATTGCAATAACAAAAGACACCGAATTGTGGTCACTATCTCCAAAGTGCTCTCCCACAACCAAATCCAACACTTGGCCCGGTTCATTTCCCAGTACCAAATCCAATGTGGCCCCACCTCTTGTCGGCCTATCCACATATTGTGTCAGGAACCCCTCCTGCACACACTGCACAAAAACTGCCCCATCCAAACTATTCGACCTATAAAGGCTCCAATCAATATTTGGAAAGTTAAAGTCCCCCATGACAACTACCCTGTGACCCCCACACATATCCATAATCTGCTTAGCAATTTCTTGCTCCACATCTCTATTACTATTTGGGGGCCTATAGTAAACTCCTAACAACATGACCGCTCCTTTCCTATTCCTAACCTCAGCCCATATTACCTCTGTAGGCAGATCCCCTTCGAAATGCCTTTCTGCAGCCGTTACACTCTCCTTGATTAACAGTGCCACTCCTCCACCTCTTTTACCAGCTACCCTACACTTACTGAAACATCTATACCCTGGAACTTCCAACAACCATTCCTGTCCTTGTTCTACCCACGTCTACGTAATGGAAACATATTTGATATATTTCATCTACTTTCTGCTGGGACACATCCTGGCTCACTTTAAGGCCAAAAATAGATGTCGGAAGGTGTACCATCTAAAGGGTGTTCTTAATGTTGCGAACAGTGACATTTTCACATCAGGTTCCAGTAACCATGTGCGGAAAATGGTTTCTTCTTCCAGTGCTGGTGTAAACTCTTCCAGTGCCGGTGTAAACTCTTCCAGTGCTGGTGTAAACTCTTCCAGTGCCGGTGTAAACTCTTCCAGTGCCGGTGTAAACTCTTCCAGTGCTGGTGTAAACTCTTCCAGTGCCGGTGTAAACTCTTCCAGTGCTGGTGTAAACTCTTCCAGTGCTGGTGTAAACTCTTCCAGTGCCGGTGTAAACTCTTCCAGTGCTGGTGTAAACTCTTCCAGTGCCGGTGTAAACTCTTCCAGTGCTGGTGTAAACTCTTCCAGTGCCAGTGTAAACTCTTCCAGTGCCAGTGTAAACTCTTCCAGTGCCAGTGTAAACTCTTCCAGTGCCAGTGTAAACTCTTCCAGTGCTGGGATAGGGGCATGATGGAGGGGAGTGAATTAGGCTAATAAACACATAACCATAGATTTAGGAGCACTAACATGACACTATCTTTAGAATGAATGATCTCGGATTATGGGAACGTAAACCAGCCAGAGCTGTTGCCATAGAAGACAGCTCTGCATTATTAACAAATACTTCTCATTTAAAACATGTATTTTGAATTTATAAGATGAATGAGTTTTGCTTTTGGTTACATTTTGTGAAACTTCAGTCAGTGCCAAAATACAGAGAGAGGGAATGAATAGATTCACTGAAAGCAGTGATGTTATCAGCAGTGGTCGGGAACAAGATGGCTACCAATGCTAGCCTTATGAATAGAGTCATACAACTCCGAGAGGTAAGCAGGTGACGAGCAGACATGAAGAATTTCTCAGGGTCGGATGAGAGTCACATGGGTTCAATTCAGTGGGAATCATTTCACTGTCCAGTGTCCCATATTGCTGGGCAATGGAAGGGAAGTAACATCTGTAATTTAATAACAAATAAAATCCCATAAGGTCATGATGTGTATTGTTAATGGTTGGAGTTAATGACAGGATAATTATTGACTGATTTGTATTAATGTTTACTGGATAATGCCCACCGGAAAGGTGGGCAATATGATTTTGGGAGTGTATAATTGCCCTCACAGGGGCATTGTTCTTCAGACTGATATCCGGCTGCCCGCATTCTATACCTTGAGTGCAGAGCTTCCTCATATCATTCTCCTATTCAGTAGTTTGGTTAAATGAAGTCACGTCTTCAAAATCAGTACACCGCATTGTGAATCTTTGAGCTTTAGTAGCTATACGTCGCCTCGAGAGGATCTCCCCGTCAACAGGGCGGCACGATGGCACTGCTGCCTCACAGCGTTAGGGACCTGGGTTCAATTCCAGCCTCAGGTCACTGTCTGTGTGGAGTCTGCACTTTCTCCCGTGTCTGCGTGGGTTTCCTCCGGGTGCTCCGGTTTCCTCCCACAGTCCAAAGATGTGCGAGTTAGGGAGATTGGCCATGCTAAATTGCCCCTTAGTCTCAAAAGATGTGAAGGTCAGATGGATTAGACTTGGGAAATGTGTGGGGTCATGGGGTTAGAGCAAGGGTGTGGGCCTGGTTAAAATACTCTTTTGGTTGAGTCAGTACAGACTTGATGGGCTGAATGGCCTCTTTCTGCACCATAGGGCAGATCCACAAAATTTCCTTTTTTAGCACATTTTCTTCACATTTCTTTTCCCCTTGGGGAATAGAGGCAGTTGAGGCGGCAAAGTGGGGCGGGGGGGGGGGGTGGGGGGAGGGCGGCGGGGGAGTCAGTGTCACGCTCCATCCGTAGCCAACAAGTCCTGGAGTTGGACTTGAACCCGGAGCTTTTGGTCTAGAGGTAGGGATACTACCCACTGCACCACAAGACTGTCTCTGTAAATTGATGTGGAGATGCCGGCGTTGGACTGGGGTGAACACAGTAAGAGTTTTAACAACACCAGGTTAAAGTCTAACAGGTTTATTTGGTAGCAAACACCATTAGCTTTCAGAGCGCTGCTCCTTCGTCAGATTTCCACTCCATCTGACGAAGGAGAAGCACTCCGAAAGCTAATGGTATTTGCTACCAAATAAACCTGTTGGACTTTAACCTGGTGTTGTCAAAACTCTTACTGTGGGCATCAAACACTCCCAGGACAGGTACAGAGTAAAGCTCCCTCTACACTGTCCCCATCAAACACTCCCAGGACAGGCACAGCACAGGGTTAGATACAGAGTAAAGCTTCCTCTACACTGTCCAATCAAACACTATGTGGAGATGCGGGCGTTGGACTGGGTTAAACACAGTAAGAGTTTTAACAACACCAGGTTAAAGTCCAACAGGTTTATTTGGTAGCAAATGCCATTAGCTTTCGGAGCGCTGCTCCTTCGTCAGATGGAGTGCATATCTGCTCTCAAACAGGGAATACAGAGACACAAAATCAAGTTACAGAATACTGATTAGAATGCGAATCTCCACAGCCAACCAGGTCTTAAAGATACAGACAATGTGAGTGGAGGGAGCATTAAGCACAGGTTAAAGAGATGTGTATTGTCTCCAGACAGGACAGCCAGTGAGATTCTGCAAGTCCAGGAGGCAAGCTGTGGGGGTTACTGATAGTGTGACATAAACCCAAGATCCCGGGATCCCCATCGGTGCTATGACAACGGATGAATGAACACCGCTCGACAATCACCAGGCAAGACTGTTCTCTTCCCTGTGGGGGAGCACTTCAGCAGTCACGGGCATTCAGCCTCTGATCTTCAGGTAAGCGTTCTCCAAGGCGGCCTTCACGACACACGACAGCGCAGAGTCGCTGAGCAGAAACTGATAGCCAAGTTCCGCACACATGGGGACGGCCTAAACCGGGATGTTGGATTTATGTCACATAATCAGTAACCCCCACAGCTTGCCTCCTGGACTTGCGGGCTATCCTGTCTGGAGACAATACACATCTCTTTAACCTGTGCTTAATGCTCCCTCCACCCACATTGTCTGTATCTTTAAGGTCTGGTTGGTTGTAGGGATTCGCATTCTAATCAGTATTCTGTAACTTGATTTTGTGTCTGTGCTCTGTTTGAGAGCACATTTCCACTCCATCTGACGAAGGAGCAGCGCTCCGAAAGCTAATGGTATTTGCTACCAAATAAACCTGTTGGACTTTAACCTGGTGTTGTTAAAACTCTTACTCTGTAAATTGACACATAATTATGTATCAGCTGCCCACTCCAATCAACTCACATCCTATCTCCCACGCGCTGTTGGGAAACTTCTCTACTGGTGCTCCAGGGATAGCGAGCCATCCTAACCTGTCTCACCTTCACTGTCACCACCTGAGCCCAGTAAACCTCAGCCCAATTCACTCCGATTCTCTCTCTCTCCACACCTAAGTGTTTCCAGTATTTTCTTTTGTTTTTATTCCAGATTAAGATCCCTGCCAGGTTATAAATGGACTTCATTAACCATGGATTCTGTATCAATGTTAATTTTAGCTTTCTCCCCGAGGCTCTGAGCCGCTAATGAGAGTGCTGAACTGCGGGAGCGTTGCTGAACTTCAATACATGGCGGCTGTGAAAATATAAAATCAAAGCATGTGGTTGAGGAGCCAGAGTTAGACAGTTCGATAAAATCCATTCTCCCTATAACACCTCCAGACTAAACGCTCTCATCTGCTATTTTCAGGGACTGCAAACAATCCAACAATAAGTGGGATCTTTTGTAATTTATCCCTTCACGGGACATGGGCGTTGCTGGCTTGGCCAATATTTATTGTCCATCCCTAATTGCTTTTGATAAGGTGGTGGTGAGCTGCCTTCTTGAACCTCTGCAGTTCCCAAGGTGTAGGTACACCCATAGTGCTGTTAGGGAGAAAATTCCAGGATTTTGACCCAGCGACAGTGAAGGAACAGCCAATATATCTCCAAGTCAGGATGGTGAGTGGCTTGGAGGGGAACTTGCAGGTGGTGGTGTTCCCAGGTATCTGTTGCCCCTGTCCTTCTAGGTGGCAGTGGTTGTGGGTTTGGAAGGTGCTGTGCGAGGAATCTTGGTGAGTTTTTGCAATGCATCTTGTAGATGGTACTCCCGGCTGCTGCTGTAAGTTGGTGGTGAAGGGAGTGAATGCTTCTGGAAGGGGTAGCAATCAAGCGGGGCTTTGTCCTGGATGGTGTTGAGCTTCTTGAGTGTTGGAGCTGCAGCCATCCAGACAAGTAGGGAGTATTCCATCACACTCCTGACTTAGTGCCTTATAGATGGGGAGTCAGGAGGTGACTTCACCACAGGATTCCTGGCCTCTTGCAGATGCAGTATTTATATGGCTAGTCCAGTTCAGTTTCTGGTCAATGGTAACTCCCAGGATATTGGTAGTGGGGGATTCAGTGGTGGTAATGTCATTGAATGTCAAGAGATGATGGTTAGATTCTCTGAAGTTGGGGATGGTCATTGCCTGGCACTTCTGTGGTGAGAATCTTACTTGTCAGCTTAAGCCTGGATATTGTCCAGGTCTTGTTGTGTACGGACATGGATAAGCTCTATCCGTGAGGCGGCATGTTGGCACAGTGGTTAGCACTGCTGCCTCACAGCACCAGGGACCTGGGCTCAATTCCCGGCTTGGGTCACTGTCTGTGTGGAGTTTGCACGTTCTCCCCGTGTCTGCGTGGGCTTCCTCCAGGTGCTCCGGTTTCCTCCCACAGTTCAAAGATGTGCGGGTTAGGTGGATTGGCCATGCTAAATTGCTAGGGGGACTAGTTAGGGTAAATGCATGGGGTTATGAGGATAGGGTGGGATTGTGGTCGGTGCAGACTTGATGGGCCGAATGACCTCCTTCTGCACTGTAGAGATTCTATGATGAAGAATAGGGCAAGCAATTTGATGAAATGTGTTAATTGTTCACAGAATAACATCACACAGGCTATGTTTACTGATGAAACTGTGAGATATAATAATGCTTAAAGTTGTGGGATGAGAGTTCTCTCTTGTTACACAGAACACAATTATAAACATTAGTTGTCAGTTTGCTGAGTGCAGATTGGTAAGTTTCCGACAGTACACAGCAGTGACTGCAAAAATAACTCACTGGCTGGAAAGTGCATCCGGGTGTTCTGAGGTATGAGAGGCGCTATAGAAA
Source organism: Mustelus asterias (assembly GCF_964213995.1). Classification (NCBI taxonomy): domain Eukaryota; kingdom Metazoa; phylum Chordata; class Chondrichthyes; order Carcharhiniformes; family Triakidae; genus Mustelus; species Mustelus asterias. The sequence goes on from NC_135817.1 coordinate 87,393,918, forward strand.
TGCAAGTTATTCCTGTTTCTTGTTGGGGTGGCGGGGGGTGCAGGGTCAGGAATTGAGTCAATGGACTCCCTGATAAATGTCTATCTTTAACATTTCATTTTTTTTTGAAATGATAAAGGATTGAGATGGAATAAAGATACTGCTCCTGCTGGCAGGAGAGGCAGTCACCAAAGGCCACAGATCTAAGATGATTGGCAAAAGCAAAGGGGAGGGGAGAAATCATTTCAATACCACCATCCCACGTGAGAACACCACCCACCAGGTACACGGTACATACTCTTGCGACTCGGCCAACGTTGTCTACCTGATGCGCTGCGGGAAAGGATGTCTCGAGGCATGGTACATTGGGGAGACCATGCAGACGCTACGACAATCGCCAGGCAGGAGTGTTCCCTTCCTGTCGGGGAACACTTCAGCAGTCAAGGGCATTCAGCCTCCCACCTTCGGGTAAGCATTCTCCAAGGCAGCCTTCAAGACACACGACAGCGCAGAGCCGCTGAGCAGAGACTGATTGCCCAGTTACGCACACATGAGGACGGCCTCAACCGGGTTCTTGGGTTCATGTCACACTATCTGTAACCCCCACCATTTGGCCTGGGCTTGCAAAATCTCACTAACCATCCTGGCTTGAGACAATTCACACCTCTTCAACCTGTGATTATCCCTCTCCACTCGCACTGTCTGTTCCTGTAAAGACTTTATTACCTGTAAAGACTCACATTCCAACCATTCTTCACATTCCAATCTGTAATTATCTTCCAATTGTGCCTTTGTCTATATATATATATGTTATGTTTATGAAACCTATCTCTCCACTCACCTGATGAAGGAGCAGCGCGCCGAAAGTTCGTGATTCCAAATAAACCTGTTGGACTTTAACCTGGTGTTGTGAGACTTCTTACTGTGTTTACCCCAGTCCAACGCCGGCATCTCCACCTCATGTCATATTTATTGACAATAAAAGCTATTTTCATTCCTCATCTCACCTCCCTGCCCCGATTCCCAGTCTTGTGTTTACCTGAAAACCTCATTAGTGGGCTGCAGTCAGATTGTGAATTGCAGTTACTGCCCAAGCCTATCGGTGGAGCAATGGGACCAATCCAGGAGATTCCCCAATCCCTGATCATGGAATCATACATCAAAAGGAGACGCTGCTGAGTTCATCATGTGTATGTTTGCATTTTGATCCCACTCTCCTGTTCTTTCCCCTTAATGATGTGGAGATGCCGGCATTGGACTGGGTCGCGACACATGACAGCGCAGAGTTGCTGAGCAGAAACTGATAGCCAAGTTCCGCACACACGAGGACGGCCTCAACCGGGATATTGGGTTCATGTCACACTATTTGTAACTCCCACAGTTGCGTGGACCTGCAGAGTTTCACTGGCTGTCTTGTCTGGAGACAATACACATCTTTTTAGCCTGTCTTGATGCTCTCTCCACTCCCATTGTTTTGTTTCTTAAAGACTTGATTAGTTGTAAGTATTCGCATTCCAACCATTATTCATGTAAATTGAGTCTGTGTCTTTATAAGCTCTGTTTGTGAACAGAATTCCCACTCACCTGAAGAAGGGGCTTAGAGCTTCGAAAGCTTGTGTGGCTTTTGCTACCAAATAAACCTGTTGGACTTTAACCTGGTGTTGTTAAACTTCTTACTGTGCTTTCCCCTTAACCCAGACAATCTTTCTCACTATCTGATCTTCTCAAATAAAAGATATCTGTGAGGGAATGGTCCATACCAAAACATCTCTGATTGGATACATTGCTGGGGTTTTATCACATGACTCTCTTATGTATGTTGGGGCATAGAGAACAGGTCAGGTGACCCAGAACTCAAGCCCACCTTGCGTGGCGCTTATCTGGGCAGTCGGCTGCGCACCAATGCCGGCATCTCCAACTCATCTCTCCCAGATGATGACAGAACAACTGTATACCTGCAATATTTCAAATTTCTGCACAGAATTAAACATTACTGGCAGCACAGGAACAGGCCATTTGCTCCAGCTGCTATCCTCATGTGTATAGTCTCTCCTCCGTACTTCATTTATCAACCTTATCCACACAACTTCTATTCCCTTTTCTGTATTTTTTTTCTTTTTGCTCTTGTGGGTGTCACTAACAAGGCCAGCATTTGTTGCTCAGCTTTAACTGCCCTTGAACTGAGTAGCTTGAACTGAGTGGCTTGCTAGACCTGTTCAGGGGGGCAGCTAAGAGTCAACCACAATGCTGTGAATCTAAGTCACATGTAGGCCAGATAAGGCTGCCTTTGCTGAAGGCATTTATAACTATCAATGATAGTTTCATGGTCATTATTATAAATACTAGCTCTCAATTCAAAGATTATTAATTGTATTTAAATTCCACCAGCTGTCATTCGTGGGATTCAAGCCCATTTTCAAACTCTCCTCATAGCCAATAAACTAGAGACCAGGCAACATCCTGGTGAACCTTTTTTGCACTCTCTCCAAAGCTTCCACGCCCTTCTGATAGTGTGGTGACCAGAACTGGCAATGCTCCAAATACAGCCTAACCAAGGTTTTCTGTAACTGCAACATGATTTGCCAACTCTTCTACTCAATGTCCCGGCTGATGAAGGCAAGCATGCCATATCATAGAATTCTACAGTGCAGAAGGAGGCCATTTGGCCCATCGAGTGCACTGACCACAATACCACCCAGGCCCTATCCCCATAACCACATACATTTACCCTAGCTAGTCCTCCTGACACTGGGATCAATTTCGCATGGCCAATCAACCGAACCCGCACATTTTTGGACTGTAGGAGAAAACCGGAGCACCCGGAGGAAACCCATGCAGACACCTAAATTTGACTCTCCAAATGCATCACCTCGCATTTGTCCGGATTAAACTCCATCTGCCATTTCTGTGCCCAAGTCTCCAATCTATCTGTATCTTGTTGTATCCTCTGACAATCTTCGGCACTATCAGCAAACTCCACCAATCTTCATGTAATCACAACTTACTAATCAGTAAGTTTGGGCACGTTTCCCTGAACATTAACCTGAGCCTCTGGATTCCTAGCCCATTACCAATATGCCGCCATCTCCCCTGTGTTTATCCTCATGCATTCATCGAGCATCTTCTTAATCGATACTATTCACCTCAAACATGATCCCGACAAGTGGAAGTATCTTCTCTACATCTACCCACCAAATCCCTTCATAATCTTAAGACCATCATTGGGTCACACCTCAGTCTCCCTAACCCATTCGGTCTTTCTTGATTGTTTCTTGACAGGATCCTTGTTAATCTTTCTTGTATCTTCTCCAATGCCTCAAGATAACATGGAGAACAGGAGGGCATACTGTACTCTGAACAGGGTCTAATAATGGGTGGCACGGTAGCACAGTGGTTAGCACTGTTGCCTCACAGTGCCAGGGACCCGTGATCGATTCCCAGTGTGGGTCACTATCTGTGTGGAGTTTGCACATTCTCTCCATGTCTGTGTGGGTTTCCTCCGGGTGCTCCGGTTTCCTCCCACAGTCCGAAAGACGTGCTGGTTAGGTGCATTGGCCATGCTAAATTCTCCCTCAGTGTACCCGAACAGGCGCCAGAGTGTGGCGACGCGGGGATTTTCACAGTAACTTCATTGCAGTGTTAACGTAAGCCTACTTGTGAGACTGATAAATAAACTTTAAACTTCAGAACTTTAAAAACTTAGAAAAAAACAAAATTCAATATATCTGCTTTTCCACATCGTTACTGATGTGGATCTGATCACGAGTGCTGGATTGAATTTTCAGATGGTTTTATTAATCTGACCTACAATGGAATTCTCCTGGCTGCTGCAGAGAAAAGTAACATGTCATCTATAAAAACGGTCGCAATGAATACAGGACAGAGCAAGGAATCGGTTACTCTTTATTCCCAGTGGATGGGATCTCTCAACAAATGATAAATATTTTCAAATTGTTCTCAAGGCACATAACTTGGAACAGCAGCAAATTAATTTGGATCACAAGTACAATTATCCTGTATTCACAATGAAGCATTTGATATATTAATCACTCAATTTTGCCTCCTGTACAGATTTACAGCAGAACATTTCTTGGCTCAACCTCCTGTTAATTATCGACCGTGACTCGGTGGGTAATGCTCTCACATGAGTCAGGAGATTGTGGATTCAATATTACTCCAGAGTCCTGAGCACAGAATCAGACATTTTTATATTCTTTCACAGGATGTGGTCGTCGCTGGCTAGGCCAGCAGTTACTGCCCATCCCTAATTGCCCTCGGGAAAGTTGCGGTGAGCTGCCTTCTTGAACCGCTGCAGTACATGTTTTGATTTGATTTATTATTGTCAATGCATTAGTATACGGTGAAAAGTATTGTTTCTTGTGCGCTGTACAGACAAAGCATACCGTTCATAGAGAAGGAAAGGAGAGAGTGCAGAATGCAGTGTTACAGTCATAGCTAGGGTGGAGAGAAAGATCAACTTAATGCGAGGTAGGTCCATTCAAAAGTCTGACGGTAGCAGGGAAGAAGCTGTTCTTGAGTCGGTTGGTATGTAACCTCAGACACAAGTCCCTGTGGTGTAGGCACACTCACAGTGCTGTTAGGGAGGGAGCTCAAGGATTTTGGCCCAGTGACAGTGAAGGAACAGCAATACATTTCCAAGTCAGGATGGTGAGTGGCTTGGAGGGAAACTTGCAGGTGGTGGTGTTCCCATGCATCTGCTGCTCTTTTGCATTGAGGTGGTACAAGTTGATTGAAGCTTGTAAAGTTACTGCAGTGCATCTGGTAACGGTGCATGCTTCTATTGGACATCGACAGTGGAGGGAGTGAATGTTTAAGTTTTTGAATGGGGTGCCAGTGAAGCTTTTTCCTGCAGGCTGTGAAGCTTCTCGAGTGTTTTTGAAGGTGCACTCAACCAGGCAAACGTACTGCTGCATGGTCAGAGGTACTGACTTTTGAATCAGATCTTAAACTGAGGCCCTATCTGCCCAATCAGGTGGATGTAAGAAGTCCCATGACACCATGTTGAAGACGAGGGAAGTTCTCCAAAGTGTCCTAGACCAAAATTGATCCCTCACCCAATTGCAGCAGGGAAGATTATTTGGCCAGCATCACATTGCTTCCTGTGGGATCTTGCTGAGCACAAACCAGATAATTCATTTCCTAAATTACAACATTGATTACACTTACAAAGTATTTAACCGGCTGTAAAGTGCTTCAGAGCTTCTGGAGGTTACGAAAGCCATGCCATATGTGTGCAATCTTATTTTAATTCACAATCTTACATTTTCCTTCCAATTCCCCCAGCCCTCTGAACTCTGTTTTCTCGCTGTTCTAGTGGGTTTTAATGTCACACAGCTTCACACACAGGCAGAACATCTCAATCCGAGAATCTGCCATTGCTCCTGTAGTCAGTGGTCCATCCCGGCCTGATCCCCAGTGTGAGGGTCTCTCTGCACGGTGACTGACTGGGTTCAGATATAAAACTCAAACTCTTTGGCAGGAAACGAAGATACAAAAACCGAGAAAGATTTGGATAAAATAAAGTGAAGGATGGGATTGATGCGAGTGCATCTGTGCAAAGGGGTTTTTGATACGCAAATTAGCATAACGGCAGAAAAACAAGTGCTTATCCGTGATTGGTGGGTGGAGGTGGAGGGGTGGGGGTGGAGGTGGAGGGGTGGGGGTGGAGGGAGGGGGGGGGGGGCGGTATAGAAATAGGTGTTGGACCTGTCAAAGAGGTGAGTTCAAAGTGGAGAGATAAGAATATAATTTACACCTATTGGTTAAAAGCCCGGTCCAAGGTGTTATTGAGATGGAATAACACCACAGGGAAAAAATATTCCATCCATAGCTGGATTCATTAGACAGTAGGAGAGAAGAGGGGAACAGTTAGGAAGCAGGACTCTCCCTGAACACAAAGCACAGATCCAGTCTAAAAGCTGTTGTTTTTTTAGATTCTTCAGAGAACAACTATGCTGAACAGAAGAAAGCCTCTCCCAACTAGCAACCATCGGCTGTTTCTTTCATACTCAGTGTTATACTGCATGGGATGCTGTTTTGGAACAGAGTTCAGGAATATAGAAGGGAACAAGATAAATGTCATAAGATGCTGTGTGTGTAGTCATTATTGTGGTTAAGGGTACTGTAGACTTGTATTGTAGTCTTTCTTGTTGTATGTTTTTTTTTAGATTAATGAACATTATTTTATCAATGGATACAACAAGACTCTACCGTTCCTCACCGGTTTGCATATCTTTTCTCACATCATACCGAATTGAAGATAATACATCACCATGAACTGTGCTCCAAGTTGTCCCTCTGGGCTTTGGGATGCCCTCGCATTGACATTAGCACGAGGCTGCTTCGGACTGAACCTTGTCCTATCCTCTCTCACAGGCACAATGAAAATTGGATTCAGCTTGGGGTAGGGTATTCTCTGCCCATAGGTGACTTGGGGTAGTCCCAGTACCTGACTTTACCCATGTCATGTCCAGCATAACCCTGGGACGCAAGGCTATCCCAATTTGCCCAGATTTCCTGTTTGTAAACCTGCCCCCGCACCCCCGCCCCCCCACCGCGATTCTGCTGTTGCCATTTCCATCGGCTGACCTCTCTTTCCCTTCACCTTTCCCACTCCCAACCCCTTTGCCATTGCATTGTTCCAGTCGTTCACAGATACAGCATAAACCTGCCCAATTTATCTGCTTAAACACCATCAATTCCGTCAAGGTCATCAACCTGAAACAATGGGCAGAATTTAATGCCCCCCCCACCCCACTGAGGTGGCAGGGGCCATGTGGGGGAGGAGGGGGGTTGGGATCCCTGCTTCCCCCTGTCTCCCTCTCCAAGAAACGTCCCTGTCTTGCCACAAATTGAGGCCCTTCAGTCGGCCGTTAGTACTGCTGGTATGAAGGAACCATGATAAACAAACCTGTGCATAGAATCATACAGTGCAGGAAGAGGCCATTCAGCCCATTGAGTCTGCACTGGCCCTATCGCCATAAGCCCATGCATTTACCTTAGGTAGTCCCCCTGACACCAAGGGGCAATTTAGCGTGGCCAATCCACCTAACCTGCACACCTTTGGACTGTGGGAGGAAACCGGAGCACCCGGAGGAAACCCACGCAGACATGGGGAGAACGTGCAGACGCTGCACAGACAGTGACCCGAGGCTGGAATTGAACTCGGGTCCTTGGCGCTGTGGGACAGCAGTGCTAACCACTGCACCGCCCACATGCTGCATGATCCTTGCAGGTTCACACAATGAGTCCCCTGCTTAAATGTATTCAGGGCCTGGTTGAGGGACCCAGCATCAGGGTCCCCCAAAGAGCCAACCCTCTGCCCCTGCTGCCGACTCCCCTGCTTTATGACCTCCCACCTGTCTTCATTTACCTGTGGCCTGGGATGCATCAGCACTATGAGGCCTCAGGCCGGTGTTACCTTGGCAGCAGCCACTGCCTGGCTGGTTAAGAAAGCTGTCACCTTCTGGTTGGTTGGCAAGGTCTCCGCCCCCTCTCTCCTTGACCCTGGCAGGAGGCCCGCTGCTGGCCTGCCAACTGCAGGCTTTTCCCAAAGGAGCGCCCAAGGCTCCCAGTGACTCTCTCTCTCTCTCTCTCTCTCGGAGGGCAAGACACCTGTCACTTGCATTAAACCAGCCAATTAACTCTTTCTCTCTCTCCGCGGCAGCTGAGTGTTTCCAGCAGTTTTCGATTTTATTGCAGATTAAGATCCCTGCCAGGTTATAAATGGACTTCATTAACCATGGATTCTGTATCAATGTTAATTTTAGCTTTCTCCCCGAGGCTCTGAGCCGCTAATGAGAGTGCTGAACTGCGGGAGTGTTGCTGAACTTCAATACATGGCGGCTGTGAAAATATAAAATCAAAGCATGTGGTTGAGGAGCCAGTTAGACAGTTCGATAAAATCCATTCTCCCTATAACACCTCCAGACTAAACGCTCTCATCTGCTATTTTCAGGGACTGCAAACAATCCAACAATAAGCGGGATTTACTCTGTCAAGAGGAGTGCGAGGAATTTGATGAAATGTGTTAAATGTTCACAGAATATCTCATAGGTTATGTTTACGAAGGAGGTAGGATTATATAACAATGCTTAAACTCTGGGGTGAGTTCACCCTTCATAGCAAACTGTTAGATTAATATTAGCTGCCAGTTTGCTTGTATGCAAATTGCCTGCTCTGCTTCCTACATTAAAATACGTTCGACTTCAATTAATAGCCTCTTAATGGCTATTCATTGAAGCACTGCTGGCATTTGGGGGTGCCATGCCATGTGGTGAGGTTGTTAGGTGAACACCAATGGCCTTGTTGCAGGGCCAAGTTGTGCAGAGTGCCCAGTGGTACTGCCCGCCACCCCCTGTTCACGCCCTCTTCCTACGTCAGCCCCACCCAGTGTTATGAAGAGGTTTGATTGACTGAATATGAGGAAACTGCTTCCATTGGCAAGTGGACTGTTAATCAGACAATCTGGATTGAAATATGAGAATTGGAGGGGAGATGAGGAAAGTCTTCTTCTGCACAGCGAGTTGCGATCTGGAATGTGCTGCCTGGAAGGATAATGGAAGCAGGTTCAATCGGAACCTTCAATAGGTAACTGTACAAGTTCTTCTTGGATAACCAAGATGGTGGCTGGAGGAGATGATGGCTTTCAAGTCGTTGGCCTTTCTCAATAAGGCCTCAATGGGCCTTTCTCAATAAGGCCTCAATGGGCCTATTGCTTTGCGAGGACCGAGAGGCGACCAGTATCCTGGATTACAAAATAAGCTGTTTTGATGGCTCAGACAGTTGTGTTAACATTTGTGGTTTATGTGGCCAAAACGCATCATCCAGCCATTAATGTCATCTCTTCAGCTACTCAGTAAATGGGATTGAAGCTTTTTTTAAAAATAGGGAGTTTATTTTGAACTCTTTGTGCTTACTTATTGGCGGCTGCAGTATTTGAAAAGCTCACCCAGCTACAGAACTCCAGAAAAGTATAAAGCATAATTTTTTTGATTCTGCAATAGAACGATATATTTTGGTACAAAAAAAGTGTGGCGGCACGGTGGCACAGTGGTTAGCACTGCTGCCTCATAACGCCAGGGACCTGGGTTCAATCCCCAGCTTGGCTCACTGTCTGTGCGGAGCTTGCATATTGTCTGCGTGGGGTTTCTCCAGGTGCTCTGGTTCCTTCTCACAGTCCAAATGATGTGCTGGTTAGGTGGATTGGCCGTGCTAAATTGACCCGAGAATCAGGGGAATTAGCAGGGTAAATGAGGGTTATGGGATTGGGCCTGGGTGGAATTGTGGTCGATGCAGACTCGACGGGTCGAATAGCCTCCTTCTGTACTGTAGGGATTCTATGATTCTTCAAGGGGAAAGAATTGGACAGCTCTTTCAATGAGCTGACACAGGGACAAAGGGCTGAATAGCCTCCTGTTCTGCTGTAAGATTCTCTAATACTCCTTCACACCTTGTAGCATTGAGACACTGCATATGGCAAATTTCATCTGAGCAGCAGAGATTGAGGGAGAAGCAATGGAGGACTGAGTGAGCGGATCAAAACCAGCTGCTTCACCAATCTTATGAAACGGGATGCACATGGATTACTAAAATATAAACTGAGTGCCAAATCATGTCCAGTTCTTAGAAGAGGAGGTATTATCTGCTCCCACTTCCCTATGCCCCATGGTCAGTTACTGATGGGATTATCATTGAGTACGGACACTGGACACTCGAGGTATGATCTTACTAGTTTCAAACTTTAAGCACATTTGATGCCCAGAATTAACAGATGAACATTTCTTATGCCAATGTGCCTTTCTCATGCGCCAGTTTATGATAACTCACACTTGGTAATCTTAACCAGACACAGCTTAAATATGACTAATCAGTCCAATCAGGAATTCAGGAGAATTCACTCCCACAGGGATTGGCTGAGGTGAATAGCAGAGATGTATTTAAGGAGAAGCTGGATAAACACGGGGGAAAAAGGAATGCCAAGTTATGTTGCTAGGAATAGATGGGAGGAGGTTTGTGTGAAGTTTGTGTGGGCGGCACGGTGGCACAGTGGTTAGCACTGCTGCCTCTCAGTGCCAGGGACCCGGGTTCGATTCCCGGCTTGGGTCACTGTCTGTGTGGAGTTTGCACATTCTCCTGTGTCTGCGTGGGTTTCCTCCGGGTGCTCCGGTTTCCTCCCACAGTCCGAAAGGCGTGCTGGTTAGGGTGCATTGGCCATGCTAAATTCTCCCTCAGTGTACCCGAACAGGCACCAGAGTGTGGCCACCAAGGGATTGTCATAGGAACTTCATTGCAGTGTCAATGTAAGCCTACTTTTGACTAATAAATAAACTTTAACTTTATAAACACCAGCATAGACCCGTGGGGCCGAAGAGGCGGGTTTCAGCATTGTAAATTACCTGTAATCTCTCGCTTCAGAAATATCACCTGCTCGTGGCTTCAGACTCAGGCTGGGGGCCAGGGTGTGCAGGTAACAAGAACTGCAAACATCAAAGTACCCAGCAGGCATTATCCCTTTGCAGATTCTGGCCATGCTTCCAGCTTCTTTTAACTCACGTTGCAAATCACCAAAGCGACCGTGTTCACCACTGGGATTGTTGTTCAATTTGCAAACAGGCAATCGGGTTTAATTTGATGTAATCCAGTATTTTTTGGTGTGTTATTGCAATGCAGTTGTTAACACGCTCATTTTAATAGAGTGAACGCAGTGCTCTGCCTCAGGCTAAGGCAGAGTGTTTCACAGCTAATTAAAACTTCTTACAGCACACTCACTCTTGTCATTTAGTCCGAATCGGACAACAAGACCTCAAATACTAATGGAATACGGCGAGATAGTCTAATTATAGCGATGTTAGCTGAAGAATGGATTTTGTACCAGAATGCTGGGAGAGCAAAATGTAATTTCCCAGTGCGGCACTCCCTCAGTACTGACCCTCTGACAGTGCGGCACTCCCTCAGTACTGACCCTCTGACAGTGCGGCACTCCCTCAGTACTGACCCTCTGACAGTGCGGCACTCCCTCAGTACTGACCCTCTGACAGTGCGGCACTCCCTCAGTACTGACCCTCTGACAGTGCGGCACTCCCTCAGCACTGACCTGCTGACAGTGCGGCACTTCCTCAGCACTGACCCTCTGACAGTGCGGCACTCCCTCAGCACTGACCCTCTGACAGTGCGGCACTCCCTCACCACTGACCCTCTGACAGTGCGGCACTCCCTCAGCACTGACCCTCTGACAGTGCGGCACTCCCTGAGTACTGACCCTCTGACAGTACAGTACTCCCTCAGTACTGACTCTCTGACAGTGCGGCACTCCCTCAGTACTGACCCTCTGACAATGCGGCACTCCCTCAGTACTGACCCTCTGACAATGCGGCACTCCCTCAGTACTGACCCTCTGACAGTGCGGCACTCCCTCAGCACTGACCCTCTGACAGTGCAGCACTCCCTCAGCACTGACCCTCTGACAGTGCAGCACTCCCTCAGCACTGACCCTCTGACAGTGTAGCACTCCTTCAGTACTGACCCTCTGACAGTGCAGCACTCCCTCCGTACTGACCCTCTGACAGTGCGGCACTCCCTCAGCACTGACCCTCTGACAATGCAGCACTCCCCCAGTAGTGACCCTCTGACAGTGCGGCACTCCCTCAGTGCTGACCCTCTGACAGTGCGGCACTTCCTCAGTACTGACCCTCTGACAGTGCGGCACTCCCTCAGTACTGACCCTCTGACAGTGCAGCACTCCCTCAGTACTGACCCTCTGACAGTGCGGCACTCCCTCAGTACTGACCCTCTGACAGTGCGGCACTCCCTCAGTACTGACCCTCTGACTGTGCTGCACTCCCTCGGTACTGACCCTCCATTGATAACAAGCTGGATTCAGGACTTGGGAGAAAATTGCAGGTCCCCGAGCACAGATAATTGAATCATCGATAGTCACTGGTGAGGTGCCTGAAGATTGGAGAGTGGGAAATGTTGAGCCTTTGTTTAAAAAGGGCTGCAGGGAAAAGCTGGGAATTATAGGCCGGTGAGCCTCACATCTGTGGTGGGTAAGTTGTTGGAAGGTATTTTGAGAGACAGGTTCTACAGACATTTAGAGATGCAAGTACTGATTGGGGACAGTCAGCATGGCTTCGTGAGTGGAAAATCATGTCTCACAAATTTGAGTTTTTTGAAGGGGTAACCAAGAAGGATGACGAGGGCAGTGCAGTTGATCTTGTCTGCATGGACTTTAACAAGGCCTTTGACAAGGTACCGCATTAGTAGGTTGTTGCATAAGGTTATATCTCACGGGATCCAGGGTGAGGTAGCTAAATGGATACAACATTGGCTTGATGACAGAAGCCAGAGGGTGGTCGTAGAGGGTTATTTTTCAAACTGGAGATCTGTGACCAGCGGTGTGCCTCAGGGGTCAGTGCTGGGTCCACTGTTATTTGTCATTTAGATTAATGATTTGGATGAGAATATAGGAGGCATTTTTAGTAAGTTTGCAGATGACACCAAGATTGGTGGCATGGTGGACAGTGAAGAAGGTTATCGCGGATTGTAACGGGATCTTGATCATTTGGGCCAGTGGGCTGACGAATGGCAGATGGGTTTAATTTAGATAAATGCGAGGTGGCATTTTGGTCGATTGAACCAGGGCAGGACTTACTCAGTTAATGGTAGGGCATTGGGGAGAGTTACAGAACAAAGAGATCTAGGGGTACATGTTCATAGCTCCTTGAAAGTGGAGTCACAGGTGGACAGAGTGGTGAAGAAGGCATTTGGCATGCTTGGTTTCATTGGTCAGAACACTGAATACAGGAGTTGAGATGTCTTGTTGAAGTAGTACAAGACATTGGTAAGGCCACACTTGGAATATTGTGTACAGTTCTGGTCACCGTATTATAGAAAGGATATTATTAAACTAGGAAGAGTGCAGAAAAGATTTACTGGGATGCTACCGGGACTTGATGGTTTGAGTTATAAGGAGGCTGAATAGACTGGGACAATTTTCCTCTGGAGTATAGAAGGCTGAGGGGTGACCTTATAGGGTCTAAAAAATAATGAGGGGCATCGATCAGCCAGATAGTCAATATCTTTCCCCAAAGATAGGGGCGTCTACCTGGAGGGCATAGGTTTAAGGTGGGTGATGAGAGATACAAAAGGGTCCAGAGGGACAATTGTTTCACACAGAGGGCGGTGAGTGTCTGGAACAAGCTGCCAGAGGTAGTAGTGGAGACGGGTACAATTTTGTCTTTTAAAATAATATGGGCTGAGGTTAGAAATAGGAAAGGAGCGGTCACGTTGTTAGGAGTTTACTATAGGCCCCCAAATAGTAATAGAGATGTGGAGGAAGAAGTTGCTAAGCAGATTATGGATATGTGTGGGGGTCACAGGGTAGTTGTCATGGGGGACTTTAACTTTCCAAATATTGATTGGAACCTTTGTAGGTCAAATAGTTCGGATGGGGCAGTTTTTGTGCAGTGTGTGCGGGAGGGTTTCCTGACACAATATGTGGATAGGCCGACAAGAGGTGAGGCCACATTGGATTTGGTACTGGGAAATGAACCGGGCCAAGTGTTAGATTTGGTTGTGGGAGAGCACTTTGGAGATAGTGACCACAATTTGGTGTCTTTTGTTATTGCAATGGAGAGGGATAGGGCCGTACGGCAGGGCAAGGTTTACAATTGGGGGAGGGGTAATTATGATGCGATTAGGCAAGAATTAGGGGGCATAAGATGGGAACAGAAACTGACAGGGAAAGGCACTAATGAAAAGTGGAACTTTGTCAAGGAACAAATACTGGGTGTCCTTGATAGGTATGTCCCTGTCAGGCAGGGAGGAAATGGCCGAGTGAGGGAACCATGGTTCACGAAAGAGGTGGAATGTCTTGTGAAAAGGAAGAGGGAAGCTTACGTAGGGATGAGGAAACAAGGTTCAGATGGCTCGATTGAGGGTTACAAGTTAGCAAGGAACGAGCTGAAAAAGGGGCTTAGGAGAGCTAGGAGGGGACACGAGAAGTCCTTGGCGGGTCGGATCAAGGAAAACCCCAAGGCTTTTTATTCTTATGTGAGGAATAAAAGAATGACCAGGGTGAGGTTGGGGCCGGTCAGGGACAGTAGTGGGAACTTGTGTATGGAGTCAGTAGAGATATTGTCTTGGGTCACTGTCTGTGTGGAGTTTGCACATTCTCCTCGTGTCTGCGTGGGTTTCCTCCGGGTGCTCCGGTTTCCTCCCACAGTCCAAAGATGTGCGGGTTAGGTTGATTGGCCAGGTTAAAAAAAAAAATTGCCCCTTGGGATGCGTAGGTTGGAGGGATTAGTGGGTAAATGTCTGGGGGTAGGGCCTGGGTGGGATTGTGGTCGGTGCAGACTCGATGGGCCGAATGGCCTCCTTCTGCACTGTAGGGTTTCTCTCTTCTCTCTCTCTCTATAGGCGAGGTGATGAATGAATACTTTTCTTCAGTGTTCACCAAGGAGAGGGGCCATGTTTTTGAGGAAGAGAAGGTGTTACAGGCTAATAGGCTGGAGGAAATAGATGTTCGGAGGGAGGATGTCCTGGCAGTTTTGAATAAACTGAAGGTCGATAAGTCCCCTGGGCCTGATGAAATATATCCTAGGATTCTTTGGGAGGCAAGGGATGAGATTGCAGAGCCTTTGGCTTTGATCTTTGGGTCCTCGCTATCCACGGGGATGGTGCCAGAGGACTGGAGAATGGCGAATGTTGTTCCTCTGTTTAAGAAAGGGAATAGAAATGACCCTGGTAATTATAGACCGGTTAGTCTTACTTCGGTGGTTGGTAAATTGATGGAAAAGGTCCTTAGGGATGGGATTTATGACTATTTAGAAAGATGCGGATTAATCCGGGATAGTCAGCACGGATTCGTGAAGGGCAAGTCGTGCCTCACAAATTTGATAGAATTTTTTGAGGACGTAACTAAGTGTGTTGATGAAGGTAGGGCAGTTGATGTCATATACATGGACGTTTGATATGGTCCCCCATGGTCGGCTTATGATGAAAGTGAGGAGGTGTGGGATAGAAGGAAAGTTGGCCGATTGGATAGGTAACTGGCTGTCTGATCGAAGACAGAGGGTGGTGGTAGATGGAAAATTTTCGGATTGGAGGCAGATTGCTAGCGGAGTGCCACATGGATCAGTGCTTGGTCCTCTGCTCTTTGTGATTTTTATTAATGACTTAGAGGAGGGGGCTGAAGGGTGGATCAGTATATTTGCTGATGACACCAAGATTGGTGGAGTAGTGGATGAGGTGGAGGGCTGTTGTAGGCTGCAAAGAGACATAGATAGGATGCAAAGCTGGGCTGAAAAATGGCAAATGGAGTTTAACCCTGATAAATGTGAGGTGATTCATTTTGGTAGGACTAATTTAAATGTGGATTACAGGGTCAAAGGTAGGGTTCTGGGTTGGGGTCCATATCCACAGATCTCTAAAGGTTGCCACTCAAGTGGATAGAGCTGTGAAGAAGGCCTATAGTGTGTTAGCTTTTATTAACGGGGGTTGGAGTTTAAGAGCCGTGGGGTTCTGCTGCAACTGTACAGGACCTTGGTGAGACCACATTTGGAATATTGTGTGCAGTTCTGGTCACCTCACTATAAGAAGGATGTGGAAGCGCTGGAAAGAGTGCAGAGGAGATTTACCAGGATGCTGCCTGGTTTGGAGGGTAGGTCTTATGAGGAAAGGTTGAGGGAGCTAGGGCTGTTCTCTCTGGAGCGGAGGAGGCTGAGGGGAGACTTAATAGAGGTTTATAAAATGATGAAGGGGATAGATAGAGTGAACGTTCAAAGACTATTTCCTCAGGTGGATGGAGCTATTACAAGGGGGCATAACTATAGGGTTCATGGTGGGAGATATAGGAAGGATATCAGAGGTAGGTTCTTTACGCAGAGAGTGGTTGTGGTGTGGAATGGACTGCCTGCAGTGATAGTGGAGTCAGACACTTTAGGAACATTTAAGCGGTTATTGGATAGGCACATGGAGCACACCAGGATGATAGGGAGTGGGATAGCTTGATCTTGTTTTCAGATAAAGCTCGGCACAACATCGTGGGCCGAAGGACCTGTTCTGTGCTGTACTGTTCTATGTTCTAAAAAGCATTTAGATAGTTACACGGGTACGATGGGTATAGAGGGATATGGGCCAAATGCGGGCAATTGGGATTAGCTTCGGGGTTTAAAAAAATTGTTCCAGTCTATCCAGCCTCTCCTTATAACTCCAACCATCAAGTCCCGGTAGCATAGACAAGTTGGGCCGAAGGGCCTGTTTCCATGCTGGAAACCTCTGTGATTCTAGTCACCGACATGTGGTTTGAACCCACGACCTTGCAGTTCAGACTGTGATCCTCTGAACCACAGTTGAAATTTGCAAATGAGTTTTGCACAAAGACCTTAACCAGAGAAATGTTTGGGGAAATCAACAGCCAAGAAAGGAATGTATTTCCTCTTTGCTACAAGTATGTGTTTAATCTCAGAGCACAGTTACAGCTGAACAATATTTGCTTCAGTTTGAGGAGAGATGAAAAGTGTGTTCGAACCCAGAAACCTGAGTGGCGTCCTACTGCAATCGCTCATATTCTACTCATTCCATATTTCTACTGATCAAACTTGTACAATGATAATGTTTATAAGGTTACGTTTAATTCGGATTTTGTGTTCCACTGATGTTACAACACTCCTTAGTTCAACCAATTTCTATCTGTGAGTAAAAATGGAAAAGCACGTCTACCGAGAGACCATCTCTGCCTCATCATCTACAATTCCTAGCTCAACGCTGTGGTTCTACTTCCCAAAGAGTGAACGGTGCGTTCGGTGTGGGGACAAGCAGTGAGGTTAACTCTGGTAAGACACGGCCGTAACTCACGGTGACTGGTGATATGCTCTCAACAGCCTTCCTCTGTCATCGGAACAGGAGAAAGTGGTGTGCTGGGGGCAAACTGCAGGGGGTTAGAGAGAACACAAACAGAAGCAGGGAATTGAAATGGTCACCTCTTATCTTCAGCCTTGTTGTTCCGGCTGTTAGCTTTGTCAGACATTTGCCCCTGGTCAGCAGCTGGATTGGAACTCCTGCTTGCCATCCTCGGTTCAACTCAATGAAATATCTATATTACAAACTAACGCAATTAACGACTCACAACGCTCCTAAACACAGGTATATCTCTACTCACAGGGATGTGCTCTCTTCACATCTCTACCCAGCAAGTATATAGAGGAGGTAAGTATTTGTGTTACTTTTTCTCTCCTGTTTGAATTGCGATGCAGTGGCTGGTCTAAACAGCACTGCCATTATATTGAGATGTAGGTTGCACTCAACATGTATAAACCGACATCTTTAAGAATGTGTGGTCAACGCAGAGAGTGGGAGGTAGAAAGCCACACATGTCTGTGCACGGCTGCACTGCCTACAGGGGTAAAGATGTTTGTACTCACAGTTTACAATTAAAGAACATTAACAAGAGTAAAGAGTTGTTTATGGGTTATCGATGCTCTGGGGGTGTGGGAAGGAGGCGCAGGCTTCAGATGTTCAGAGTTTTTTTCCCAAGTCTTCCCAATTGCTGCCGGGCTCCAATCTCTGCTGAGCTTCCCCAGGCTTTATTTCTTCGTGTCCACACAAGCAAGAATGATAGCTGTCCTGCTGGGAATATACACCTGGAACAACACAGGAACAACAGTTAGTGTCAGACACAGCAGCACACCTAGGATGGGAGCTTAACCCACCTACTGGTGATTGGGACATAACCCTGGGTCTGTCGGTGATATAATCGATCCTTGTCTTGCTCACTAGCAAGATGTATATGAGTTATGAGGAGAGGTTGGATAGACTGGGACTTTTTTTTCCTGGAGCATAGGAAGCTTAGGGGTGATCTCATAGAGGTCTATAAAATAATGAGGGGCATAGATAAGTCAACATCGTTTCCTAAAGGTAGGGGAGTCTAAAACTAGAGGGCATAGGTTTAAGGTGAGAGGGGAGAGATACAAAAGGGTCCAGAAGGGCAATTCTTTAACTCAGAGGGTGGTGAGTGTCTGGAACGAACTGCCAGAGGCAGTAGTAGAGGTGGGTACAATTTTGTCTTTTAAAAAGCATTTAGACAGTTACATGGGTAAGATGGGTACAGAGGGATATGGGCCAAATGCGGGCAATTGGGACTAGCTTAGTGGTTAAAAAAAGGGCAGCATGGACAAGTTGGGCCGAAGGCCCTGTTTCCATGCTGTAAATCACTATGACACTCTACCTACAGGCCTTAAAATGAAATTTTATTGGCAGATTGCACATCTGTATTTTTGTGTTTAAGAAGTTGAAGGTTGGGTGGGGGCGGGGGCTGGAATCTGAAACAAAAACAGAAAATGCTGGAAAATCTCAGCAGGTCTGACAGCATCTGTGGAGAGAGAACAGAGTCAACGTCTCGCGTCTGGATGACCCTTCGTCAGAGTTCTGACTCAAAATGTTGGCTCTATTCTCTCTCCACAGATGTTGTCAGACCGAAGGAAATCTAGAACTCTCTTTCTCCAAAAGCTTGCGGATGCTGAAAGGCAATTGGAGTTTTCACCAGACTAAGATGAACAGGTTTTCAATAGGTTTAAGTCATCATGGATGATGAAGAATCGTAGGGAGATAGGGTTAGCGTGCAGATCAGCCTTGATCTAGTTCAATGGTGGAGGAGCTCAGAGGGGCTGAATGGCCTCCTCCTGTTCCGATGTTATTGCCAACATGTTCAAATCCAAAATCTGAAATATGTGGACAAAAAAAAAACAGAAACAGGTCACCTTTTAATATAACTCATCAAATACAATCAAAAGCCCACAGTCCTAAAAATAGCGATGTTTCAGTTATTAAAGGACATGTGACCCTCAAGGGCACCCAAGATCTTCAGTCACTCCACGCATCAGTTCGAGAGCTCTCTGTTTGAACATAAAATGCTGCATAAAATACTTGGCAGCTCATCAATATTTCAGAAGGTCCTGTGTCTATGTCGGGAGGTCATGCACTCTGCACAATAGATTTAAAAAATAAATAAAAGTGTGACTCCATTTGTTGAAGCAATTCATTGCTGCTCAGTAAGCATGTAGATGAATGGGAACCATGCACAAATGCTTTTATATTGGTGCCAGTGGGAGGCTACTGCCTGGCAGACAATGATTACCCTGTGTCATCCTGCCCTATCTAACTGGAGTTGGCGTTCAGTCAGGAAGGCAGCGAATGTTTTGAGTAAGTACAGGATATTTTTCTGCAACAAGGGGCTATGCTGTTAGATTTAACAATGAAGCACGTTTAGTTGACAGCCCAATCGGGTGTGAATATTTATCTGACAGCATTCACAATATGATCGAGGTCATTGCTGCGTTCGAAAGGGGGGAAGCTGTGAAACAGATATTAAGATTCCGGATAAAGGCAACTTAAACTGGATGAAACAGGAACTGCCACAGTAAACTGAGCAATTCGGTTATAAAAACAAAACACAGCAAATGCTGGGAATCTGAAACAAAAACAGAAAACGCTGGAAAATCTCTGAAAAAAAGGCTTGGCAGCATCTGTGGAGAGAGAAACAGAGTTAGTTTTAAGTCCTTATGACTCTTCATTCGGCAATGCAAACCTCCCTCCCCCACTGGGCCATCTGTCACTTGTTCTTTAGTGTAGCTTTCACTCAAATCTGACCTTTATTCTCCCTTTGACATTCTGATATCTTCCCGTTATGCCACTACTAATACCTTCTACTGCCCTTCATTCCGCCATTAACACTTCCTCTGTCTTGTGACCCACACATCATTGTTGCAATCTCTCCTAGCTCCTACCCATCATTGATCATCTACTCTGGCCCAGCTGCTCCACCCTCTCTTATATGGTATAAAATCCATCACATTTCTCCCTCTCTTTAATTCTGAAGAGTCACAGGGACTCAAAACATTCACTCTGTTTTTCTCTCTCCACAGATGCTCCCAAACTGGCTGAGTTTATCCAGCATTTTCTGTTTTTGTGTGGGCAATTCTGGAAAGGGGTAAAGGCGAATTCAATATGACACAGAACCAATTACTATCCCTAAGGAGCAAGAGCTCTACTTGCCAAAAAAGAAGCCATGGACGGTTAAAGAGCTGGTTACTGATACTCCTGCTTGTGGCCAGAATTCCGGGTCTGTTCACCCCAACCACGAATCCCAATGGTCCATTGAATCGGGCGAGAGGCCAATTCGGGATTGCCAGTGGGCGTCAAATCCCATCTCGATTCTCCCCCCCCCCCCCCCCCCCACTGCTGCTGCCCTGGAAATCAGGTTCTCGCCCCTAACTGCGAGTGACCTTGGAGCCCAATTCAATAATCACCTGCATTTCTCCCCCACCACTCCCAGTAGTTCCACAGGCTCCAATTACACCTGGTCCACAGAAGCATGGACCTGGCACTGTGGACTCCAAGGGGGAGGGGTAGAAAGTGAACTACAGCCTCCAACGGTGCCCCTGTGTCCCTCTGCAGCATCTCAGGTGCTTTCTAAACATTGCAGTTAGAAAATAGGAACTGAAGCCTCATGGCTAGTGGGTAACTGATCCAACCTGTCAATCAAAAGCAGACTATTTATAAACATTGGTCAGGAACAAGAAGATGCACTTGAGGTGCATTCAACCGTGAAGGGAAAAAAATCAAAACTCCTGGCAGCTGGATATGTGATCTGACCTGTCAATCACAGCACTTGAAAGGGACGGGACACCAGATGCTGCTTTTTGCAGGTGAAGAGGGAACCCTCCAGTGAAATTCAAGCTCTGCTGTCAATCAAAGCACTTCAAAGAGGGTACACAGCAGCTGGCCCTAATGAGAGAAAGCAAGGAGATCTCCCAGGTCCTTTCTAGAAGAGCACATTAAAGAGGTCATTTAACACCTGGAGCTTGTGAGATTAACCAGGGCCAATGGAATGGAGAGCTGAGACGCTTCTGAAGGCTTCCAGGTGTCCATGGGTCACAGATATCGAGGTGAGCAGGACACTTCAAAGGTTTAAGGACAGAGCCAATAATCAATATCTTTTCCAGAACGGTGTCTGGAATCACCATCCCGAGAGTGATCACACCTTTACCAGGGAAACAAGGACAAGTGGAGCCACGAGACCACCATCCCGGAGGAGATTCCGAGGTCAATACCTTCCCCCCAGCCCGAGCCCACCCAACCCCCAGGTCCCTTGGGGGGCCCACTCTTTGCAGCCTTGTGGCAAAGGGTTGCATGGGCACAGTACTTACCTCCATTCCCCCCCCACCCGCTGTCAGAGTCCAAGGCACCAGGTCAGGGTGTTACTATCAGGACGCAGTGCAAGATGACTCCATCGCAGATGAGGGGGGTGGGTGTGTCACCCTTATGCCTGCCTGTGTGTAGTGTGGTGTGTTTGGGGCAGGGGGAGGATGCCCCCAATGCTGGGGGGGTTGCAGATGGCTCCCCCCGTCAGCGGGGGGTTTGCCATGTTCTTAGTGGGGGGGGGGGGGGCTGTCTCTCTGTGCTGAGATCTCAGTGAAGCCCGGCTGGCAGGCACGTCTCACCTTATGCACATCTTTAAGTCCTAAAGGTGGGAGAATCTCACCTGACAGGCGCTGCTAAAGCTAACTGGGAACACTCCGGTATTCCCACTGGCAGGAACAGTCAGATTGTGATCGGGAAAAACTTCATGTTGTTGCCATGCTGATTGGTCAACACATCTGCAGACAAAGGCACAAATGTTGTCCAATGAGCCAGAGGAATCCAGCCATCAGAAGCCAATGAGTCAGGGCCTCCTTGGCTGTGTCTCAGGGACTGTTAGCCATGCAAGGCCCTTATATCGACATGGTGGAGCAGACAAACAAATTCTGTTGACTGTGATTGTGGAAATGTATGACAAATGATAAAACATCTTCCTCTCCTCCCAAAGCCATGTGACCCTGAAGATATCAAAGCTTTGAGCTGGAGCCGGTGTGGACATTGGCGAGGAAGGTGCAGTGACACAAGCAGAGGAGTTCCTGGCCAATATTTATCCCTCAATCAACATCACAAAGACAGATTATCTAAAGTTTTAAAGTTTATTTATTAGTCACAAGTTAGGCTTACATTAACACTGCAATGAAGTTACTATGAAAATCCCCTCGTCTCCACATTCCGGCACCTATTCGGGTACATTGAGGGAGGATGCACCCTAACCAGCACGTCTTTCAGACTGTGGGAGGAAACCAGAGCAGCCGGGGAGAATGTGCAAACTCCACACAGGCAGTGACCCAAGCCGGGAATCGAACCCGGGCCCCTGGCCTTGAGGGGCAGCAGTGCTAACAACTGTACCACTGTGCTGCCGGATCTGGTCACCATCATATTGCTGTTTGTGCGATTTTGCTGTGCACAAGTTGGCTGCCACGTTTCCTACATTACAACAGTACATCAGTACACTGCAAAAGTATTTAAATGGCTGCAGAGCGCTGTGGTGTTGAAAGGCGCTATGTAAATGCAAGATAGAATAGAGAATAGGGACTGAATCATTAGCCAGATGGACAACAGGCCAATTTAAAAAGTAAACCAAGCAACAAGGCCAGAGAGATTTATAGTCTGCGTGGAGCGTGTGATCGCTCTCAGCTTTCTGGTAAACGGGGAAAGTGGTTTTCATCCCAAGGCTATTTGGGCAGCAGGAGTGAATTCCAGCCAGGGTAGCGATCTATATTTATTGCTTTGAACCACACAGAGTCGCTTTAACATTTCAGTAAAAGACTGAAGATAATTGCCGCAGGAATTTTCCCAATAGGACAGCTTTGGGTGAGCGAAGAAAAGAACTTAGCAAAGCAATAATCCCTTCTAAAAGGCATTTTAATTGGGCTTACACGCGAGCAGAGGACAGTCATTCTGCAGAGAGTGTGCAGCGTTCTAAATGATAGACTGCCGCACTAATGGTCATTAGCTTTTACAGTTAAGGCTCTGGTCCAGATGTAAGCTAAAGCTAATCTTAATGTGCGCCATCAGCGTCCCCAAGTTTGATTGCAGCCACCACTGGTTATTAAATGTACCGGTAAGGAAGGATATATTGGCTTTGAAGGCTTTGAGCGGCACATATTCAGCAAAACAGAACTGAGGCTACAAGGGTTTAATGATGAGGACAGGTTGTATGATAGGCTTGTATTGCTTCATGCACAGATTGATGATCTAATTGAAGCGTTTAAGATAGTTAAAGGGGTTGATAGGATTGATAAAGAGGAACAGTTTCCTCTTGGAATGGGAAGGGGTGCGGGGAGTCAACATCCAAACCACTGAGGGGGTGATGTCAGTACACAAAAGTCAGTGGAACCTCCTCTGTTGAGGCTGGGGGGGGAGGGGATCAGCTGGAAATTTCAAAATGGGGACTGATAGATTTTTGTGAGGTAAGGTTATTAAACTATACAGACCAAGGTGGGAAGATGGAGGTCAGCCATTCCCCACAAGTGAATTGCCTAAAATCTGTGTTCTCTCGTTACCGACCCTCCTGTCAGTGGAATCAGTTTTGCCTTATCTACTCCATATTAACCCCTTATGACTTTAATTATCTCTATTAAATCACACTTTAACTGTTTTTGCTGTCAGGAGAGCAACCCCAGGTTTCCTTTATAACAAAGTCCCCCATTCCTGGTCCCATTCTAGTAAATCTCTAAGGCCTACGCATCTTTCTGAAAAATGCAGTATCCAGATCTGAACACAATATACCAGATGGGGCCTAACCAGTGATTAAAAAAGGCTTTGCATAACTACCCTGCTTCCATTCTCTATCCTTCTATTTATAAAGCCCAGCATCCAATATTGTATTTTTTTAAAAAAACAGATTCATCAACTTATCCTGCCATCTTCAAAGATTTACCGAGGTGCCTTTGTTCCTGCATCCTTTTAAATTTGTAGCCCAGATTCTTTGGAAAGCTAACAGAGACTGCAACCAGACACAATGATTAATAAATAAACCCAGCACCTGTCTCGTTGGAATGGATAGTAGAATCCATGATTAAAAATAAATTGTTCAGTTGGGAGTATGTACGGACAAGTGTGCTGAACGATAGAAGCCCATTCCTTCCCCCAAGGGACCATGTACAATTTTCTCTGCTACTGTGTCTGTGTAACTCATTGACATTTTCTGAAGGAGATGATATAATGAAGGTAAAACTACCAGAATTCTAACTATGACAATGTCGTCAAATCCTGAATAACACACAGCATAGATCTTCCGACAGATTCAGACGAATGAACACACTATCTTCACACTTAATCAATCTTCTCCCAACAACTGAAATCTTAAAGACAGCAATCGACAGTTTTCTTGGGTAAGGGGTGTCAAGGGATACAGAAAAATGGCAGGTAAGTGGAGCTGGGAGACAGGTCAGGCATTTTCTGATTGAATGGCAGAACAGCTTTGAGGGGCTGAATGGCCTCCTCCTGTTCCTACGTTCAGACCCACGTGGGCACGAGGAGGACTCAGTCTTAGACCAAGGCCCTTGTTCAATTTCTCAGCTCACTCGAACTGCTCCTCAGACAGGGACCCATCGCTCTCCTTCCAAGCCCCACCCCCACTCCCAATTCATCCTTACCTGCAAGGAATTTTCACAACTGTGCAATGCTCCATAATTCACCAGCTGGGAAGGGAATAAAAAGGAAGAAATAAAGCAAGAGGGGAGGGGTGAAGGAAGCACACGCCGGAAACTCAGGTGTCAGGAAAACAATTATTGATTAAAATAAAAGTTAGCAGCAAGGCAGAGCAGGAAATAAGTCTACATAATAATGAGAACTGAACATAAGCAAGGAAGACAGATGTTACGAAATGTAGTGAATCTGGGAAAGGACACAGAGTGGTGAATTTTAAATTATAATAAATAAACTGGGAGAATTTGAAAATTAACTTTAAAAATATTGATTCTAGAATTAAATGCATTATTTCCCTGGTTGCCTGAATCCTTAAACGCAGTCTCCTGTCAAATTGACACAAGTCCATGTGCCACTAGATGGCAGAGGAACATTGTGTGTGAGATGAGTAAAGCTGTCCTTCCACAGTCTGAGAGTCTGTGTAATCTCATCTTTCACAAACTCCTCCGCTAACTCTGCTTGGGGATATTCCTGGAGCATTTATCATATGACCTCGCACCTCAAACTGTCCATCCATCTCCCACACTCCTTTCACTGGCCCATCCTCGCTTCTCAGTCAATTGAGAATCAAACACACTGTCGATTCACCTCCACTGCCAGTCAAAGCAGCCCCCCCTCCCCCTCCCAATCCGTCTCTGTATTGGTTACAGAAAGAAGCTGTAAATGGTTAAAGGGAATTACAATGCTGTTTGATCCCCTGGTGATTTTTCTCACCGGCCTTGCTCACGGCAGTTTTTCCTTGGAGATGAGTCACTGATTCTTGGAGAGTCCACCTAACCCGTTTGATCTCTGAGGAAAGGTTGCTGTCCTTCTCCCCTCCAAAACCGGATCAAAATCAACTCGAGAATGTCCCACAGGTGAACTCAGCTGTTGTAACAAGGAATTCCAGATCATTCTTACAGCTGCTCTGACACGGACATGTTGGACACCTCCAGAACATTCTTGCGTGTCTATTTCTGGTTCCTCCATTCCATCCCATCCCCCGAACCTTCCGACCAGACCTTGCTGACTCTGCAGAAATGTCATGGCGTGTCCAGAAATGGACAACGAATCTCGAGGACACTGGACAGAAGGTCATTAATAATAGAACAGCATGTGACTGGTTTTTATTTTAACACTTTGAACTTCTTAGTTACAATAGTGGTGGAGATGGAGGGAAAAGCATGTCATAGAATCATAGAAACCCTACAGTACAGAGAGAGGCCATTCGGCCCATCAAGTCTGCACCGACTACAATCCCACCCAGGCCCTACCCCCATACCCCTACATATTTTACCCACTAATCCCTCTAACCTACGCATCTCAGGACACTAAGGGGCAATTTTATCATGGCCAATCAACCTAACCTGCCCATCTTTGGACTGTGGGAGGAAACCGGAACACCCGGAGGAAACCCACACAGACACGAGGAGAATGTGCAAACTCCACACAGACAGTGACCCAAGCCGGGAATCGAACCCAGGTCCCTAGACCTGTTTGACACAGTCACCAATTATCCAATTGAATAAAGAAGTCTTATACTTTCCTATTGGTTGTCAGAAGGGAGTGAGGGACCTGGGTGGGACTGTGGTCGGTGCAGACTCGATGGGCTGAATGGCCTCCTTCTGTATCAGAAGACCAATGTCTCAGGGTAGTTAGAAGCAGAAGGTCATGTGAACAAAGCTCCCGGAATATATCCAACCAGAGTTGGCAACTGTAGATCTGAAGCAGACTCTGCACGGGGCACTTGCTGTTCAGCAACAAGCTGGCTCTACACGTTACTCCATTGCTCTATGACAAGAGGCAGCGGTCAGGGCACTGGGACCTCACGAGGAAGATGGCAGGTGGCTGTGCTGACTTATTCTCTCCTCTGGCTGGTACCATGACTCTGACCTTCCTCTTCCTTCGCCTGTGCCCCCACTCCCCACTATCCCACGCTGCTGATATTCCAAATATATTACTCCTGTCCATTTCAGTTGCCTTGAAGGCTCCGTCACCCAGCTGCAGCTTAACCCTTTCCACCTGTCCAATGAGACTTCTTCATAAAAAAAGAGTAAGCGATAAGGGCATAGCATGTCCTTGAGGGAAAGAGACAACGAGGTTCAGAGAGAAAACTCTCCAATAGCTGGTGGGAAATGGGGAGAAGGTGGATAGATGGGACTGAGGAATACAGGGAGAAGATGGGATTGAGGGATACAGGGAGGTGTGTAGGTGGGTTTGAGGGATTTGAGGAGAATGTGGGTAGATGGGATTGAGGGATACAGGGAGAAGGTGGGATTGAGGGATACAGGGAGAAGGTGGGTACACAGGTTTGAGGATATAGAATCCTACAGTGTAGAAGGAGGCCATTCTGAATCTGAACCAACCACAATCCCACCCAAGCCCTATCCCCATAACCCCAAGCATTACCCTAGCTAGACCCCCTGATACTAAGGGGGAATTTATCATGGCCAATCCACCTAACTCACACATCTTTGGACTGTGGGAGGAAACCGGAGCACCCGGAGGAATCCCACGTAGACACGGGGAGAATGACAGACAGTAATAGGGCAATTGTTATGGGGGATTTTAACTTGACTAATATTGACTGGAATTGTTATAGCTCTAGCTCGTTAGAGGGGTCAGTTTTTGTTCAAAGCGTGCAGGAAGGTTTTTTGACTCAGTATGTAGACAGGCCAACTAGAGGTGAGGCTATATTGGATCTGGTGCTGGGAAATGAGCCAGACCAGGTGCTAGACTTGGAAGTTGGTGTGCATTTTGGTGATAGTGACCACAATTCGGTTACGTTCACCTTAGTGATGGAAAGGGATAGGCATGAACCTCGGGCCAGTGGTTTTAGCTGGGGGAAGGGTAATTATGAGGCTATTAGGAGAGAATTAGGAAACATAGGTTGGACTAGGAGATTACAGGGACTGGGAACGTCCGACATGTGGAGTTTTTTCAAGGAGCAGCTACTGCGAGTCTGTGATAGGTATGTCCCTGTCAGGCAAGGAGGAATTGGTAGGGCTAGGGAACCGTGGTGCACCAAAAAAGTTTCTTTGTTGGTTAAAAAGAAAAAGGAGGCTTATGTTCGGATGAGACGTGAGCACTCGGGTAGTGCACTAGAAAGCTTTAGATTGGCTAAGAGGGAGTTGAAGAGCGAGCTTAGAAGGGCTAAAAGGGGACATGAGAAGACTTTGGCGGATAGGGTTAAAGAGAATCCTAAGGCGTTCTATAGGTATGTCAAGAACAGAAGGTTGGTTAGGGCAAGTTTAGGGCCAGTTATAGATGGCAGAGGGAAGTTATGTGTGGAACCGGAGGAGATTGGTGAAGCATTGAACCAATATTTCTCTTCGGTGTTCACGCAAGGGGACATGAATATAGCTGAGGAGGACACTGGGTTGCAAGGGAGTAGAATAGACAGTATTACAGTTGATAAGGAGGATGTGCAGGATATTCTGGAGGGTCTGAAAATAGATAAATCCCCTGGTCCGGATGGGATTTATCCAAGGATTCTCTGGGAGGCAAGAGAAGTGATTGCAGAGCCTCTGGCTCTGATCTTCAGGTCGTCGTTGGCCTCTGGTATAGTACCAGAAGATTGGAGGTTAGCGAATGTTGTCCCATTGTTTAAGAAGGGGAACAGAGACTTCCCCGGGAATTATAGACCGGTGAGTCTCACTTCTGTTGTCGGCAAGATGTTGGAAAAAATTATAAGGGATAGGATTTATAGTTATTTGGAGAGTAATGAATTGATAGGTGATAGTCAGCATGGTTTTGTGGCAGGTAGGTCGTGCCTTACTAACCTTATTGAGTTTTTTGAGAAAGTGACCAAGGAGGTGGATGGGGGCAAGGCAGTGGACGTGGTATATATGGATTTTAGTAAGGCGTTTGATAAGGTTCACCATGGTAGGCTTCTGCAGAAAATGCAGATGTATGGGATTGGGGGTGATCTAGGAAATTGGATCAGGAATTGGCTAGCGGATAGGAAACAGAGGGTGGTGGTTGATAGTAAATATTCATCATGGAGTGCGGTTACAAGTGGTGTACCTCAGGGATCTGTTTTGGGGCCACTGCTGTTTGTAATATTTATTAATGATCTGGATGAGGGTATAGTTGGGTGGATTAGCAAATTTGCTGATGACACCAAAGTCGGTGGTGTGGTAGACAGTGAGGAAGGGTGTCGTAGTTTGCAGGAAGACTTAGACAGGTTGCAAAGTTGGGCCGAGAGGTGGCGGATGGAGTTTAATGCGGAGAAGTGTGAGGTAATTCACTTTGGTAGGAATAACAGATGTGTTGAGTATAGGGCTAACGGGAGGACTTTGAATAGTGTGGAGGAGCAGAGGGATCTAGGTGTATGTGTGCATAGATCCCTGAAAGTTGGGAATCAAGTAGATAAGGTTGTTAAGAAGGCATATGGTGTCTTGGCGTTTATTGGTAGGGGGATTGAATTTAGGAGTCGTAGCGTTATGTTGCAACTGTACACAACTCTGGTGCGGCCGCACTTGGAGTACTGTGTGCAGTTCTGGTCCCCACATTACAGGAAGGATGTGGAGGCTTTGGAGAGGGTGCAGAGGAGGTTTACCAGGATGTTGCCTGGTATGGAGGGGAGATCCTATGAGGAGAGGCTGAGGGATTTGGGATTGTTTTCGCTGGAAAGGCGGCGGCTAAGAGGGGATCTTATTGAAACATATAAGATGATTAGAGGTTTAGATAGGGTGGATAGTGATAGCCTTTTTCCTCTGATGGAGAAATCCAGCACGAGGGGGCATGGCTTTAAATTGAGGGGGGGTAGTTATAGAACCGATGTCAGGGGTAGGTTCTTTACCCAGAGGGTGGTGAGGGATTGGAATGCCCTGCCAGCATCAGTAGTAAATGCGCCTAGTTTGGGGGCGTTTAAGAGATCCGTAGATAGGTTCATGGACGAAAAGAAATTGGTTTAGGTTGGAGGGTCACAGTTTTTTTTTTAACTGGTCGGTGCAACATCGTGGGCCGAAGGGCCTGTTCTGCGCTGTAATGTTCTATGTTCTATGTTCTAGTGACCCAAGTCAGGAATCAAACCCAGGTCCCTGGCACTGTGAGGCAGCAGCGCTAACCATTGTGCCACCGTGCCGCCCTTATGAGGAGAAGGTGGGGTAGGTGGGATTGAGGGATATGGGAGAAGGTGGGATTAATCAAAGACAGTTTTAAATGGCTCTTTTCCTGTTAAATATTCTGGTGTTCAAACATCTGTTCAGCTTCTTACAGTTTCCTGGTCTCAACCACTCAGCACTTTCCAATACATCACTCCAAAGACCCAGCCAATCGTCTCACAGCACAACTGACTCTTACCTCAAAGAGATAGGCTCTCCTCTGGGAAAAGTCATCACTTGGGAACTGAGGAAGGAAAAGAGAAAGGGGGAAAAATAAAGGAATAGGAAGAGGCACAAACAGCAGGAAACAAGCAGAGAATGATGTGGAATCAGTTAATGAATGAAGAACAGTGAGAGCAGGCAACAAATCAGTGTTGTCACTGGGACCTATCGACAAGAGCTAAGAAATCTCACTTGAACCGCTTACTTCATTCCTAACATTTCTTTCCTGATCCTCAGTATAGGATATAGCAGCGCAGTGGCACATAATATATATAGGATTACACAATGACCTGTACTGGATTATACAGTTACAGACCCATCCCCACCAGCACTGTACCCCAGTGTTATACAGTGACAGACCCATCCACACCAGTAACGTACCCCAGTGTTATACAGTTACAGACCCATCCACACCAGTACTGTACCCCAGTGTTATACAGTGACAGACCCGTCCCCACCAGTAACGTACCCCAGTGTTATACAGTTACAGACCCATCCACACCAGTACTGTACCCCAGTGTTATACAGTGGCAGACCCATCCCCACCAGTACTGTACCCCAGTGTTATACAGTGGCAGACCCATCCCCACCAGTACTGTACCCCAGTGTTATACAGTGGCAGACCCATCCCCACCAGCACTGTACCCCAGTGTTATACAGTGGCAGACCCATCCCCACCAGTAACGTACCCCAGTGTTATACAGTGGCAGACCCATCCCCACCAGTACTGTACCCCAGTGTTATACAGTGGCAGACCCGTCCCCACCAGTAACGTACCCCAGTGTTATACAGTTACAGACCCATCCCCACCAGCACTGTACCCCAGTGTTATACAGTGGCAGACCCATCCCCACCAGTACTGTACCCCAGTGTTATACAGTGACAGACCCATCCCCACCAGTAACGTACCCCAGTGTTATACAGTGACAGACCCATCCACACCAGTACTGTACCCCAGTGTTATACAGTGACAGACCCATCCCCACCAGTAACGTACCCCAGTGTTATACAGTGACAGACCCATCCACACCAGTACTGTACCCCAGTGTTATACAGTGACAGACCCGTCCACACCAGTACTGTACCCCAGTGTTATACAGTGGCAGACCCATCCACACCAGTACTGTACCTCAGTGTTATGCAGTGATAGACCGGTCCCTACCAGTCCTGTACCCCAGTGTTATACAGTGACAGACCCTCCCCACCAATACTGTACCCCAGTGTTATACAGTGACAGTCTTGTCCCCACCAGCACTGTACCCCAGTGTTATACAATCATAGACTCGTCCCCACCAGCACTGTATCCCAGTGTTATACAGTGACAGACCCGTCCCCACCAGTACCGTACCCCAGTGTTATACAGTGACAGACCTCTCCCCACCAGTACTGTACCCCAGTGTTATACAGCGACAATCCCGTCCCCACCAGTACTGTACCCCAGTGTTATACAGTGACAGACCCGTCCCCATTAGTACTGAACACCAGTTATACAGTGACAGACCCGTCCTCACCAGCACTGTATCCCAGTGTTATACAGTGACAGACCCGTCCCCACCAGTCCTGTACCCCAGTGTTATACAGTGACAGACCTCTCCCCACCAGTACTGTACCCCAGTGTTATACAGCGACAGACCCGTCCCCACCAGTACTGTACCCCAGTGTTATACAGTGACAGACCTCTCCCCACCAGTATTGTACCCCAGTGTTATACAGTGACAGACCCATGCCCACCAGCACTGTACCCCAGTGTTATACAGTGACAGACCCGTCCCCACCAGTACTGTACCCCAGTGTTATACAGTGACAGACCCGTCCCCACCAGTACTGTACCCCAGTGTTATACAGTGACAGACCCGTCCCCACCAGTACTGTACCCCAGTGCTATACAGTGACAGACCCATGCCCACCAGCACTGTACCCCAGTGTTATACAGTGACAGACCCGTTTCCACCAGTCCTGTACCCCAGTGTTATAGAGAAACAGACTGCTCCGTGTTATGGACCTCTCCAGACACAATCTAAGCTGGGGTGGATGCTGAAAATCCCAGGTACTCAATGCATCCCTTCCTGGAATCCTAGTGACAACACTTAGCCCAAATCAGGAGGTTAGGGAAATAGGAATAAAAACATGTGGGATAAAAAGGATTTGGGAAAGTGTGTTTAAATATTAAATAATGCTTACTGGAATTGTTAATGGTGAGACAGGGAATAAGGGATTAAATGGAATGAATGGTCAGGTGAGGCAGTTATGGAGGGAATTAAATTATACCAGCGGGAAAGCAAGGGGAAGATCAGCGGGGGTGTTTTCGCATCCTGCCTGTCACAGGAATCGGAGCGGGCTGGAGGCGGGTTGGGGGGGGGAGGGTCGTCCATGCAATGGTCCATTGACCTTGGGTGTGATTTTCCGGTTTTGGTGTGAGGGCGGCTGGAAAATCCAACCCCAAGTGTCTGTATGTATGTGAGGGGTATGGGTGAGGGGTGTTTATAAGGGGAATGTATGTGTGTGTGTACATCTGTGTGTGTGTGTGAGCGTACGTGTGTACCTGTGTATGTGTACGTGTATACGTGTGCGTGTATATCTGTGCGTGTGTACATCTGTGTGTGTGACTGTGCATGTGTGCATGCAAGCATGTGCGCAAGCGTGTGTGTTTGTGTGCGCACGCGTGTATGTGTGCGCGAGCGTGAGAGTGTGTGTGAGCGTGTGTATATGTGTGCGTGTGAGCATGTGTGTATGTGAATGTATGAGCGTGAGTGTGTATGTGTGTGTGTGTGAGCATGTGTGTATGTGAACGTGTGAGCGTGAGTGTGTATGTGTGTGTGTGTGTGAGTGTGTGAGTGTGTGTGAGTGTGTGTGAGTGTATATGTGTGTGAGCGTGTCTGTGAGCATATGTGTGTGTGTGTGTGTGTATTTGTGTATGTGTGTGAGTGTGTGTGTATGTGTGTGTGTATGTGTGTGAGTGTGTGTGTATGTGTGTGTGTGTGTATGTGTGTGTGTGTGTGAGCGTGTGCGCGTGTGTGATGCATCATGAATACACATTGTATCTCATCTCTGACTAAACGTTCACCAGTAATTTGATGATGATATTGAATTGACTTTATCCTCGGTGTAGGTGCCAGCTGCTAATCCTTCCTCTCGATATAACAATACAATTCTGATGATCAATCCAGACACAATTATTGCCCTTTGGATCTGACAGAGTATTGATTACTGAATTTGCAGAGATTGTGAACAGTAGCTGAGCACTGTGAAGAACAATACAGATTATTCTCTAAAGATGCTTCCACACTCAAGACAGTAGACGTTGTGTCTGTCACTCTTGGCCATCCACAGTCCAGGAGTAAAAGCCTGCTTCCTGCAATAGGCCAGGGGAATGACAGTGATCATGCTGCCGGCATGGTGGGAAACTAACCGGACCAGGTTGCACAATGGCGCACCACCTCATTATATTCTCTGGTAAAACAGAGTTGCATTCAAAAGGAGGCCACAGCTGACCTTGCCGTGGTAAGGGAAACTTTCCACATAAAATAACGGAAATCGCTCATCAAGTATTCTTGATAATTATCTTTACAACAAGCCGAGTTAACAATGGTCTCCACAACGGGGACTTGTAAAAATAGCACCTTTAGCATAATGAAACATTCTGTGGAGCTTCAAAGGAGCGTAATACAAAATATAATTCCAAAACGTTAGGTCAGATATTGGTCAGAAATATTGGACGGAATTTTCCTGTCCCACCCTCCCCGGGAATCGTAGGGGGCGGACCAGGCAAAGGTCCGTTGACCTCGTGTGGGAATTTCCAGCTTTGGGGTGAGTGCGGCCAGAAAATCCCGCCCATTGATTGTAAAGAGTATTTTAAAAGAAGCAAGCGAGGTGGAGAGGGAGGGAATTCCAGAGCTTCAGGTCTAGGCACAGCCATGGAGGGAAGTTCAAGAGGCCAGAATTAGAGCACAGATCCCTCACAGGGTTGTGGGACTGGGGGAAGTTAGAGAGAGAGGAAGGGGGAAGGCCACAAGGGATGTGAAAACAAGGGTGAGAACTTTAAGGCACAGATTCAGATGATTCTGGCTGCCCAATGTTCCTCCACCTCTGAAGAACTGACAACCCAACCTGTAGGGGTTTGGTGTCTGGAGGTCGGTGGTTGCTCCAACCCTCTTAGGACACAGTGCATGGAGGGAGAACGGAGAGGGTTGATAATGAACATGGACTTCCAAAAGGTATATAATAAAGTGCCGCATAACAGGCACATCAGCAAAGTTAAATTCCATTGAATAAAAGTGACAGCCCCAAAAGAATAAAGAAATAGCTGAGTCGATCAAAAACCCACATCCCATTAAAAAATTGACAGATGGAGAAGGATGAATAGAAACTTATAAAATTTTAACAGGGTCAGATAGGGTAGATTCAGAAAGAATGTTCCCAATGGCGGGGGAGTCCAGAACTAAGAGACATAGTTTGAGGATAAAGGGTAACCTTTTAGAACTGAGGTGAGGAGAAATTTCTTCACAGAGTGGTGAATGTGTGGAATTTACGACCACAAAAAGTAATTGAGACCAAAACGTTGCCTGATTTCAAGAAGAAATTAGATATAGCTCTTGGGGCTAAATGGATCAAGGGAAACGGAGGAGGGGAGGGCAGGGGGGGTGCGGAATCAGGTTATTGAATTCGATGATCAGCCATGATCAAAATGAATGGCAGAGCAGGTTCAAAGGGCTGAATGGCCTCCTCCTGCTTCTAGTTTCTACGTTTCTATCAACCAGCATGGTGGTGTCCCAAGTAAAATGTGAGAAGCTGAAAGAGGAACCTGGGGGCTGAGAAAACACTGAAGACGGCACACTAGGTGTCCTAGATTTACTAGGTTGCCACCGGGACTTGATGGTTTGAGTTATAAGGAGAGGCTGGATAGACTGGGACTTTTTTCTCTGGAGCGTAGGAGGCTGAGGGGTGATCTTATAGAGGTCTATAAAATAATGAGGGGCATAGATCAGCTAGATAGTCAATATCTTTTCCCAAAGGTAGGGGAGTCTAAAACTAGAGGGCAGAGGTTTAAGGTGAGAGGGGAGAGATACAAAAGGGTCCAGAGGGGCAATTTTCTCACACAGAGGGTGGTGAGTGTCTGGAACAAGCTGCCAGAGGTAGTAGTAGAGGCAGGTACAATTTTGTCTTTTAAAAAGCATTTAGATAGTTACATGGGTACGATGGGTATAGAGGGATATGGGCCAAACGTGGGCAATTGGGATCAGCTTAGTTATTTAAAAAGGGCTGCATGGACAAGTTGGGCCGAAGGGCCGGTTTCCATGCTGTAAACCTCTATGACTCTATCACACGGAATCTGGGATATTTATTGAGGTACGGAGTACAAAAGCAACAAAATTATTTTGAATCTTTGTGAAACACATGTTTAGCCTCAACTGGAGCATTGTGTCAAATTCTGGGCACCGCACTTTAGGAGGGAGGTGAAGTTGCTGGGAAGGGTGCAGAAATATTCAGAGAATGGTTCCTGGAATAGTTTCAATTATGCAGATAGACTGGAGAAGCTGGGGCTGTTCTTCTTAGAGAAGTTAAAAAGGAGATTTGATAAAGGTATTCAGAATCAGAGTGGATGCGATAGGAGTCATTGGGAAGAGCAACAAATGCTGGCTTTGCCAGGAAC
Source organism: Mustelus asterias (assembly GCF_964213995.1). NCBI lineage: Eukaryota > Metazoa > Chordata > Chondrichthyes > Carcharhiniformes > Triakidae > Mustelus > Mustelus asterias. The sequence continues at coordinate 87,429,447 of NC_135817.1, forward strand.
ACACCATCCCAGGAAGAAATAAAAGAAAGCGAAACAGTGGAAGGGTTGAGTACGAACAAGACACTAACTCAAGGTGATTGACAAAAGAACCAAAGCTGAGGTGAAACATTTAACAAAGAGGGCAGGGTTTTCCGGCCCCCCGCTCACCCCAAAACCAGAATATCCTGCCTGAGGTCAGTGGACCTTTACATCATCCCCCCCCCGCCCGCTATGATTCCTGTGGCGGACAGGACGGGAAAATTCCCCCCAGAGTGTGGTTCGGATCTGGAATGCCTGAGATTCTGATGGAGGCAGATTCAATCCGAGATTTCAAAAGGGACTTGGATAATAATCTGAAGAGAAAAGGTTTGGCGGGCTATGGAGAAGGGTCAGGAGAGTGGGACTAGTTTGGCTGCTCTTGCCTCCTTCTGTGCTGTAGCCATTCCATCACTCTATGGAAACAATCTGACAGCAACAAACTGGAAAGGGCGGTGATTTCTAAAAATTCATTTGAGGGACATGGGTGTCACTGGCTGGGCCAGCACTTATTGCACATCCCTAGTTGCCCATAGAGGGCAGTTGACAGTCAACCACATTGCCGTGGCTCTGGAGTCACGTGTAGGCCAGACCGGGTAAGGACGGCAGATTTCCTTCCCTAAAGGACATTAATGAACCAGATGGGTTTTTCTGACAATTGACAACGGTTTCATGGTCATCAGTAGATTCTTAATTCCAGATTTCTCTTCTGCAGAAACTGGGCTGACAACAAGGAACCACAGCAACTGGAATAAGTCGATGTTCGATGCTGGCATTATACATCATACCTGCAGTGTGGGAACCATTAATCCCTAGATGTCTAACTTGAAATACAAAAAATACAGCAAAGAAACAGATAAACACACAGAACTGATGAAGAGCCTGGAACCAAAATCTCTCCACAGACATTGCCCAGCCTGCTGTCTTGAACATGACATTAACTTAAAGACATCAAGAGTTCAGTATATACAAACAAAACCGATTTCAGTCTGCAATGCTACTTTTCAAGTTGATTCCTTTTACAAAACTGGCTTCAGATTTACCCTCTGCTTTCTAAATGCACAACTTTCCTTTTATAATGTTGGCAAGAGACAAAATAGAAAAAAATTAAAATAAAGAAGGAGAGAAAATTTCAGTCGGCAGCTGGTGCTCTCTCCTCAAGTGGGAGCTTGATGCAGGTGATGGGATTCTCGCCTGCAGGTCCAAATGCTGTTCCAAGCCAACATGAGGAGCCTGGGCTCACAGTTGTTCCAGAACAACAACCAAATGTGGTTATATAGCAGCCTTAATGTAGTAACAAATCATAAGACACTTCACAGGAATATTAGCAAACAAAAATCTGATCGAGCTATATACAACCAAGGAGGTAGGTTTTGGAGCAAGTTAAAGCAGGGCCTGTATAGAGGCACGAGGTGTAGGAAAATAATTCCAGAGCTTTGGAACTTGGCAGCTGAATGTACAGCTGCCAATGGAGTGGTGGAATTCAAGGACATTTAAGGGACCAGAATTGAAGGAGAACAGAGATCTTGAAAGGCTGTTAAGAGTTGGAAAGGTTTACAGAGGTAGAAGGCCAAATAAATGCAAATCTTTCTCAATCCCGGGATCCGTGCAGAGATTGGGGGAGGGAGGAAATCCTGCCTTGTATAGTTGGCACATCTGCAGCTAGTTAATAAGTGTAGAACAATACCTGCAAATTATGCAGACTATGGGACCACAGTTGAGCACTGTTATGTGCCAGTTGTCTCACCGCATACAAAAGTGTTGGGCAGTTTGACAATGAGGTTTATAAAGGATCTGCCAAAATTGTTAGCAATTTCAGCTTCATCCATATCACAGAAACCCAGGTTTGCCCATTGAGAATACAGACACAAACCTGCAGGGAAGAAAGAGTCAATGAAACAACACAACAGAAAGGGTCTTTGGACTGGAAAGCAGAGGCACGGTGAGAATGCAACATCCACACAGTGCATTCCAAACCCAACATGGGTAATTTTAAACACACATTCAGGGTCAGGCTGACTCAGGAAACTCCTGCATCCAATCCCCATCTCTGGCAGGGATCAGTCTGGGAGCAGGGTTCAAAACCATAACTGGCTCTGGCAAGAGAGCTACCAGCTGGGCCAAGCCGATATCCGTCCTCCTTCCTGTTGTCTTTGGCTGATTTCTGTTTGGGCACTGAATATCTTTTATTTCAAGAACATGCTTTATTCATGTACAATCTGAAAAAAAAAACATTACAGAAGCATTTCCAATCACTACAACATTGAAAAACGATCATATCTGTTTGGCCACTGGATATGTACAAGACCAAGTGGCAGTTGCTGCAAAACACTTCTTAGTGTGGTGCTGGGGTGGCTCAAGAAAGAATGTCTTTCATTAACAATGAAAAGAAGCGAGGATTTATATTCACACACTGCCTGGACGGGCCCAGCATTGAACAGCTGGCCAATCACAGTGGGGATACAATTGTTGTTTTAAGGCAAATACAGCAGTCAGTTTACACACTGCAGTGAATGAGATAAACAACCTCAAATTGGACTAGCATCGGAGCAGGCTATTCAGCCCATCGTGTCTGTACTGGCCCACTCATCACAATAAGACTCATTGTCTTCATGACATCATGTGGAGATGCTAGCTTTGGACTTGGGAGGGGGGGGGGCACAGTAAGAAGTCTCACAACACCAGGTTAAAGTCCAACTGGTCTATTTGGTATCACAAGCTTTCGGAGCGCTGCCCCTTCATCAGGTGAGTGACGTCCACTCACCTGATGAAGGGGCAGCGATCCGAAAGCTCGTAATACCTAATAGACCAGTTGAACTTTAACCTGGTGTTGTGAGACTTCTTACTGTTCATGACAGGAGAGAAGGTTTGAATAAAATCATATTGTTACAGCACTGAATGAGACTATTCGACCCACTGTGCCTGTGCTGACTCTTTGGTAAAACTGTCCACTTGGTCCATTCTCCTGTTCTTTCCTCACAGACCTGTAGATTATATACATGGATACGTCGGTATACAAAAGTCTTGATGTTAGAACAGGATAAAGGGAGTTGTGATATTTTGTCGCTCCCTTTATTTCAATTGCTTTCTTCTGTTAGTGTTATAATGTATGGATCTCACCTCAAACTATTAATGCTGAAACATACAAAGGTTGCTATACAATTACAGGGAATCTGTAGCCGTATGTAGCCAGTAGCTGATCCATAGTTTTAATTACCATTTGTCCTCTAAAAGCTTAGAGCTTAAAGTTCAAGGTACTCTCATCAACACCCATAAACCGTAGCTGAAAACTGGGATTGGAGCAATAAAAGTTGCAGGCCTATATTTAATCGTATCCTGAAAAGGTTTATGAGGTGAGGGCTTCAGTCAGGCTTCTCATTACATTTCCTTATTAAGCAAATCCTTTATTTTCCCTGATGTAAAGCGAAACAGAAATCTATTAAAACACTTGTTAAAACAGGGGCCATGTGACAAATCTCATCAACAGATGAACAAGGCTGCAAATTACTGTGCAACCACCCTAACCATCCATATTGTTTCCACGTCTTTAAAGAAAAAGAACCTGCATTTATATTCCCCCCAATCTCCCAAACAACCACAGTTTCCCCAGACAAACCTTGTGGCTAAAATCCCTCATTCTTGGAACTATTTAGGGTGGCACGGTGGCACAGTGGTTAGCACTGCTGCCTCCCAGCGCCAGGGACTCAGGTTCAATTTCGGCCTCAGATGACTGTGTGTGTGGAGTCTGCACGTTCTCCCCGTGTCTGCGTGGGTTTCCTCCAGGTGCTCCGGTTTCCTCCCACAGTCCAAAGATGTGCTGGTTAGGTTGATTGGCCGTGCTCAATTGCCCCTTAGTGTCAGAGGGATTAGCAGGGTAAATATGTGGAGTTAAGGGGATAGGGCCTGGGTGGGATTGTGGTCGGTGCAGACTCGATGGGCCAAATGGCCTCCTTCTGCACTGCTGGGATTCTATGATACTATGAAATCTCCTCTGCACCCTCAAGGACAAGTCACGTCCTTCCTGAAATGTGGTGACCAGAACTGGAGACAAATAAAATTCACCATGGCTTCCTCGTTTTTATGTTCAATGTATTCATGAAGCCCAAGTTCCAGCTGCATTTCTAACTACTCTCTCGATATTATTTATTGTTCAATATTTATTCTTTCAGGGATGCGAGCATTGCCGACAAGACTGTTTCTTTTTATTGTCCATCCCTAATTGTCCTTGACAAGGTGATAATGAGCCGCCTTGCAGTTCATATGGCGTAGATACACCCACAGTGCTGTTAGGGAGGCAGTTCCAGGAATTTGACACAGCGACCGTGAAGGAATGCTCTGAGTTCCAAACCAGGGTGGTGTGTGGCTCAAAGAGGAACCTGCAGGTGGTGGTGTTCCCATGTATTTGCTGCCCTTGTCCTTCTAAGTGAATGAGGTCACAGGTTTGGGAGTTGTTTTCAAAGGAACCATGTTGAGTCGGTGCAATGCATCTTGTAGATGGTACACTCTGCTGCCACTGTGTGTCAGTGGTGGAGGGACTGAATGTTGAAAGTTCTGGATGGGATACTAATCAAGTTGGCTACTATCCCCTGGATGGTGTCACGCTCCTCGAGTGTTGTTGGAGCTGCACCCATCAGGCAAGTGGAGGGACTTGTGCCTTGTAGATGTTGGATAGCTTTGGGGAGTCAGGAGGCAAATTACTCTTCACAGAATCCGAAGCCTCTGACCTGCCCTGATAGCTACAGTATTCATATGGCTAGTCCAGTTCACTTTCTGGTCAATGTTGATATTGGTAATGCCATTGACTTTCAAGGGCAGATTGTTGGGTGCTTGAATTCTCTCTTGCTGTAAATGGTCATTGTGTGGCACTTGTGTGGCGTGAATGTTATTTGCCATTTGTTAACCCAAGCCTGAATATTGTTCAGGTCTTGCTGCATTTGGACATTGGCTGCTTCTGTCTCTGAGGAATCAGGAATGGTACTGAACATTGTACAGTCATCAAAGAACATCTGACCTTGTAATGGAAAGAAGGTCATTGATGAAGGAGCTGAAGATGGTTGGCCAAGACATTAACCCTGAGAAACACCTGCAGAGATGTCCTGGAGCTGAGATGATTGACCTCCAACCATCTTCCTTTGTGCAGATATGGCTCCAGCCAGTGGAAAGATTTCCCCCAAATTTACACCGTAGTTTTGCTAAGGCTCCTCGATCCAATGCTGCCTTGATGTCAAGGGCAGTCAATCTCATCTCATCTCCTGAGCGCAGCTCTTTTGACAGCGTTTGGACTAAGGCTGTAATGAGGTCAGGGTCCAAATTGCTCTGGTGGGACCCAAACTGGGAGTTACTGAGCAGGTTATTGCTGAGTAAGCGCTGTTTGATAGCACTGTCAAAAACCTCTTCCATCACTTTACTGATGGTTGAGAGTGGATTGATGGGGTGGTAATTGGTCGGGTTGGATTTGTCCTGCTTTTTGTGGACAGCACATACCTGGGCAGTTTTCCACATTGCCAGGTGGATGTCAGTACGGTGCTGCTTCTGCCCTGCCTACTGCACTGTTCACTGAACAAGGATTAACCCCCTGGCTTTTGAGTTTTTGCTTTTTGTGCAGGTACATGGGAATTTGGTCTTCAGCTCCAAGTCCGCTGGTTATGCACAATGGACCTGACCAACATGAAAAATCTAAAACGTGCGTGTGAGGCTCATTCCAAGCCAGCGCATGCACAGGAGGCCCAAGATTTGTCGGGTCTTGGAAATGTCCACCACAGAGCAGAATACAAAGGATTGTTTTAGTTTATTCACATTAATTTTGAATCTTTTCCATAGTTCACAGCACACACTGGTGGGGAACCACTCGTCTATTCACCGTGCTGAGTCTGTTTCACAGTCTGAGCTGAATATTGTGTGCAGTTTTGGTCTCCTTTTCTGAGGAAGGATGTTCTTGCTCTCGAGGGAGTGCAGCGAAGGTTTACCAGGCTGATTCCGGGACTGGTGGGACTGATGTATGAGGAGAGATTGACTAGGATTGTTTTCGTTGGAGTTCAGAAGAATGAGGGGGATCTCATAAAGACTTATAAAATTCTAACAGGACTGGACAGGGTAGATGCAGGGAGGATGTTCCCAATGGTGGGGCAGTCCAGAACCAGGGGTTATAGTCGGAGGATTCAGGGTAGACCATTTAGGACGGAGATGAGGAGACATTTCTTCACCCAAAGAGTGGTGAGCCTGTGGAATTCATTACCACAGGAAGTAGTTGACGCCAAAACATTGAATGTATTCACGGGGCGGCTGGTTATAGCAGTTGGGGCGAGTGGGATCAAAGGTTATGGGGAGAAAGCAGGATTAGGCTATTGAGTTGGATGATCAGCCATGATAATAATGAATGGCAGAGCAGGCTCGAAGGGCCAAATGGCCTCCTCCTGCTTCTGTGTTTCTATGAGTCCTTCACTAAAAACTATTTGTTTATTAGTGTCACAAGTAGGCTTGCATTAACACTGCAATGACGTTACTGTGAAAATAAACTAGTGATTACTTCTCAGGCTAACACGTTACCCTTTCTATTCCTGGTTCTGGATTGAATAGCGCAGATTCACATTGCAGAATTGACCCTCACTCACAAAGAACTGGAATTGGAGAATTTACCCAAATCTGCAATTATAAAAGGTCCTCTAATACTCTCCCTTTCATTCTGAAGATGCCGACTCTCGCTGGGGTATGGATCCATGAGCAGCTAATTATTCTCCTTGATGTCATTTGCCTAATGAGTGAAGGTGACAAGAATCAGCAAGCAATTCTGCTACACACAGTGACTCTACTGTGGGCTGTTCATGTATCTGTCTTACACAATGTGTTGGGCAATTCTAGTTAACAATTAAACTATTCCCAGGTCTATGGGAATTCTAGTTAATTAAACTATTCCCATGTTTATGACAATGCTAATTAACGGTAAACCATTCCCAGGTCTATGGCAATGCTAGTTAACAGGTTGATGATAATGCTAATTAACAATTAAACTATTCCCAGATCTATGGCAATGCTAGTTAATGGTAAACTATTCCCAGATCTATGGCAATTCTAGTTAATGGTAAACTATTCCCAGGTCAATGGCAATACTAGTTAACAGATAACTATTCCCAGGTTTATGGCAATGCTAGTTAACAGGTAAACTATTCCCAGGTCTATAGCAATGCTAGTTAACAGATAAATTATTCCCATGTCTATAGCGATGCTAGTTAACAATTAAACTATTCGCAGATCTATGGAAATTCTAGTTCACGGTAAACTATTCCCTGGTCTATGGCAATGCTAGTTAACAGATAAACTATTCCCAGGTTTATGGCAATGCTAGTTAACAGGTAAACTATTCCCAGGTCAATGGCAAAGCTAGTTAACAGATAGACTATTCCCAGGTTTACAGCAATGCTAGTTAACAGATAAACTATTCCCTGGTCTACGACAATGCTAGTGTTAACAAGAGGCAGAGGATGCCCGGGGCAACTTGGTTAGTGACTTTACACTCCAGTGTGGTCATAATTATGATACATGAGTTACCTGGCCACCCAGGTGTCTATAACACAGCCTCTGAGGTTGCTTCACTCCAGGTTAAAGTCCAACAGGTTTATTTGGTAGCAAATACCATTAGCTTTCGGAGCACTGCTCCTTCGTCAGATGGAGTGGAAATGTGCTCTCAAACAGTGCACAGAGACACAAAATCAAGTTACAGAATACTGATTAGAATGCGAATCCCTACATCCAACCAGATCTTAAAGATATAGACAATGTGGGTGGAGGGAGCATTAAGCACAGGCTAAAGAGATGTGTATTGTCTCCAGACAGGACAGCCTGCAAGTCCAGGAGGCAAGCTGTGGGGGTTACTGATAATGTGCCATAAATCCAACATCCCAGTTTAGGCCGTCCTCATGTGTGTGGAACTTGGCTATCAGTTTCTGCTCAGTGACTGTGTCGCTGACGAAGGAGCAGTGCTCTGAAAGCTAATGGCATTTGCTACCAAATAAACCTGTTGGACTTTAACCTGGTGTTGTTAAAACTCTTACTGTGTTCACCCCAGTCCAACGCCAGCATCTCCACATCGTTGCTTCACTCACCAGTGCCTGCCAATTTCATTAGGCTCCTTGGACGGAAATGCCAGGAAAAACATCTTCACACAAAGGAGAGTGGAAATCTGGAACTCTGTGCGTTCCTCCACCAGGGCACAAATCCGCCTTGATCTAACGGAACAGTGAACCGGGGTGATGGGCTGAATGGTCTCCTATATAGCTGGAGCCATGCTTCATGGTGTGGGTACCAATGAGCAGGATATCATGTTAAAATAAGCTCATCATTCTGGTCAAAACAGATTGCACAAGGCCACCGCAGCAAGCCAGACGGTCATCTTAACCATCACTGCGTGTGCAGACAGAACCTTGGCCAGGCTTTGAGAAGGGCTAAGAGACAGTGGCAGCACAAAGTGTCAGTGAGAAGGCAGGGTGACCCTCTCTGGCATTGCCATTCACAAGATTAATGCCTGCGCAGGGAAACTCATTAAAGGGCCACCCTCTCACCTTGAAATTATCATTTGCATTTTAGAAGATCAGAAAGCCCAGGACAACATGATCGGTAAGTAAAGGAGGGCTCCATCAATCAGAGTAATAGGACAACAAACTCTCAGCAGTCAGAGTGAGAATCCTCACTGTGGGATTTATGCAGCTATCTACACTGTTCATGGCCAGCAAGGATAGCCAGCTGCCATAGTTCATTCTCAATTAGAAAAAAACACTGCCGCAGCCCGATTAAATAGTCCTGTGGGAACAGAAAACAGCTTACCACAATGATAACTACACAGATAGCATAGAGGCTGGAGGGGCAAGACAGGCAGAGAGGGGGAGAGACAGAGTGAGAGGCAGGGGCTGAGAGAGAGAGAGAGAGAGAGAGAGGGAGAGAGAGGGGGGCAGCGAGAGAGGGAGAGGGGGGCAGCGAGAGAGGGAGAGGGGGGCAGCGAGAGAGGGAGAGGGGGGCAGCGAGAGAGGGAGAGGGGGGCAGCGAGAGAGGGAGAGGGGGGCAGCGAGAGAGGGAGAGGGGGGCAGCGAGAGAGGGAGAGGGGGGCAGCGAGAGAGGGAGAGGGGGGCAGCGAGAGAGGGAGAGGGGGGCAGCGAGAGAGGGAGAGGGGGGCAGCGAGAGAGGGAGAGGGGGGCAGCGAGAGAGGGAGAGGGGGGCAGCGAGAGAGGGAGAGGGGGGCAGCGAGAGAGGGAGAGGGGGGCAGCGAGAGAGGGAGAGGGGGGCAGCGAGAGAGGGAGAGGGGGGCAGCGAGAGAGGGAGAGGGGGGCAGCGAGAGAGGGAGAGGGGGGCAGCGAGAGAGGGAGAGGGGGGCAGCGAGAGAGGGAGAGGGGGGCAGCGAGAGAGGGAGAGGGGGGCAGCGAGAGAGGGAGAGGGGGGCAGCGAGAGAGGGAGAGGGGGGCAGCGAGAGAGGGAGAGGGGGGCAGCGAGAGAGGGAGAGGGGGGCAGCGAGAGAGGGAGAGGGGGGCAGCGAGAGAGGGAGAGGGGGGCAGCGAGAGAGGGAGAGGGGGGCAGCGAGAGAGGGAGAGGGGGGCAGCGAGAGAGGGAGAGGGGGGCAGCGAGAGAGGGAGAGGGGGGCAGCGAGAGAGGGAGAGGGGGGCAGCGAGAGAGGGAGAGGGGGGCAGCGAGAGAGGGAGAGGGGGGCAGCGAGAGAGGGAGAGGGGGGCAGCGAGAGAGGGAGAGGGGGGCAGCGAGAGAGGGAGAGGGGGGCAGCGAGAGAGGGAGAGGGGGGCAGCGAGAGAGGGAGAGGGGGGCAGCGAGAGAGGGAGAGGGGGGCAGCGAGAGAGGGAGAGGGGGGCAGCGAGAGAGGGAGAGGGGGGCAGCGAGAGAGGGAGAGGGGGGCAGCGAGAGAGGGAGAGGGGGGCAGCGAGAGAGGGAGAGGGGGGCAGCGAGAGAGGGAGAGGGGGGCAGCGAGAGAGGGAGAGGGGGGCAGCGAGAGAGAGAGGGGGGCAGCGAGAGAGAGAGGGGCGCAGCGAGAGAGAGAGAGAGGGGGCAGCGAGAGAGAGAGAGAGGGAGCAGCGAGAGAGAGAGGGGGGCAGCGAGAGAGAGAGAGGGGGGCAGCGAAAGAGAGAGGGGGGCAGCGAAAGAGAGAGGGGGGCAGCGAAAGAGAGAGGGGGGCAGCGAAAGAGAGACACATTGCAGCTGGGTATGACACATATAAACCACATGGCAATTCTCTGGAATTAATAGGGTCAGATCCAGTTACCAAACATTGCTTGGAAATTACTGCTTCAGGTTTGTAAATATGAAGCATTTTCAGTAGTTTGGTGGTACTCAGTCCTGCATCCTCTATTGATAGCCTACTTGTGAGCGTGTAGAATGATAGATTTACTTGAATAAACTGATGGCATTTTGTCACATTATTGTACACCATGCTTCACAACAATAATGCAAAATACCAAGACAGAGTAGTGATTGACAGAAAATGGAAGGTAGCCAAACTGTTTTATATATTTCAGCCTGCATTTCTTGCAACTGGGTTATCAGTCCGGGAGTATCCTGCCCTGGGAGGGATTGCGCATTCTCAAGTCTTCCAAGTGAGTTATCACTGGCCTGTTCAGTTCGAAGTTAAATATGTTGTGGCACTCATTAAAGAAGGGTATAGGAGCTCCCCCAATGTTCTGGACAACATTAGCCCCTCAACCAACAGTGCCAAATATATATAAACCGGTCATTTCTTAGCCAGGATTTTGCTGTGTGCAAACTGACTGCTGTGTTTGCTGCAAAACACACAGTATCTTGGGGATGTGGAAGACATGATATAAATATGTCTTCTTTCTTCAAAGCAGAAAAGCTATCAGTTAAATTGCTACAGCAGGTAATTAAGAAGGCAAATGGAATTTTGTCCTTCATTGCTAGAGGGATGGAGTTTAAAAACAGCGAGGTTATGTTGCAGCTGTATAAGGTGCTGGTGAGGCCACACCTGGAGTACTGTGTACAGTTTTGGTCTCCTTACTTGAGAAAGGATATACTGGCACTGGAGGGGGTGCAGAGGAGATTCACTCGGTTGATTCTGGAGTTGAGAGGGTTGGCTTATGAGGAGAGACTGAGTAGACTGGGGCTATACTCACTGGAATTCAGAAGAATGAGGGGAGATTTTATAGAAACATATAAGATTATGAAGGGAATAGATAAGATAGAAGCAGGGAAGTTGTTTCTACTGGCAGGTAAAATTAGAACTAGGGGGCATGGCCTCAAAATAAGGGGGAGCAAATTTAGGACTGAGTTGAGGAGGAACTTCTTCACCCAAAGGGTTGTGAATCTGTGGAATTCCCTGCCCAGTGAAGCAGTTGAGGCTATCTCATTGAATGTTTTTAAGGCAAGGATAGATAAATTTTTGAACAGTAAAGGAATTAAGGGTTATGGTGAGTGGGCGAGTAAGTGGAGCTGAGTCCACGAAAAGATCAGCCGTGATCTTATTGAATGGCAGAGCAGGCTCGAGGGGCCAGATGGCCTACTCCTGCTCCTAGTTCTTATACAGTGGCTTCTCTGAATATTTAAGACATTTGAAGCAGATGCACCTGACATGATGCTTCATTTTATCATACTGTCGCCAACCCCTGTTACAGGCCTGTATCCAGCCGTTCTTCACCCTTGTGTGTGATTATGGCTCAAAATTCTGATTCTAGACAAAGCAGGTTTGGAAGGACACGACCTCTAAAGGCAGGCTGGTTAAGTGTTGTAACCTACAAGGTTATGGACCAGGTATTGGAAGGTGGGATCAGAATGGGCAACTAGTTTTTTCAGCTGGCCCAGACACGATGGGCTGAATGGTCTCTTTCTGTGCTGTAACAGTTCTATGGTTCCATTTCTTTTCTCTCAGACAGCAGGGTGGTTTTCCAGAATAATTTTTATCCCAGTACTGGGCCTGGTTTTGCTCTTCCACAATACAGATATGGAAGTAAGGAAAAATCTAGACAAACTCTACACGGCATAGGACATGCTGCCCAAGACACCACAGCGAAGTGTCTAGACATGCTGCCCCAGACATCACAAGGAAGTGTCTAGACATGCTGCCCCAGACATCACAGGAAAGTGTCCAGACATGCTGCCCCAGACATCACAGGGAAGTGTCTAGACATGCTGCCCCAGATATCACAGCAAAGTGTCTAGACATGCTGCCCCAGACACCACAGCAAAGTATCTAGACATGCTGCCCCAAACATCACAATGAAGTGTCTAGACATGCTCCCCAGATGTCACAGGGAAGTGTCTAGACAAGCTCTCCCAGACATCACAGGAAAGTGTCTAGACATGCTACCCCAGATATCACAGCAAAGTGTCTAAACATGCTGTCCCAGACACCACAGGGAAGTGTCTAGACAAGCTACCCCAGACATCGTTGAGTGTGGGCAAACTTTATTGACCAGCTGTTTGCTTGCTGCCTGGTTTTTCATGTTGACACTCCCACTTTAGTCAAGTCCTAGCTTGGTCGAGCTTGGTCGCTGTACTTACCAGCAAGGAGTTGGGACGATAGTTTTGGCATTGGCAGTCTGTGAAGAACTCTGTGTTGTGGTTTAATCGACCGTGACCACCATATTCTGCTGCATCAGTGTCCAGCACTATTCTATACCTAGGCACAATGATTAAGGAAAAAAACAGGCTTAACATTATAAGTGCTCTCTAAATTACCCAAGCATGCATACGTATACTAAAAGATCTGTGTGTCAATACACAGAATACAACAGCACCAGAACAGGCCAGGCCAGCTCACTGGTCTAACACAATGTTTACCATCTAGTGAGCATCCTCCTATCCTAAACACAACACCTCAGCTATTTTGCATTCTTCCCACTGTCTGGATAAATATGTTTCTCCCAAATTCCCGATTAGATTATGTAAGATTTATGGTGCTTAGCTTTGCGGAAACTTCTTTACATCCACCCTATCAAACCCTTCATTAAAGATTAGGTAACTGCTTGGTCGTCTCCTTACAGTCACCTCCACAAACAAATCCCACTGTGTATCAAAGTCAATAACAATAGTTCAGTTCTTCGCTGCGTAGAAGCCTCGAGGGCCCCTGGATTGGAGGAGGAAGGGAACCTTTTTTTTATTCATTTGTGGGACATGGACGTTGCTGCCTGGCCAGCATTGATTGCCCATCCCGAGCTGCCCTTGAGAAGCTGGTGGTGAGCTTGACAACTGAGTGTCTCGCTGGGGTCATTTCAGAGGGCAGTTGCTGTGGCTCTGGAGTCACATGCAGGACCAGGTAAGGACGGCAGATTTCCTTCCCTGAAGGACATTAGTGAACCAGATGGGTTTTTCCGACAATCGATAATGGTTTCATGGTCATCAGTAGATTCTTAATTCCAGATTTTTTTTTAATTGAATTCAAATTCCACCATCTGCCCTGGCAGGATTCGAACCCGGATCCCCAGAACATTAGCTGATTCTGGATTAATAGTCTAGCGATAATACCACTAGGCAATCGGAAGTTTGGAGTGAGAAGAGTACAGTGATTAGTTTGAGTTGTGGTGTCTCAGTGTTGCGGAGGAATAGTGCTATTGTAGTTGAATAGCTTACTGACATTCAATGTCTAGATTTTCATATGGAGTACATCAGTGAGAGCCAAATGACGATACTAACGGCAGCAACAAGCAATTTAGTATAAAGCTGGCTCTGTAAATACTTTAATTACTTTACAATGCCTTCACTAATCTACCTGCCATAGATGCATATGTCCATGACAGTTGCAGTGACCACACAGTCCTTGTGGAGACAAAGTCCGATCTTCACACTGAGCATACCACGCATCATGTACAACACCACCACTGTGTTAAATGTCACAGACTCAGAACAGACCAAGCAGGACAAAACTGTGTGTGATCACCAGCAGCAGCGGAACTGATTTAACCAGAATAGGTAACTGCATACCTAAAACAAAAGCAAAATACTGTGGGTGCTGCAAATCTGAAATACATGCCAGGAATCCCGAGGAAGAGTCATATTCAACACAAAACGTTCCCTGTGTTTTTCCCTCCACAGATGCTGCCAGATCTACTGAGTATTTCCAGCACCTTCTGTTTATATGTCTGCATTCTCATGACCTGACATAACCCTCACTCCACCGTTAGGGATAAACCCTGCTTCAATGAGCAAACAACACAGGACTATTTGCATGTCAAACAGCAGAAGCACAGAAAGTAGTCTCCCAACACCAGATTCAAGTCCAACAGGTTTATTTGGTAGCACGAACTTTCGGAGCGCTATTCCTTCATCAGGTGACTCACCTGATAAAGGGGCAGCGCTCCGAAAGCTCGTGATACCAAATAAACCTGTTGGACTTTATAACCTGGTGTTGTGAAACTACTTACTGTGCCTACCCCAGTCCAACGCCAGCAACTCCGCATCAAACAGCGGAAGCAGCATGCTATAGACAGAACTAAGTGATGCCACAACCATCAGATCAGATGAAGCTTTGCAATGCAGTCATGCATGGTGCTGGAGAATTAACAGGAGGCGGTAGCTCTACAAATATCCCCTTCCTTGATGATGGACAGCCCGTACATCATAGAAATCATAGAAACCCTACAGTGCAGAAGGAGGCCATTCGGCCCATCAAGTCTGCACCGACCACAATCCCACCCAGGCCCTACCCCCACTGATCATCAGACATCAGTGGAAATGAAAAGGCTGAAGCATTTGCAGCCATCTTCAGTAAGAGGAAGTGGATGGCTGATCCATCTTGGCCTCATCCTGAGGTGTCCAGCAACACAGATGAAAGTTACCACCTAACTCGATTTACCTTATAAGATTAAACAAAAATCATTCATAGGATGTTGGCACTGTATGAAAGACTAGCATATGTTGCCCACCCAAAACTGCCCTCAGGAAGGTGATAGTAAGCCACCTTTTTGGAATGACTGCAGTCCATCTGGTTTGACTTTTCCATAGCAGCTTGGTACAAATGAATCATAAAATCATAGTGCAGACGAGGCCCTTCGGCCCATCGTGTCTGTACCATCATGAGAGAAACATCTGGCCTCTCATCTAATCCCATTTACCAGCATTGATAGAATCATTGAAATGAGTGGCTTGCTAGGCCATTTCAGAGGTCAGTCAAGAATCAGGCACATTGCTGTCGGTCTGGAGTCACATGTAGGCCAGACCAGGTAAGGATGGCAGATTTCCTTCCCTAAAGGACGCTAGTGAACCAGATGGGTTTTTACAACAATCAACAATATCAAGAAACAGCTGAAGGCACTGGACATTACAGAGGTTATGGTCCCTGACAATTCTCTGGCAATAATAATGAAGACTTGTGCTCCAGAACCGGCTGAGCCCATGGTCAAACTGTTCCAATAACAGCTCTGAACTTCTTCTATTCCAATTATGTCTTTTCTTAAATAAGGAGACACAACTGTACACAGAATTACAACTATAGCAAAACATTCCGACTTTTAAATTCCATTCCCTTTGCAATAAATGACAACATTGCATTTGCCTTCCTAATTACTTGCTCTATCTGCACACTACCACAGGCTGCCTGGATCTCCCCGTGCACAAGTTCTGGAATCTCTCCTCATTTAAATTTATTTTTTATTCATTCGTGGGATATCGGCATTGCTGGCTGGCCAGCATTTATTGCCCATCCCAAGTTGCCCTGGAGTGGTTTGCTGGGCCATTTCTGCGGGTAGTTGAGAGTCAACCACATTGCTGTGGCTCTGGAGTCACATGTAGGCCAGACCGGGTAAGGATGGCAGATTTCCTTCCCTAAAGAACATGAGTGAACCAGATGGGTCTTTCCGACAATTGACAATGGTTTCATGGTCTTCAGTAGATTCTGAATTCCAATTTTTTGTTTATTGAATTCAAATTCCACCATCTGCCGTGGCGGAATTCGAACCCGGGTCCCCGGAACATTAGCTGAGTTTCTGGATTAATAGTCTAGTGATAATGCCACTCGGCCATCGCCTCCCCACAATGTAAAAATATGCTGCTTTTTTTTTTCCTGCCAAAATAGACAAGTTCACATTTTTGCTCATTGTACTCCATCTACCAAATGTTTGCAAGTCACTTAACCCACCAATATCCCATTGCAAACTCCTTATGTCCTCGTCACAACTCGTCCTACCTATCTTTCTGACATTAGCAAATTTAGCAATCATTCATTCGATCCCATTGTCCAAGTCTCAATATAAATTGTAAATAGCCGAGACCCATAACTTCACTGGTTACATCTTGCAAACCTGAAAATCACCTATTTATTGCTTACTTTCTGCTCCCCATTTGCTAACTAACCTATCCACATTAATATGTTAGCCCCCACTACACTATCATCTCATATTTTGAGTAGTAACCTTTAATGTGGCACTTTATCAAATACCTTTTGGAGTTAGAGGTACAGCTTCAGGTTAAACATGGGCAAGGAAACCTCTTACTGGTTACCATGTACCGTCCTCCTTCAGCTGATGAATCAGTTCTCCTCCATGTTGAACAACACTTGGAGGAAGCACTGAGGATGGCAAGCGCACAAAATGTACTCTGGAGTGGGGATTTCAATGTCCACCACCAAGAGTGGCTTGGCAGCAGCATGACTGATCGAGCTGGTCAGGTCTTAAAGGATACAGAGTCTGGGGTAGAGCTGGGGTGGGCGCAATAAGAAGTCTCACAACACCAGGTTAAAGTCAAACAGGTTTACTTGGAATCATGAGCTTTTGGAGCGCTGCAGTGTGTTTTTAACTTTTGACATGATTGTGCAATGTGCCGATATTCCTATTGTCACAAGCAGGGCAAAGGAAAGGGATAGAAAATGGTGGAGTGCACGGAGGACTTGGATTCCACACAAATAAAGATCAGAATTGTAACACATTGAATGTCGGTCATTAGATGTGTGTGTGTGGGATGACTATATGCTTTATTATTGCATGTACTCTATCTTCAATAAATCTATTACTGCTTCGCCTCAACATCTCAAGAACCTCAGTGATTTTGAGGAATAGAAACATCCAATCTAACCATTTGTAACTGCATCTGTTAACAGTGGTATTGGGAAAACCAAAGCCAATATCTCAGCTTCCGCTCATATCTTTCTCTAACAGTCCCTGCGATACCAAAGTTAGTCTGTTGTTGGGCTCCAATGGCCTGGCAGTATTAGAGGGTGAGGAGCTGGAACAAGTGCAGAGGGACAGCGAGTCTGCTAGTCTGCATCTTCCGTGCTGTGTTAATTAACTATTTTCACTGCCTTCTGTTCTTTCACAGTCTCATTGGGATGATTTCCACTTCTTTTCCAGCTGTTGTTTAAGAATACAACCAATCTACTTATATGCTTTCCTCTGTCAACCTCCATTAGAGAGATTACTGCTCTCCCAGTCCAGACAAAGGATTCACACCCAAAATATTCCCTACATTTCCAGCTGCATTTTATTTCCAACATTTTCTATTTTTCCTTGATAAAAATCGAGAGGTAGATAGAAATAGAGGGAAGGATTCTAATCTAACTATCCAGATAACTGGTTCACTAATATCCTGAAGGAAACCTGCTGTCCTTTCCAGGTCTAAGCCTGTATTTGACACTAGTTCTCAAGAACTGGTTTACCCCCAACTGATAGAGGGGCAGCACGGTGGCACAGTGGGTTCGCACTGCTGCCTCACAGCACTCGGGACCCGGGTTCAATTCCAGTCTTGGGTCACTGTCTGTGCGGAGTTTGCACATTCTCCCCGTGTCAGCGTGGGTTTCCTCCGGGTGCTCTGGTTTCCTCCCACAGTACAAAGATGTGCGGGTTAGGTGCATTGGCCATGCTAAATTGCCCCTGAGTGTCAGGGGGACTAGCAGGGTATATACAAGAGGTTACGGGAATAGGATCTGGGTGGGATTGCAGTCAGTGCAGGGTCGATGGGCCGAATGGCCTCCTGCACTGTAGGGATCCTATTCTATGACCTCTGAAATGGGCCTGGCCAGCTGGTCAGTTGGCCGGGGGACAGTGAATAAATGCTAGTTGAGCCAGCGACACCCACACCCTGAGAATGAATGGGGGAAAAATAAAGCAGGAAGTCTTTCAAATAAAGTAAAGAGCAGCTTGCAAAAGTGTTGACTGTAGCAGTTTAAATCCAGGTACAACAACACATTACTGAAGCTATGTTTATACTCGGCTTTCTGGAGGCAGCAATCAGTGCTGATCAAGATGCTTCAGAGTAGAAAATGCAGCTCCCAGTGTTAAATTGCTCAGCAACTTCCTTATCGAGCCATCTGCCGCACAGGATTAAATTACCATTAATACAGTAATGTGCAGAGCAGCAACGCAAGGAAAAAGAGATAAAACAAAGTGGCCAAAGCCATTTTCAGACTGATGCAGTTGACAGCAGAAGATTGTGTTTCCTATTACTTCAGTGAGGACTTAGCACAAATTAGATAAGAAGCTTTTTTTAAAGGGTGCGGCAGCATACAGGTTATGTAACTGGTTTATCAATCCAGAGGCCTGAGCTGGAGACACTGAGTAGAATTTAATGCCCTCTTCGGAGTTGAGTTTGGAGGTGTTTAAAGTTAAAGTTTAACGTTTATTCATTAGTCAATGAAGTTACTGTGAAATTCCCCTGGTTGCCATACTCTGGTGCCTGTTCGGGTACACTAAGGGAGAATTTAGCATGGCCAATGCATCTAACCAGCACGATGTTTGGACTATGGGAGAAAAACAGGAGCACTCGGAGGAAACCCACACATACAGAATACAGAAACCCATGCCCACATAATGTGCTGTCTCCACACATACAGTGACCCAAGCCGGGAATTGAATCCAGGTCCCTGGCGCTGTGAGGCAGCAGTGCTAGCCACTGTGCCACCCAGCTAGCCACTGTGCCACCCACGGTGGGGCGGGGGGGGGGGGGGGGGGGGAAGAGTGTGTAGGTGGGCATTTAATCGGATGGGAGGATGTTGGATGGAGAACCCGCCTCCTCCAGGGTGAGGAGGTTGAAGGATGGCCTGCCCACACCACCGCCACAGCCACAATTAATGTCCACTTTAGGGCCTCATCGCACCTCTGCTGGAATTAGGCCAGCAGTGGGCGGGGCAGTCGCCATGATGGGGTGGCATTCCTTATTGTCAGACTCTCAGTTATATAACTGTAACATAATTTCCCAACTTTTATACTCGATGTCCCGGCCGATGAAGACAAGTATGCCATATGCTTTCTTCACCACCTTTTCCACCTGTGCAGCCACTTTATAAGGATCTGTGGACCTGTACTCCCAGAACTCTCTCTGTGTCTATGCGCCTGATTGTTCCGCCATTTATTTTATCGCTCCCAGATGAATTGGATTTACCAAAATGCATCACCTCGCATTTGTCCGGATTAAATTCCATCTGCCATTTCTCTGCCCAATTTTCCAGACTATCTACATCCTGCTGTATTCTCTGACAATCTTCATCACGATCCGCAACTCCGCCAATCTTAGTATCATCCGCAAACTTACTAATCAGGTCAGCTATGTTTTCTTCCAAGCCATTCATATATATTACAAACAGCAGAGGTCCCAGTACTGATCCCTGTGGAACATCACTAGTTACAGACCTCCATTCAGAAAAACACCCTTCCACCGCTACCCTCTGTCTATGGCCAAGCCAGTTCTGAATCCATCTGGCTAGTTCACCCATGATCCTGTGTGATTTAACCTTTTGCACCAGCCTGCCGTGAGGGACCTTGTTAAATGCTTTACTAAAGTCCATGTAGACAACATCCACAGCCCTTCCCTCGCCAATCATTTCTGACATTGCCAGCGAGGCCCACATCCCACGAAAGAGTAATTTAAAAAAAAATGATGACTTTGTTGTTGGTGGGAGCCAACAACAAATTAATTCCAGCATCTTCTACACAACAACAGTGACGACACCTCAGATTATACTTCATTGGCTGAAAAGCACTGTGGGATATTTGGAGAGCAAAACTTTCCTTCTTTCTTTCCTTGAGTCTCCCAAAGACACAAACTGATGTAAACCCTAATGGCAGAGAGGCGTGGGAACAGCAGGTCCTCGCAAGCTACTCTGTACTCAACGCAAGCCATGTTTCAAATTATTCATATTCCACAATCCAAAAATTGGATAGTATTTTAGCTGTACTGACATCTTAAGATTCCAGCAACAATGGTGGAGATGCTAAGTGTATGGCCAGTGAAGAACTGAGAAACAGGTTTCAAACCTTCTGAGCTAAGTTAACACAGAAGTCGACTTCAAATGTTATGGTATGCATGCAGTCAAAAACTGTCCAACGTCCTGGGTTAAGTTTGGGGATGGTGTTGAATGATTGAAGGGCTGAGAGAGTAGTCAATATCCTGATCACCTTTACCATGCAAAGATCCAGCTGCAATCATAGACTGATACAACACAGGAGGCCATTCAGCCCATCATGTTCGCACTGGCTCTTTGAAAGATCTCTCCGCTAAATCCAGTTCTCTGCTCTTTCCCCGTATTCCTGTAAGTACTTTCCCTTCAAATAGTTATCTCATTCCCTTCTTGATGTTATTGATTCTGCTTCCACCACCCCCCCCATCTGCCAGGTCATCGCAATAGCGATATAGATAAATGTTTTCTCAAGTCACTTCTGATTCTGTTACTAATTAGCTTAAATTTGTGCCTTCTGATTACTAACGTTCCTGCCATCAGAAACAGCATCTCCTTATTTGCCGTATCATAACCACACTTGATCTTGAACACCTCCCCCAAATCTTCCATGAAGTTTCTCTGCTCCGAGGACAATTCCACATGGTCCCTTCACACACACATGTACATAGACATCCTTGTACAAATTGCTGACTTGTGTAGATTTGGGTAAAGGGTTCATTGGATGAGGTGCCATTAATCAGCAAGTGTTCCCAGGAGAAATAGGGTAAAAATCAGAAGGTATTTAAATAAATATTAAATTTGATTGCGGTCAAAAACGACCGTAAAATTCAGGACATCACCAAAAGCAGCAAAGAAAAAGCTCCAGAAATGAATGTGAGCCGAATGTTGATTTACAGCTGTGGCTACAAAGGGTATAAAGCAGAAGAGTGGGTTAGTGATGACAGCGTCATTAACACCCAATGAAGGAGGTATGTTTACAATCACAGAGAGCCAAGCACAACACTTCAAGCTGAATACCGTTTGATTTCCTTTCTCTCGAGATTAGCATCTTAACCAGCTGCACACGACACATAACTGGGTCTGTCAGGCTACACAACTTGGGGAAACTCATCAAAGCACGGTTAAATAATCCAATCCCATCTCTGGGTTCCAGCTCAACTCCACAAAGCACAGACTCGAGTACATTTTCCAGACCCTCTGCTAGCACTGAGGGAATGCTGCACTGTCAGAAATGTGCTCGTTTACGCGAGAGGTTAAACTGAGGCCCTGGCTGTTCTCTCCTGGGTGTAAAGGTTCCGCTTGCCCTCTTTCAAAGTTGGGTGGGGATGTTCAACCTGGAATCTTGGCTGATATTTATTTCCCAATTAAAATCAGAAAAAAAATATTTATTTACCACTTTATTGTTTGTGAGACCTTGCCACGTGCAAATCAGCTGCTGTATTCCCCCAGACTGTGAATATATATGTCACTCGTTGCAGACTGCCTTCGGTCACCCTGAAAGGTGCTATATAAATGCAAATTCTTTGTTTTAATCTGATAGCGTTCGCAGGCAGCATGCTTGGGCTAGGGAGGTGAAAAGCTAGACAAGCTTCCCCCAGATCCAAGCACGATTCAGTCAGGTTCCACTGGAAGTGCGGAAGACTGAGCACTGAATCCGTTCAGAATCTTTGATTTGATTTATTATTGTCACATGTATTAGTAAATAGTGAAAAGTATTGTTTCTTGCACACTATACAGACAAAGCATACTCGTCATAGAGTACATAGGGGAAAAGAGAGGATGCAGAATGTAGTGTTACAGTCATAGTTAGGATGCAGGGAAAGATCAAATTAGTGTGAGGTAGGTCCATTCAAAAGTCTGATGGCAGCAGGGACGAAACTGTTCTTGAGTTGGTTGGTACGTGTCCTCAGATTTTTGTACCTTTTTCCCGATGGAAGAAGGTGGAAGAGAGAAGTCTGGGGTGCGTGGGGTCCTTAATTATGCTGGCTGCTTTGCCAAGGCAGCGGGAAGTCAATGGATGGGAGGCTGGTTTGCGTGATGGACTGGGCTTCATTCACGACCCTTTGTAGTTTCTTTCAGTCTTGGACAGAGCAGGAGCCCATACCAAGCTGTGATACAACAAGAAAGAATGCTTTCTATGTGCATCTGTAAAAACTGGTGAGAGTCGTAGCGGACATGCCAAGTTTCCTTAGTCTTGTGAGAAAGGGTGGTGGCACAGTGGTTAGCACTGCTGCCTCACAGCGCCAGGGACCCAGGTTCGATTCCCGACTTGGGTCACTGTCGGTGTGGAGTCTGCACATGCTCCCCGTGTCTTTGTGGGTTTCCTCCGGGTGCTCCGGTTTCCTCCCATAGTCTAAAGACATGCTGGTTAGGTGCATTGGCCATGCTGAATTCTCCCTCAGTGTAACCGAACAGGCGCCGGAATGTGCTGACTAGGAGATTTTCACAGTAACTTCATTGTAGTGTTAATGTAAGCCTACTTGTGGCTAATAAATAAACTTTAACTTTACTTTAAAAGAAGAGGCGTTGGTGGGCTTTCTTAACCATAGTGTCGGCATGGGGGGACCAGAACAGACTTTGGTATGAGGTTCCTCCCATTGCGAACAACTCACTACGGACAATGTTCACAGGGGAGAGGGAGAGCAACAGCCGACATTCCAAGAAACATATCCCAGCATGGATTTGTTAAAAGCATGCCTTGTTTATCTAGCCTGACTTAATTCTCTGATGAAGTAGCAGAGATGGTTGACAAAGGTTAACTTGATAGTTGTGGCATACATGGATTCCAACAGACACTTGATAAAGTGTCAAATAACAATCTTCAATATCTGAAGTTGTCAGGCGTTTTTTTTTATTCATTCGTGGGACATGGGCGTCACTGGCTGGCCAGCATTTATTGCCCATCCCTAGTACCCCTTTGAGGGCAGTTGAGAGTCAACCACATTGCTGTGGCTCTGGAGTAACCAACTGGCCAGACCAGGTAAGGACGGTAGATATGGGAAAAAGAAAGAGGGGGAGTGGCACTAGCTGAGTCACTCTTGCAGAGATATGATGGGCTGAATGGCCTCCTTCTGTGCTGTAACCATTCTAAGTGAAGGTGGGAGGGCTGCTGAAGTATCAGTGTGAAAGAAAGTGTTCAAAAAGCCTCTGGAGAAACTGACCGCACCATGATTTCTCTGACAAATTCACGTTCAGGGAACTCTGAAAGACAAGTCAGTGAGTGAGTGTGTACAGATACAAACAGTTAATCAGCAGAGACTTCCCCCTGCTAGGACAGCCTGAGCTGTTGTTGCTGAGACTTCACATTAATTATAATTCGTGTTAGCTGGCACTTAACAATCTCAGCAAAAAACTGAAGTCTTTGAGAGGCGTACTATTTTGGGAGAATAGGAGCGGGAGAGCTTGTTTGCGCAGCATTATTCTGCTGTCTTATCCTCCCATACTACACAAAACAAGGCACAGCCCAACATCAGGCTCTGTTGAAACATCTAATCTGGAATTGTCAGCACAGAAAACAAAGCATTTGGATTTCTTCAAGATCTTTGGAACCGAATAATCAGACCAAACCTTTGGAAAAGCTCCCCGATGATATAACAGGAGAAAATAGCTTCAAATAGTGTGTCCAAGAAGAGACAGAGAGAGAGAGAGAGAAAGAGAGGGAGAAGCAGAGAGAGAAAGAGAGAAGCAGAGAGAGAGAGAGAAGCAGAGAAAGAGAGACTGAGAGAGACAGAAAAAGAGACAGAGACAGAAAGAGACACACAGAGAGAAAGAGAAACAGAGAAAGAGAAACAGAGAGAAAGAGATGGTGGAATTTGAATTCAATAAAAAAAATATGGAATTAAAAATTCACTGATCACCATGAAACCATTGTCGATTGTCAGAAAGACCCATCTGGTTCACCAGTTTCCTTTAGGGAAAGAAATCTGCCGTCCTTACCCGGTCTGGCCTACATGTGACTCCAGAGCCACAGCAATGTGGTTGACTCTCAACTCTCCAAGGGCAACTAGGGATGGGCAATAAATGCTGGTCAGCCAGCAACAGCCAGGCCCCATGAATGATTAAACAAAAAGAGAAAGACAGAGACAGTGATACAGTGAGAGAGAGAGACAGAGAGTCAGAAAGGGAGACTCAGAGATAGAGGGGGAGGGGGAAGGAGAGGGGGAGGGAGAGGCAGAGGGGGAGGGAGAGGCAGAAGGGGAGGGAGAGGCAGAGAGAGGGAGAGGCAGAGAGAGGGAGAGGCAGAGAGAGAGGGAGAGCAGAGAGAGAGGGAGAGGCAGAGAGAGAGAGGGAGAGGCAGAGAGAGAGAGGGAGAGGCAGAGAGAGGGAGAGGCAGAGAGAGGGAGAGGCAGAGAGAGGGAGAGGCAGAGAGAGGGAGAGGCAGAGAGAGGGAGAGGCAGAGAGAGGGAGAGGCAGAGAGAGGGAGAGGCAGAGAGAGGGAGAGGCAGAGTGAGAGGGAGAAATAAGCAGAGAGAGTGTGTGAGAGAGGCAGAGAGTGAGAGGGGAACAGAGAGAGAGGCAGAGAGGAAGAGAGGGAGGGGCAGCGAGGGAGAGGCAAGAGGGAGGGGGAAAGAGGCAGAGAGAGAGAGAGACAGAGGAAGAGACAGAGACAGAAGAGGCACAGACAGAGGGAGGTCGAATTCGAGGCAGAGTAAGATCGGGATCGAGGCAGAAACAGGGAGATTGAGGCAGGCGGAGTGAGTGACGGGCAGAGCGAGCACAGACAAATAGGTACAAGGCAGACAGGGAAAGAGACAGAGTTGGAGGGGAATTTATCAGTGTAGACCAGGGCAAGGAAACAAATAACTAGAACATGTACAAAAGAGGAGCTATAGAGAAGAATAGAGAAAAATTGAGACTGAAAGTGAGAGAGAATCTGAGACCAAGGAGTGCGAAAAACTGACTCTGCAAATTAAATTTTGATGAAAGATCTTTGGACTTTGTTGCATTTTCTGACACTTGCCCAATTACAAGCTGGATGCAGGAACTAGAAAGGTTGTCAATTCTGGTTGGACATATTCCTGGAGGTTTTATTCCGTGGCACTCGAATATGTGAATCTTGCTGACAGATTACAAGACTTAATGCATTTGCTTTCTAATGATTGAGTCCCCTGTAATTGAGTATCTTTGCTCCCTGTGTACTGGTAAAGCTATTTATAACTCACTTGCAAGGTGGATTCATAAGCAGGAAATTTCCCCATTGTCCCATGAATCTCTGGTTCCTCATCACTTCAGCGAAAGAGAGATTGTCAATTCTTAATAATCGCAAACATAGGAGTTGCTTGATATAAAAACGCCAGGTCCATCCAATTTACCTTCTAGCAGCCTGGCATTCACATCTTATAACAGGAAGAGGGATGTTGACTAGTCAATCATTTTGGTTAACCAATTAAACGAAATCAAATTAACTAAGAGACAAGTTCAAAGGGGCAGCTCCCTAAAGGAAGGGAACCGCTCAAAACAAAAAAATAAAGCAGAAAGAAAATTTAAAACATCAAACTAAAATGTGAGTAAAGGGGTCGATAATGCACCCCAGCCCCTGCGGTGCCCAGCGGGCATGGAGGGCATTAACAGTGCCCTCAGAAACCGCATGCTCCCTCTCCAGGGACACCCAGCCACAAAATGCAGCCATGGTAGAGGGGCAGTTGGGTCAGATGACCCCCTCGGTCGTCCGCTGCCTAGACCGGTTAATGGCAAGTTTTGCCAGGCCCAGGTTCACAAGGGCCGAAATGGGTAACTTCACATTTATCCATGTTATACTCCATTGGCCACATATTTGCCCCTCATTCAACTTGTCGAAATCACCTTGAAGCCTCTTAACATCCCCCTCACCACTCACATTCCCACCAAGTTTCATGTCATCGGTAGACTTGGAAATATTGCTTTTGGTTCCTTCATTCAGTCACAGGTGGAAAGGAATTAAGGGTTATGGTGAGCGGGCGGGTAAGTGGAGCTGAGTCCACAAAAAGACCAGCCACGATCTTATTGAATGGCGGAGCAGGCTCAAGGGGCCAGATGGCCTGCTCCTGCTCCTTGTTCTTATATCCTCCATCATGTTGCCTGAAACTACCACCGTGCTAAATGGAATTGATTTCAAACAGATCTCGAAACTAAAGACTGGGCATCCATGAAGTGCTGTAGGCCACCGGCAGCAGCAGAATTCTACACAACCACAATCTGTAACTGACAGCTCCCGCAATCTACCAATACCAGCAAGTTAGGCAATTCATCCTGGTCCAATGAAGATGGAAGGAGGGCATGCCAGGAGCAACACCTGACATACCTAAAAATGATGTGTCAAACTGGTCTTGCATATCAAACATCATAAGCAGCAATAGACAGAGTTAAGCAGTTGCACAACCAATGGATCAGATCCAAGCTCTGCAATCCCCCTGCTTCCAGCCATAAATGGTGGTGGACATGAAACGACTTACTGGAGGAGGCTCTACAAATATCCTCATCCTTAATGGTTAGGCAGCCCAGCACAACTGGACGGCATGGTGGCACAGTGGTCAGCACTGCTGCCTCACAGCGCCAGGGACCTGGGTTCAATTCTGGCTTCGGGTTACTGTTTGTGTGGAGTTTGCACGTTCTCCCCGTGTCTGCATGGGTTTCCTCCAGGTGCTCCGGTTTCCTCCTACAATCCAAAAGGTGTGCGGGTTAGGTTGATTGGCCATGCTAAATTGCCCCTCAGTGTAAGGGGGATTAGGACAATAAATATGTGGAGTTACGGGGATGGGACCAGGGTGGGATTGTTGTGGTGGTTGGAGGTCAATGATCTCAGCTCCAGGACATCTCTGCAGGAGTCCCTCAGGGTCAGTGTCCTCGACCCAACCATCTTCAGCTGCTTCATCAATGACCTTCCTTCCATCATAAGGTTAGAAGTGGGGATGTTCGCCAATGATTGCACAATGTTCAGCACCATTCACGACTCTTCAGATACTGAAGCAGTTTATGTTTGAATATAGCAAGGCCTGGACAATATCCAGGCTTGAGCTAACAAGTGGAAGTAACATTTGCGCCACACAAATGTCAGGTAATTACCATCTCCAGCAAGACAGGATCTAGTCATCGCCCCTTGACAGACAATGATATTACTGATTCCCCCACTATCAACATCCTGAGGGTTAACATTGGCATGAAACTGAACTAGACTAGACATACAAGAGCAGTTCAGGCGCTGGGAATCCTGTGGTGAGTAACTCATCTCCTGACTCCCCAAAGTCTCTCCACCATCCCCACCTACACCATCCAGGACAAAACAGCCCGCTTGATTGCTACCCCTTCTACAAATATTTAAGCACCACAACACTGATGAACAGCAGTGTGTACCATCTACAAGATGCACTGCAGTAACTCACCAAGGGTCCTTAGGCAGCACCTTCCAAACCCATGACCCACTACTATCCAAAAGGACAAGGCCAGCAAATATCTTGGTGCACCATCACCAGGGAGTTCCCTCCAAGCCACTCACCATCCTGACTTGGAAATATATCGCCGTTCCCTTCACTGTTGCTGGGTCAAAATCCTGGAACTCACTCCCTAACAGCACTCTGGGTGTACCTACACCTCAGGGACTGCAACAGGTCAAGAAAGTAGCTCACCACCACTGAAGGGCAATTAGGATGGGCAATTAGGGATAGGCAATAAATGCTGGCCTAACTAGCGACACCCACATCGCATAAATGAATTTTAAAACATTCATATCCCAGTGAGGATATTCGCAACCAATGAAAATACTTTAACCCACAGTAAAGGTGTTTAAACACAGGATTCAATGGTAAATTATTAAATTTTATGTAGCTACACATTGCACAAGAAATTCACAATGCCCCAGAGAGACATTTGGCCTGTATTTCTGAAAGACCGGCTAGCCTAGTAGACAGCTTCATCGTGCAAGACTGAGAGAGACCCCGGTGGGAGCAACAAACACTGGGCTTAAAATTCAGGGTACGTTCAGTGATAATGCTTTTATGAAGAGTGGTCAAAGCAGTCACATTTTTACTGAACCGGAGAAATGTGATTCTAGTATATTATTTATAACAGCTACAAAGACATTCACTCCAACCTGAGCTTGCTGTTATATTGAGAGTTTTTCCCTCTGTCTGACTCCTGCTTTGCCCAATAACAAACTTATCTCAGTTTCCCCCAGCCCGTTCTGAGCCTGGGCTTGGCACTATTGATTTGCCGAAGTTATTAATCTGCTCCAATTGCTCAAAGAGAGAAATCTGCACCTTGACACTTCCTGTCCTAGTTCACATAACTTCCTGTCAAGAAATTATTTTTCTCATTGAGTCTTTGGAGTGGTCATAGAATCCCTACAGTGCAGAAGGAGGCCATTTGGCCCATTGAATCTGCACCAACCACAATCCCACACAGGCCCTATTCCCGTGACCCCACATATTTACCCTATTAGTCCCCCTGACACTAAGTGGCAATTTATCATGGCCAATGCACCTAACCGGCATGTCTTTCGGACTGTGGGAGGAAACCGGAGCACCCGGAGGAAACCCACGCAGACACGGGGAGAATGTGCAGACTCTGCACTGGCAGTGACCCAAGCCGGGAATCGAACCCGGGTCCTTAGCGCTGTGAGGCAGCAGTGCTAACCACTGTACCACCGTGCCACCCCATCAATCCTGCCATTAAGTATATATTTATTACAATAACGTATGAACATAAATACAAACATACGAAATAAAGGCAGGCCATTCAACTTGCATTTTTACAGCACCTCATCACATTTTCAAAATTGTTTCAAGCAGAGCGAATGGTTCTTACTATTTGGCCAAATTCATTTCTACACAGCAAGATCCTACATGCAGCAACTGGATCGATGACCAATGGGCCAGATTTTGGTGTTGGCTGTTGGGGCAGAATCATTGTCCAAGAGACTGGAGGAACTAAATACTCTTCAAATTCACTGATAATCAAATCCCCTGATACTTCAAAGTTAAAGTTTATTTATTAGTCACAAGCGAGGCTTACATTAACACTGCAATGAAGTTACTGTGAAGTTCTCGTAGTCGCCACACTCCGGCACCTGCTCAGGTCAATGCACCTAACCAGCACGTCTTTCAGACTGTGGGAGGAAACTGGAGCACCCGGAGGAAACCCACGCAGACACGGGGAGAACGTGCAAACTCCACACAGACAGTGACCTAAGCCGGGAATCGAACCCGGGTCCCTGGCACTGTGAGGCAGCAGTGCTCACCACCATGCTGCCCCAGTGGCACGGCAGCACAGTGGTTAGCACGTCAGCAGCATTTTTACTCTGTAATATTACTAAATCATAATTGGATAATTCAACGTTTTTAGTTCAAAACTGATTTTGAATGATCAGTAAACAACTGCAAGGCCATGAAATCTTCACCATAAACTTGAGAGCCTCCATTCACCATCTAACTCTCAGTGTTAGCCACTGCTCAGTTAGTAACACTCTCCCCTCAGTCAGAAAGTCAGGATTGAAATCCGACTCCCGAGGTTAGAACACAAAACCCAGGCTGGTACTCCAGTAGTGCCTGCCTTCTCGTTCAGGTGGACACAAAAGATCTTTGGCATTATTTGCAAAAGTGCAGGACAGTTCCCCCCAACATCTTCCCTCGTTTGTTTTAAACTTGTTTTCCTGAGACACATTGCCTCACACTGCTGGAGTAGGTCGGCACTGAAAAGTTCACAAACTGCCACATGTCAAAGACATGTGCATTGCATGTCCCATTTGACCGCTGGGCTTGGAAATATATTGATCCCTCTTAACTCCTCCTCCACTGCCTTTGTGCTATTAAGTCTGCTGCTCTCACACCC
Source organism: Mustelus asterias (assembly GCF_964213995.1). NCBI lineage: Eukaryota > Metazoa > Chordata > Chondrichthyes > Carcharhiniformes > Triakidae > Mustelus > Mustelus asterias. The sequence goes on from NC_135817.1 coordinate 87,459,364, forward strand.
ACAGTTGCTTCCATGAACAATGGCACAAGCAACAGAAATAGGACCTTAAGACATAGGAGCAGAATTAGGCCACTCGGCCCATCGAGTCTGCTCCGCCTTTCAATCATGGTATTTTTCTCATCCCCATTCTCCTGCCTTTCCCCCATATCCCCGATCCCCTTATTAATCAAGAACCTATCCATCTCTGTCTTAAAGACACTCAATGACCAGGCCTCCACAGCCTTCTGCGGCAAAGAGTTCCACAGATTCACCACTCTCTGGCTGAAGAAATTCTTCCTCATCTCTGTTTTAAAGGAGCGTCCCTTTAGCCTGAGGTTGTGCCCTCTGGTTCCTGGTGAAACCACAAGGTGCATCCAGTTCACCATCTACCAGCCCGGTGGTCACATTATACAACAATAATGGTGCTGATAAAAGATCATCTACCTGAAATGCTAACTCTATTTCTCTCCACAAATGTTGCCTGACCTCCCATAATCGTTACAGCGCAGGAGGAGGCCATTTGGTCCATCATGTCAACACCGGCTCTCTGAATAAGCAATTCCCCCACCTTCTCACCGTAACATTGCACATCCTTCCTTTTCATATAACAGTCCAGTTCCTTTTTGAATGCCTTGATTGAACTTGCCTCCACTCTTACCCAGGCAGAGCATTCCAGACCTAACTACTCGCTGAGTGAAAATGTTTACCCTTGTGTCACTTCTGCTTCTTTCACTAATTACATTGAATCTGTGCCCTCTTGTTTTCGATTCTTTCTCTCCCTATCTGTCCAGACATCTCATCTTGATGAACATCTTGATTAAATCTCTCATCATTTTTACTACGGAAAACAGCCCCCACTTCTCTAATCTATCTACAGAATCGATGTTCCTCATCGCTGGAACCATTTGTATGGATCTTTTCTGCAATCTCCTAAATACCTCCACATCCTTCCTGAAATGTGGTATCTGGAACTGAACGCAATACTCCAGTGTCTTACCCAAATGAAACATAACCCTCTTTCTCTTGTACTCTATGCCCATATTAACAAAGCCTGGGATAAGAAGGGCGGCACGGTGGCACAGCGGTTAGCACTGCTGCTTCACAGCGCCAGGGGCCCCGGTTCAATTCCCGGCTTGGGTCACTGCCTGTGCGGAGTTTGCACATTCTCCCCGTGTCTGCGTGGGTTTCCTCCGGGTGCTCCGGTTTCCTCCCACAGTCCAAAGATGTGTGGATTAGGTGGATTGGCCATGCTAAATTGCCCCTCAGTGCCAGGGGGACTAGCTAGGCTAAATGCATGGGGTTATGGGGATAGGGCCTGGGTGGGATTGTGGTCGGTGCAGACACGATGGGCCGAATGGCCTCCTTCTGCACTGTAGGATTCTATGATTCTATGAAGTACATTATTAATTGCTCTCTAAACCTATCCTGTCTCATTAATGACTTATGTATTTTACACAGTCTCTCTGCTCCTTCCCCCACTGGAGTTGTACCTTTCATTTTATGTTGTCTTCCTAACAAAATGAATCACTTACAGTTTCCTGTATTGAACTTCATCTGCCATTTGCTCACTCATGTCCTTTCGAAGTTCGATACTAACCACCTCGTGGTTCACAATGCTTCCAATTTCATATCATCTGCAAATTTTAAAACTGTGCTCGCTACACCAAGGTCCAGGTCATAAATATATGTCAGGAAGCGCAGGGATCCCAACACTGACCCCTGGGGAACTCCACTATAAATCTTCCGCCAGCCTGTAAAACATCCATTAAGCTAATCTGGTTTCTGACAGTCAGCCAATTTAAAATGTATTTCTTAGTCACAAGTAAAGCTTACATTAACACTGCAATGAACTTACTGTGAAATTCCCCGAGTCGCCACAGTCCGGCGCCTGTTCGGGTCAATGCACCCTAATCAGCACCTCTTTCAGACTGTGGGAGGAAACCAGGGCACCCGGATGAAACCCACCCAGACACGGGGAGAATGTGCAAACTTCGCACAGACAGTGACCCAAGCCGGGAATCGAACCCGGGTCCCATGGCAGCTAACCATTTGTGCCGCCATTTCACACCCATGTTGCTGCTGTCTCTTTTCATAGAATCATAGAAACCCTACAGTGCAGAAAGAGGCCATTTGGCCCATCGAGTCTGCACCAACCGCAATCCCACCCAGGCCGTACTCCCTTATCCCTACACATTTACCCGCTAATCCCTCTAAACTACGCATCTCAGGACACCATGGGGCAATTTTAGCATGGTCAATCAACCTAACCCGCACATCTTTGGACTGTGGGAGGAAACCGGAGCACCTGGAGGAAACCTTTAACTTTCCTCACAAGTCTGTTGTGTGGCACTGTATCAAATGCTTTTTGGAAGCTCATGTACACTATATCAATAAGATTACCCTCATCAATCCTCTGTTACATCCTCAAAAAACTCCAGCAAGTTAATTAAAACATTTGCCCTTAACAAATCCATGCTGGCGTTCCTTAATTAACCTGCATTTGCCCACGTGACTATTAATTTTGTCATAATTATTGTTTCAGAAGTTATTCCATCACCAAAGTTAAACCAATAGCCTATAATTGCTGAGTTTAGGGCAGCATGGTAGCACAGTGGTTAGCACTGCTGCTTCACAGCTCCAGGGACCTGGGTTCGATTCCCGGCTTGGGTCACTGTCTGTGTGGAGTTTGCACATTCTCCTCGTGTCTGCGTGGATTTCCTCCGGGTGCTCTGGTTTCCTCCCACACTCCAAAGATGTGCGGGTTAGGTTGATTGGCCATGCTAAAATTGCCTCTTAGTGTCTTGAGATGCGTAGGTTAGAGGGATTAGCGGGTAAATATGTAGGGATATGGGGGTAGGGCCTGGGTGTGTGGTCGGTGCAGACTCGATGGGCCGAATGGCCTCTTTCTGCACTGTAGGGTTTCTATGATTCTATGATTTATCTCAATTCACTTTACTGAACAAGAACAACACCATTTTTGAAATTCTTCATTCCTCTGGCAACATTCTTAAGTCGAAGGAAGGCTGAAAAATTACGGCCTACCCCTCTATAATTTCCACATTTACTTTTCAAAAATTCAATTATGGGATGTGGGTGTCGCTAACTAGACCATCATTTATTGCCCATCCTTAGTTGCTCATGAGAAGGTGGTGATGAGTTGCCTTCTTGAACCGCTACAATCCCTGTGGTGTAGGTACACCCACGGTGCTGTTAGAGAGGAAGTCCCTGAATTTTGACCCAGCGACACTGAAGGAATGGCAGCACTGCTGCCTCACAGTGCCAGGGACCCAGGTTCAATTCTGACCTTGGGTAACTGTCTGTGCGGAGTTTGCACATTCTCCCCGTGTTTGCATGGGTTTCCTCCGGGTGCTCCGGTTTCTTCCACACTCCAAAGATGTGCAGGTTAGGTTGACTGGCCATGCTAAATTGACTCTAATGTCAGGGGGGATTAGCAGGGTAAATATGCGGGGTTACAGTAATAGGGTCCGGGTGGGATTGTGGTTGGTGAAGACTCGATGGGCCGAATGGCATCCTTCTGCACTGTAGGGATTCTATGATTCTTAGGCAGGATAGTGAGTGATTTGGAACTCAGTCCAGTTCTACTCAGCATGTGCAGATCCGTCTCCTCCAGAGCTGATCTCAATGTCTCGGGAATCCAAACCCTCCCTCCTGCCCCAGCTTTCCAGCTACACATTCACCTGTTTTAGCCTCCTAATTTGTATATTCAATTGCACATGGTTCTGAGAGCAATCCAGAGATTATTACTTTTGCGGTCCTGCTTACTAATTTTGAACTTAGTTCCCTAAATTCTGACTGCAGGACGACATCCCCCTTTCTGCCCATGTTGCTTGTACCGATGTGGAGCACCACTGCTGGCTGTTCACCCTCCACTCTCAGCATGCTCTGCAGTTGTTCAGTGGCATCCTACTCTGGCACCAGGGAGGCAACCCCCACCCAGGCTTCAAGTCTGCAGCCACAGGAGTGCCTGTCTATTCCCCCTAAATAGCCAGTTACCTCTCACTATTGCTCTTCCAGTCTCCCTTGTACTCTCCTGTACAGCCGAACTATGATGTCATGGACTTGGCTCTGGCTGTAATCCCAGATGAACCATCGCTCTCACCAGTGTTTAGAACTGAATCTAGTTGGAGAGTGTGATGCACTCAGAGGACTCCTGAACTATCTGCCGTTTGTTTTTGACTGTCTGCTCATCACCCACTCCCTCTCTTCCTGCATGCTTTTAAACTGCGTGATGACCACATCTATAAATATGATATCCATGAAGCTCTCAACCTCATGGATGCACCACAGTGATGCCAACTGCTGCCCAAGCTCCAAAACCTAGAGCTCAAGCTGCTACAACGAATGACACTCCCACACAATGGTCATCCAAGACATGGGAAGAATGCTGGAGTTCCCGCATAGTCATGATGTGATGATAGTCATGATACTGATAGCCAAGTTCCGCACACATGAGGACGGCCTAAACCGGGATCTTGGGTTCATGTCACACTATCGGTCACCCACACAGCTTGCCTCCTGGACTTGCAGAATCTCACTGGCTGTCCTGTCTGGAGACAATACACATTTCTTTAACCTGTGCCTCATGCTCCCTCCACTCACATTGTCTGTATCTTTAAGACTTGATTAGCTGTAAAGATTCACATTCTAATCAGTATTCCATAACTTGATTTTGTGTCTCTGTATGCCCTGCTTGAGAGCAGATATCCACTCCATCTGACGAAGGAGCAGCGCTCCGAAAGCTAATGGCATTTGCTACCAAATAAACCTGTTGGACTTTAACCTGGTGTTGTTAAAACTCTTACTGTGATCCCGCATAGCACAGGATATGCACTCGAGAGGTTGGAGCACTCCTGCTTTTAATAGGTAACCTCATTTCTGCCAATAAACTTTACTGCTGCTAATAAGCCTCTACCAATATTAATAAATTTCATAATCCCTACTAACACTTAGCTCACTTTGCTATTAGTATGCTGAATATTTCCATCATTTTTTGTTGCATTTTCAGATTTCCAGCATTAGTTGTATTTAAAGTCAAAAGTAAAGTTTATTTATTAGTCACAAGTAAGGCTTACATTAACACTGCAATGAAGTTATTGTGAAACTCCCCTAGTCGCCACACTCCGGCGCCTGTTCGGATCAATGCACCCGAACCAGCAGGTCTATCTTGCTTTTGAACGACAATAATGGAGTTTGTTTTCTTCATTGTCTATATTAAAGGTGTTATATGAATACAAGTTACTGTTTGGGAGCAAGATTTTTACCTAGAGAGTGGTGAGAATATGGAACTCACATTGACAAGGAGTAGTTGAAGACAATATCATGGATAGCTTTAAGTGCACGAGGGAAAAAGGAATAAAATAACAAAATGATATGGTAACAGGGTTTGAGAAGGTAAGTGGGCCGAGGAACATAAATATCAATATAGCATGTCAAATAGCATGTTTCTATGCCGCGCATTCATATTATTGTTGCAAGAGCCTCAGTAGACATTGGAACATCCAGCCCAGTGATAGAACCTGTTATCGTTCTGGCTAGAATTACAATGAGCAATAGAGGGAGACAGAGCACTATTACACTGCCCAATGTGTAGATTATCAATATCAGCTCTGCAGCTGTAACCCATTGCAGGGAAAGTGAATCTATATTCTCCGCACTGAGTCAACCCACATTCAACGATAGTCTGACATCACTAAATGTATGATGAGACAAAATCCATTAGAGCTTT